>NC_140165.1:26576667-27176667 GCF_963971535.1 Notolepis coatsorum
GAGGAGAGAGACAACAAACAGCAGATGCTCACCGGCGAGAGCACATCTCCGTCATAGCGCGCGGATGGGGTTGGGCTTGCGGCGGGTAGGCGGGCTCCGCCTGGTGTAGCGGCTTGGCCTGGTGGCTGTGGTGGGCGGAGCCATGTGGCTGCTGCTGCTTCTTCTTCTCTTCTTCCTGCCGCTCTCACGCCGGTCCTCCTTCTGACGGATACGCATCACCTGCATCCTGCGCTGCTGTCGGCTGATGATCACTGGAGGAGGAGGAGAGGGGGGGAGGAGAGGAGGAGGAGGGATGAGAGGAGGAGGTGGGAGGAGAGGGGGGGGGGAAGGGGGGGAGGAAGAGGAGAGGGAGGAGAATGACAGGAGGAGGAGAAGAGTGAGGAGGAGGAGGAGAGGAGGAGGAGAAGAGTGAGGAGGAGGAGGGGGGAGGAAGAGGAGAGGAGGATGAGGAGGAGAGAAGGGAGGAGGAGAAGGTGGAGAGGAAGAGGAGGAGAGGAGGAGGGGGAGGAGGAAAGAGGGGAGGAGGAGAATGAGAAGAGTGAGGAGGGGGAAGAGACAGGAGGAGGAAAGAGAGGGGAGGAGGAAAAGAGAGGGGAGGAGGAGACTGAGTCAGTCACAATGCATACTAGGGATGTCCGATATTATCGGCCGATATCGGCATTAAAATGTGATATCGGAAAATATCGGTATCGGTTTTCCAAAAAAGAATAATTCTATAACCTTTATTTACCCAGGCAAGCAAGTAAGAACAAATTCTGATTTTATTTATTGTCGAAAGTATGCATAATGTTGTGTTAATTCCACAACAAGAGATATGTAATGTTAATTACCTGAAATTATTCAATTTTTTGGGGGGGAAACCCTGCATATATCGGTATCGGTTGATATCGGTATCGGAAATTAAGAGTTGGACAATATCGGTATATCGGTATCGGTAAAAAAGCCAATATCGAGCATCCCTAATGCATACTTGTTATGTTTACACCTTTATTTAAAGGACCATACCGGTGACATTTTGACTTCTCCTTCACGCCAGTGTGTGTCTATAGTGTATTACCAGTTATTGTCAATCAGATAAGTAAAAATTTGACTGACTTGAGCAAACTTATCTGATTCTTTCAGCAAATACTCTGCTTCACAAGCTCTCACACACACACACACACACACACACACACACACACACACACACACACACACACACACACACACACACGCACACACACACGCACACACACACACACCTGGGAGCTGGCACGGCAATACAACCACAGTCTGACACTATTGGCCATGGAGCAATTGGGGGTTTAGAGCCTTGTGCAGTGTGCAGGGCTGTCCCCTCTTAGTGGAATAAGAGGTAGGTTTGAATTAAGTCGACTAAGACTTTGTTAGTCGATTAGTTGTTTTCATGCTGAATGAGTTACAAACACATCTTATAAACACGCGACACACAAACATGCAAACTGTTTAACGCCTGTCCCGTCTCCCTGTCTCTCTGTGAGTGGATGTCTCGTGGTGATGACCAAGGTGGTGGATATCTCGTGGTGATGACCAAGGTGGTGGATATCTCGTGGTGATGACCAAGGTGGTGGATATCTCGTGGTGATGACCAAGGTGGTGGATATCTCGTGGTGATGACCAAGGTGGTGGATATCTCGTGGTGATGACCAAGGTGGTGGATATCTCGTGGTGATGACCAAGGTGGTGGATATCTCGTGGTGATGACCAAGGTGGTGGATATCTCGTGGTGATGACCAAGGTGGTGGATATCTCGTGGTGATGACCAAGGTGGTGGATATCTCGTGGTGATGACCAAGGTGGTGGATATCTCGTGGTGATGACCAAGGTGGTGGATGTCTCGTGGTGATGACCAAGGTGGTGGATGCCCCGTGGTGATTCTCAAGATGATGTGATCCTCTCTACGTCGTCCCCATACTTCAAATGGATCCGAATGGAATACATACTCGAGTCATGTGCAAACGGAATATGACTGATATTTTGAACTCCGAGCCTTGACATTTTGCCTTTATCCTATTTTCACACTAGCGCTCGTTTCCCTATGCTTTCTCTTTTGTTGTTGTTGTTCTTAGCTCTATTCTATTTAAATCTTTCAAAAATGTTCTTATGTACCCCAGTTGCTATTGCATGTACATATTTGTGTTTTATTACACGTATATGTACATACATACCAACTATTTCGCCTGTTTTATTCTCCACCCATCGATCATCCTTAGCAACATTACTATCACCGACATCCAAGAAGGGGGATCCCCCCCTTGAACAGGTTTCTCTCCTCCACATTGCCTGTGGTGCTTTTTTTCCTATTGCTAGGTTTTTAGTGAGTTTTTCCTTACCTTCGCTGGGGTATGTCTGGGAGTGTTGCATTTATTTATTTTACATTTATTTTGGATTTCCTGGTGGGTTTTTTGTTCTTGATTTATTGTGATGTTTCTACTTGACTAGTTTAACACATTGACTGCCACGCTTCTATCCATCAATGTATGCTCACTGCCACCAGTCTAAGCCTATGGAGATGTTCACCTTCTTTGCAGGGCTATAACTTTTTTAATTGTATTGCTAAATTGACATTACTATGGCCCATTCAACATCGATTATCTATCGTTCAGGATGTAGGAACGTTATACTTTTTCATTCATAGATTCTTCAAAAAATTGCTTCTAGAATATAAGTATGTTTTTATTGTTTTCTGCAGTAATTCATAGAACGTGAGTTATAGGCATAAACGCATATATAGATTATCAACTGCCGTTTATTGCCGATACACGCTATATTAAAAAATTCAACGGTACATGATCGTATACGTTATGATTCATCATGCGCGGATGAAAGGGGGGGGGGGGTCGTTTATAATTCCGTGATCGTCAGTAAATGCTTTATGTAGTATGGGTGATATATTGATCAGAGCGGTTTGCATTGAAAAGAATAAACAATCAAGCTGAAAGTAACGTTACTGTCCTCTTACCGTTCGCCAATGAGACTGGAGGAAAAAGATCCCACTTATTTGACGTCGATCGACTAGATCCATTTCCGGTTTGTATGGCGCAATAAACGCCCAAATCATATCGATTATTGAGTTATGGCAGCGATCCATTGCACGCCAGTGTGTGTCTATAGTCCCGCAACGATATGTGACTGCCGGACGGATTTCCCAGATGCACCGAGATCACCAGATCCACTTCCGGTTGTAACTCGCCCGATCATCCACCAGGCGGTATTGAGGTGTTGCACTGTTGTGCAGAGTCCCACTGTTTCAGCAGAGGCTGGGTGGCAGGGCGGAATTATGAATGCCATGGCGAAAAAATGAAATATGATCTCAATAACGTCGTACAGCGTGGTCGTAAGCCGTTTTTGGCGGTCAATGTGTTAAAGAAGACTTGTGATTGCGGGCTTTACAAATAAATTTGATTTGATTTGATAAAAGCACATAATCTAAAGTCCTTCTGCATGACTGCACATAGATAACCCAATTTTACAGAATTCATTCCATGGATTCCATTTGTCGAATTAAATCAACAAATTAATTCGTCACCAAAATCTTATGCCTATTAAAGATCCCCTCAGAAATATGTTTTTTTATGGTTTACTACTCTTGGAAGCATGACTTTGACTATACAGATTGTTATTTGTTCAGAACTCTTGTACAGTTTCTTGCATTAGTTGGGTCTATGTTGTGCTGCACCTCCATGGCCTGTTGTTGAAGCCAACAGATGCACAGGAGACACATAGGAGAGAAGCAGCGTTGAGGTTCCAAGGGCCCTGGGTCTTAAAGGAACACGCCAACATTACCGTCTTCTCCAGAGTCGGACAAGAAGATTGATACCAATTTCCTTTCCTGTGCGTTCAGTAGAAAAGCTATCCGGTTGCAAGCTAGCCTCGCTTAGTTAGCTGACAAACCAGTGACTATAAAAACCCTACTCTTTTAATACTCGCAATGGGCTGATACCACACACACACACACACACACACACACACACACACACACACACACACACACACACACACACACACACACACACACACACACTCCCCCTCTCCCCATTGTCTAACTTTTAATCTGTAATATAACTACCTCTGTATCGACTTGTGTTTGTTTTTTCTCAGTTTTATTTTTTTCACGACTCACACAGTTATTGCTGTATATTAATCCATCTACCCCCCCCCCCTCCCCCCCTACCTTTCGTGTGGGAGTAGCCCTCGGCCGTCACCTTCCATTGGATGATCACCCCGAGCAGCGTGAGCGCGGGCCACACCCCCAGCACCACCCAGGTCAGCCAGCACACGGGCTTGGTGGGCGCCGCCTTCAGCCGCTCGTACACGTAGAGCACCAGGGCGAACAGCTCCACGAAGTAGTCCAGCGCCACCGTGATCACCGCCGCGCCGAACACGGCCGTGGAGAGCGTGGTGAACAGGCGCTGCCACTGCAGGGTGAGCACGGCGAACAGCATGCCCAGGCCCAGCAGCACGCCCAGGGGCACCCACACGGAGCGCGGGGGGCTGTCCGACAGCTCCTCCATGCCCACCAGGGTGGCCACCGCCACCAGCAGCCCCAGCAGCAAACCCACCATGAAGAGGCCCACGCTGCGCACCAGCATGGTCACCAGGCCGCACAGCGTGCCGATGCCCAGGCCCACGCCCACCGAGGCCTCCACGCTGAGCTGCGTGTCCAGGACGCGCTCCTTGTAGCACAGCATGAAGATGACCACGGAGCCGAACATCAGGCCGGTCAGGAACATCACCGCCTTGAAGCAGCGGTAGCCTGGAGGACAGAGGGAGATAGATAGATACTTTATCTATCTACAGAGGGAGACGCGGTGAGCTGAGGTCAGGTAAGGTAAGGTAAGGTAAGGTAAGGTAAGGTATAGTAAGGTAAGGTAAGGTATAGTAAGGTAAGGTATGGTAAGGTAAGGTAAGGTATAGTAAGGTAAGGTAAGGTATGGTAAGGTAAGGTAAGGTAAGGTATAGTAAGGTATGGTAAGGTAAGGTATAGTAAGGTAAGGTATGGTAAGGTAAGGTAAGGTATAGTAAGGTAAGGTATAGTAAGGTAAGGTATGGTAAGGTAAGGTAAGGTATAGTAAGGTAAGGTATGGTAAGGTAAGGTAAGGTATAGTAAGGTAAGGTATGGTAAGGTAAGGTAAGATATAGTATGGTAAGGTAAGGTAAGATATAGTATGGTAAGGTATGGTAGGGTAAGATAAGATATAGTATGGTAAGGTAAGGTAAGATATAGTAGGGTATGGTATGGTAAGATATAGTATGGTAAGGTATGGTAGGGTAAGATAAGATATAGTATGGTAAGGTAAGGTAAGATATAGTAGGGTAAGGTAAGGTAAGATATAGTAGGGTAAGGTAAGGTAAGATAAGATATAGTGTGGTAAGGTAAGGTAAGATATAGTAGGGTAAGGTAAGGTAAGATAAGATATAGTGTGGTAAGGTAAGGTAAGATAAGATATAGCAGGGTTCGAAATTAACGGGGGCTTGGGGCATAATGCCCTTGAAAATGGACAAAATGCCCTTGAAAATCAGTTAAGGGGGGCACAAAATGCCCCCGACAGTTTACTAATTATATATTTATCCGGTAATGACGCGTCTGTGTATCGTACGGTTCAGATGACTGGCAAATAAAAAAAATTCATTTGGCGGAGGTGAGCACTGGCTGCTGCAGCACTGCAGCTGAGCCAGGTGCTAGTCAGTTTGTGTACAAATGGCACGCACAATCTAAATCAATCTTCATTACGACTTTAAAACATAGCCATTAACATTACATAGGCATACACACATCTTGCCATAGCGTTAGCAGTTTGTACAACACAATGCACGTTTTAACTATAGAATCAGCCCGCGAGGTAATACAGTCAACGAAATGTTACCGTAGCTACTAGCTAGCAGAGGAGGAAATGGGAGTCTGAGAGGCGGGGTGTTTAAAGACAATGATAGGCGTTTATTCAACATCCAAGAAGGCTAACATACAACTGTTTTACTAACTCCAACCGGGACTATTGCCGCTTTCCCACTGCATGCCATCACCTCCTAACGTTACCGGAGCTACCGGAGCTGATAATAACATTGCCTGAGCTGCAGGTGCGTGACACTAAAATGTCCGTGGGGACCCGGCGCCAACCCATAGATAGTTCCAACGTAATCCACCACAGTTGCACTCAATATTTAAATAATGTTAGTCTAAATAAATGTAGACAGATACATAATAATTTCAAGCAGAACACTAATCTTTCCATTAAGAACTGACAATCAGGGAATTTAAACATGGTGGACATTGTTTTTTTGTGTTTATATTAAAGAAAGGAAAGTCTAGTGCTGGCTGAGCATATTGTTTGTTTGCACTAAGTTAATACTACAAATGTAGCCTATATTTTTCAGTCAGTTCGGTCTTTGTGTGCCAAACATTATTTAAGGCTGTAAACACTTTTAATAAATGAGAAGCATGTTTAGATTTGAGTGTTACATTTTCTTTTATAAAAATTTACGTATATCGAACCGAACTGAAAACCGTGACCCCAAAACCGTGATACGAACCGAACTGTCCATTTTGTGATCCGTCCCACCCCTACCGTTTATCATAAAAATTCAGTGCCCCCGAAATACAAAAAAAAGCCCCCGAAAATCAATTAAGGGGGGCAAAAAAAGCCCTTGAAAAAAAATGTTAATTTCTAACCCTGAGATATAGTATGGTAAGGTAAGGTATGGTAAGGTAAGGTAAGGTAAGGTAAGGTAAGGTAAGGTGAGGTGAGGTAAGGTAAGGTATAGTAAGGTAAGGTAAGGTAAGGTAAGATATAGTATGGTAGGGTAGGGTAAGGTAAGGTAAGATAAGATATAGTGTGGTAAGGTAAGGTAAGATAAGATATAGTATGGTAAGGTAAGGTAAGGTAAGATACGATATAGTATGGTAAGGTAAGGTAAGGTATGGTAAGGTAAGGTAAGGTATGGTATGGTAAGATAAGATATAGTATGGTATGGTAAGGTACGGTACGGTAAGGTAAGGTATGGTATGGTAAGGTAAGGTAAGATAAGATAAGATATAGTATGGTAAGGTAAGGTATGGTATGGTATGGTAAGGTAAGGTAAGGTTTCCCTTTCTCACACAGTTAAATCTATTCACATTTGACAGATATACAGATCTTCACTGATCGTCAACAGTGATGTGAGTGAGAGAGACACAGAGAGAGACAGAGTTAAGTCAGTAAGAGTCAAATGATGAAAGCCTGGAAAGGATTAAAAGAGTTGAGGAGGTGAGGGAGACAAGAAGAGAGAGAGAGAGGAGGTGAGGGAGACAGGAAGAGAGAGGAGGTGAGAGAGACAGGAAGAGAGAGAGGAGGTGAGGGAGACAGGAAGAGAGAGAGAGGTGAGAGAGACAGGAAGAGAGAGAGGAGGTGAGGGAGACAGGAAGAGAGAGGAGGTGAGAGACAGGAAGAGAGACAGAGGAGGTGAGGGAGACAGGAAGAGAGAGAGGTGAGAGTAGTATGACATTTTCTCACCGCGGTTGTGTGTGTGGCTAATCACTGCGGGATGCGGTGGTACCGCACTTCTATTCACACTTTTTTTTATTATTATTTCTTTTTTATACCTGTATATATTTTTTTTATTATTAAGACATGCAAGTTTACCCGTGATCGTGATTAGAAAAAGATTCTAAGGTCGTAGGAGTCCCGAAACTATTTTAAACATGTTTGATAATCTATCCATTTGTCCCTCAACGTTCTGAAATGTGATAACAGTAGATTGGGGTGTTGCCTGCTCCTTTAAGAGCGATGCGTTGTGGGATATTATGCCCTTCTCCTTACTTAAAACTATTTGAGCTAACATTTAACGTTAATATAACACTATTTTAACGTTAGTGAATGTGAATGCACATACATAGCTAGTTAAATATCACAACTTGTGTCATCATTGTTCATCATTGGGGGAAGCTAAGTGCTGCCTCTCTCTGCCACACTCGGGACCACGCCAACGTAGCTAGCCTATACAGTAGCTAACTGGACCACGCCAACGTAGCTAGCATATACAGTAGCTAACTGGACCACGCCAACGTAGCTAGCATACAGTAGCTAACTGGACCACGCCAACGTAGCTAGCATATACAGTAGCTAACTGGACCACGGCAACGTAGCTAGCATATACAGTAGCTAACTGGACCACGACAACGTAGCTAGCATATACAGTAGCTAACTGGACCACGCCAACGTAGCTAGCATATACAGTAGCTAACTGGACCACGCCAACGTAGCTAGCCTATACAGTAGCTAACTGGACCACGGCAACGTAGCTAGCATATACAGTAGCTAACTGGACCACGGCAACGTAGCTAGCATATACAGTAGCTAACTGGACCACGCCAACGTAGCTAGCATATACAGTAGCTAACTGGACCACGCCAACGTAGCTAGCCTATACAGTAGCTAATTGGACCACGGCAACGTAGCTAGCATATACAGTAGCTAACTGGACCACGCCAACGTAGCTAGCATATACAGTAGCTAACTGGACCACTCCAACGTAGCTAGCATATACAGTAGCTAACTGGACCACGCCAACATAGCTAGCATATACAGTAGCTAACTGGACCACGGCAACGTAGCTAGCATATACAGTAGCTAACTGGACCACGGCAACGTAGCTAGCATATACAGTAGCTAACTGGACCACGCCAACATAGCTAGCATATACAGTAGCTAACTGGACCACGGCAGAAAGGCAGCACACAATCTGCGTGGAACATTAGTCACTAACATGAAGAATAGAGAGCTGCAAACGGAAATAAACACCCAGTCCTTGAGAGAACGGTTTCCTGGTTTACTGTCACCACTTTACAGAGGGAATTACCCCGAAGTCCGGCTAGTTATAACAAGCACGTTACATGACCGGCACTTCGGCCCTACAGTGCATGTACTCCCCTGTACTAGGGCTGGGCGATAAAACGATAACGATAACTATCGCGATAAATTATTTCCTCGAAATAAACATGAAACGTGCTCGCAAAGTTTCGATATATCGATTTTCCAAGCTTGGATATGAGCACACGCACTAACAACCAATCAGTGAAGGAGATGGCCGACAGCGAAGGAGACCCGCGCTGCACCTCTGGGTAGAGAGGTAGGACTCCAGTAGTAAACAAGGCTGGCTAGGATAATTAGCTTGCAGGCCGCTATTTTTTTTTTTATCCACTTTTTCTCCCATTTTCTATATTTTTCTCCCATCCCAATTTCGTATCATCCAATTCAACCCTCCCCTGTCACGAACGCTGTTTCTTGCCTCCCACAAGCCGGCTGCAATGTGGACTAAGTCATACATAGCACAAGTCCCCTCCGGTACTTGAGGTAACAGCAGTCGCATCTTTTCACCTGCGCAGCTCGATCTCTCAGTGGCGAGGAGTAACGCGTGGGAGGCTCACGCTGCCCCCGACACTTCCTGATTCTACTGCGCAGGCGCACCAACCGACCTGTAGGAGTCGCTGTCCACAACGCCCGATCCCCACCCTTCAGTTTCCCTCCCCGTAATACGGCCAATGTGTATTACTGCGGACAACCAGCTAAACTGAAAACAATGTGGAGAGCTGGATTCGAACATGCGAACCCAGCGTCTCCACATTGGTGGCGAGTGCCTTGCCCACTACACCACCTAGCCGCCCCTTGCACGCCGCTATTTTATAGTTTACGTGCCGAGTGGGTGTGTGGCGTGAATTCTGAGGCCACGGTTAGAGTAGTGTGGGATATGCGGTGGACGCCGTTGCAATGTATTGGGGCGGAACAGAGTATTTTTAGGGTGATATTTAGTACATTGGAAACAAGGCTGGCTAGGATAATTAGCTTGCACGCCGCTATTTTATAGTTTACGTGCCGAGTGGGTGTGTGGCGTGAATTCTGAGGCCACGGTTAGAGTAGTGTGGGGTATGCGGTGGACGTCGTTGCAATGTATTGGGGCTGAACGGAGTATTTTAGGGTGATAGTTAGTACAATGTCATGGGATACACCGCTTGCTCTGGCTAACTGCTAACGTGCGCGGACTGATGACGACATCAACTCGAGACATTCGCAGCAGCAAAACAAGTCTATTAATAGCCCATCCATCGGCGCCGGGCATAAGAAGTTAATTAAACTTGACAGAAATTATATCGACGATAATTATCGATATCGAGTTATATGAAAATAATTTTATAATTTTATCGCGATAACGTTTTTGGCCATATCGCCCAGCCCTACCCTGTACTCTACTGCGGTTCAGATTAATACAGGAAAAGGTATACATTGGGGGCTCGAGTCCGGGATATGAAAATAAATCCTGATTTCATCTGTGAGTTGTAAACTGTATGGAAACGTGAAGTTAGCTCATGCTACTGGAAAACGGACGCCTCGTCATTAAATTAAGTTAAAAATGATCACGCCCCTTTTATTTTACCCGCGGTTGTCTGTTCTACATCCCATGGGTCACTTGACACACCGCGGGATTGCGGTGATGCGGTTATCGCGACAGCCCTAGGTGAGCGAGACAGGAAGAGAGGAGGTGAGAGACAGGAAGAGAGAGAGAGAGGTGAGGGAAACAGGAAGAGAGAGAGGAGGTGAGAGACAGGAAGAGAGAGGAGGTGAGAGAGAAGGGAAGAGAGAGAGGAGGTGAGAGACAGGAAGAGAGAGGAGGTGAGAGACAGGAAGAGAGAGAGGAGGTGAGAGAGACAGGAAGAGAGAGAGAGGAGGAGAGAGACAGGAAGAGAGAGAGGGGGTGAGAGAGACAGGAAGAGAGAGAGGTGAGAGAGACAGGAAGAGAGAGAGGAGGTGAGAGAGACAGGAAGAGAGAGAGGAGGTGAGAGAGACAGGAAGAGGGAGGAGGTGAGAGAGACAAGAAGAGAGGAGGTGAGAGAGACAGGAAGAGAGGGAGGAGGTGAGAGAGACAGGAAGAGAGAGGAGGTGAGAGAGACAGGAAGAGAGAGAGGAGGTGAGAGAGACAGGAAGAGAGAGGAGGTGAGAGAGACAGGAAGAGAGAGAGAGGAGGTGAGAAAGACAGGAAGAGAGAGGAGGTGAGAGAGACAGGAAGAGAGAGAGAGGAGGTGAGAGAGACAGGAAGAGAGGAGGTGAGAGAGACAGGAAGAGAGGGAGGAGGTGAGAGAGACAGGAAGAGAGAGGAGGTGAGAGAGACAGGAAGAGAGAGAGGAGGTGAGAGACAAGAAGAGAGGAGGTGAGAGAGACAGGAAGAGAGGGAGGAGGTGAGAGAGACAGGAAGAGAGAGGAGGTGAGAGAGACAGGAAGAGAGAGAGGAGGTGAGAGAGACAGGAAGAGAGAGGAGGTGAGAGAGACAGGAAGAGAGAGAGAGAGAGGAGGTGAGAGAGACAGGAAGAGAGAGGAGGTGAGAGAGACATGAAGAGAGAGAGGAGGTGAGAGACAAGAAGAGAGGAGGTGAGAGAGACAGGAAGAGAGAGGAGGTGAGAGAGACAGGAAGAGAGAGAGGAGGTGAGAGAGACAGGAAGAGAGAGAGGAGGTGGGAGAGACAGGAAGAGAGAGAGGAGGTGGGAGAGACATGAAGAGAGAGAGGAGGTGAGAGACAGGAAGAGAGAGAGAGGAGGTGAGAGAGACAGGAAGAGAGAGAGAGGAGGTGAGAGAGACAGGAAGAGAGAGGAGGTGAGAGAGACAGGAAGAGAGAGAGAGGAGGTGAGAGACAGGGAGAGAGAGAGAGGAGGTGAGAGAGACAGGAAGAGAGAGAGGAGGTGAGAGAGACAGGAAGAGAGAGAGGAGGTGAGAGAGACAGGAAGAGAGAGAGGAGGTGAGAGACAGGAAGAGAGAGAGAGGAGGTGAGAGAGACAGGAAGAGAGAGAGGAGGTGAGAGAGACAGGAAGAGAGAGGAGGTGAGAGAGACAGGAAGAGAGAGGAGGTGAGAGAGACAGGAAGAGAGAGGAGGTGAGAGAAGAGCAAGAGCCAACATACAATTATGTACCATTAACTGTTACTTTGAAGAGGAACTTCACCCAAAATAAAAAGGCATACAGTATATTTCCTTACCATCTATCCATCCAGATCGTTTCAGTGTGATTCGCCAAGTTTTGGAGATATCCGCTGGGTGCACTTTGGTAGAAAATAGTTCCTACATGAAACTGCTCACAACAAGGTCTGTGTATTATCCTGAGTAGCCGGGTCCCGATTTCTGGAAAGAGACGTTGCTTTTGAGTTTTTCAAATGTATTTTCTTGCTTTGAGCCACAAACCGAGTGACCTTCAGCTCCATTGCATTGGAGCAACGGCAGACATCTCTACGGCAGATGTTTCCAAAACTTGGCAAGTCACACACATCTGGATGAATAGATAGCACTCTGGGTAACTGAGTGAACTGCCCCTTTAACCTCAGTAATCACATTTTTAATGGAGGACTATATTGCTTTGACCAAAGTACCATCAGGGTACCGGAAGAGAGCTCACATCACCCCTGTACTTGCCTCCCTCCACTGGCTCCCGGTGCGCTTTAGAATAGACTTCAAGGTCCTCTTAATGGTTTATAAAGCCCTAAATGGTAAAGCCCCTGCTTACCTAGCAGACCTCCTCACCCCCTATACCAACGCCAGGGCCCTCAGATCGGCTGATAAGGGTCTCCTAACCACTCGTAGGTCTAACTTCAAGTCTAGGGGGGGACGTGCTTTTGCGGTCGCAGCCCCTGACCTCTGGAACAGCATCCCCATGTCCATCAAATCTGCCCCCTCCATCGAGTCTTTTAAATCAAAACCCACCTATATCGCCTGGCCTTCCCTGACTCACTTTGACTCTTGCCGTACTTGTTGACGTGTTGTTCTGTTTTTCCGTTGATTTTATTTAATTTTTCTGTTTATTTTATACTTTTCTGTGTACTTAGCTTAGCTATGTGAAGCACTTTGGTTGACAAGCGTCATGTTTAAACGTGCTATACAAATAAATTTGATTGATTGATTGAGAGGGTATTTCTACTAAAGGACCTGTATTCCATCAGGGTATTTCTACTAAAGGACCTGTATTCCATCAGGGTATTTCTACTAAAGGACCTGTATTCCATCAGGGTATTTCTACTAAAGGACCTGTATTCCATCAGGGTATTATTTTCTACTAAAGGACTTGTATTCCATCAGGGTATTTCTACTAAAGGACTTGTATTCCATCAGGGTATTTCTACTAAAGGACCTGTATTCCATCAGGGTATTTCTACTAAAGGACCTGTATTCCATCAGGGTATTTCTACTAAAGGACCTGTATTCCATCAGGGTATTTCTACTAAAGGACCTGTATTCCATCAGGGTATTTCTACTAAAGGACCTATATTCCATCAGGGTATTTCTACTGCCACCCACCAAAGAAGCAGTAGATGATGCCGAACAGGCAGCACATGGAGCAAACCACCGACGGCACCACCTTGTACCGACGGCCCGTGTCCTCGCAGCCGTCCAGCCGCTCCGGGCTCAGCTCCTGGTTGGGCGGGGCCAGCTTGAAGGCCAACGTCTCAAGGATGGATGTCATGGTGATGGAGGGAGGGAGAAAGAGAGCGAGAGATAACAGAGGGAGAGATGGAGGAGCGATCAGGAGAGGTGGCGGGGAGGAGTGGGACAGTGGAGGTTAGGGAGCACTGCCCAGCCACGTGAAGCCACCTGGAGAGAGAGACAAGAGGGCAAAAAAAAGAGAGGTGGGAGTAAGCAAACATGACCAATCCATAGGAAGATGTCACACACTGTAGTTCCTGTGTCCTAAGCTGGCGGAGCTCTTATATGGGCAGTTGGGCACTATCGTGGACACTCTGGACACAGCCTGATAAGCACTCTCAAACTAATTTGTTACCTCTGGATCCACAAACATCTCAGAGAAACCTCCACTCAGTGTCTCAATGTCCAGAGAATCTTCATTGTGTCAGAGATAGAGCAACAGCCAAAGAGAGAGATGGGAACGACATGTGACAAGGGTCATGGGCAAGGTTGAAACTGAAACTCACGGCTTCACAGGTACACCACTGTAATTATTGAGGGTGTAGACCCAGGGCTGTACAGTGCGACGAGCTCGTCGCAAATTGCCCCTTTAATTGGCCGTTGCGATTGGTAAATAATATTTGGGGGCGGGCTTGCGAGTAGGGATTTCAAGACTTGCATTCGCATTTCACTCCTAAATTATCCAAGCCGTGTGATGACGCCACTCACGCGAGCTGAGCACTCAGGTATGAGAGTGGGCAAAATCGATTGAGCACTCTGATAGACTGGCTGACTGTCTGATTTAGCTATGCCTATGAAGAAAAGTAAAGTTAGTATTGCTTCATATTTTCGACGCATTCCACCTCCTAGTGAGCCGTCGAATGAAAATGTGACTGTCGAGAACATTGAGCCAGCAGTGGCAGTAGCCACCACCGCAGACCTGCCTTTGTACTAGGGTTGGATGCAGTTCCCTGTTGGTCAGTCTGTGTCTGTTATTCCATCTTCTTCTGCTCTGTTTAACGTTATACACTTCAAATAGTGCAGCATGTTTGAGAGTGCTCCCTTGACTGAGAGGATGGCTAGAGGATGGCCGGAACCACGAGAACTTTTATTAAACATTCTATTAAACATTCTGATATTTCCGCGGGTCTCGTGCAGTGGTCTCGTGCCACTGTCAACTAAAGCGAGCACTCGGAAGACACGCACCGTTTGACAGTGATATGCGCACTGACAGTCGGCGCAGTTGACATTTTCCAAGTGGGGGAAAATAAATCCTCTTCGTCCCGACTGTGTCCCGGCCCTGTGGAGGATTTTTAAATCAAAAACAATCGATATAAATAATGGTAAAATTGTTATTTAAAAATGTGCCCCTAAAAAATATTTTTTGCCCCTAAATTTCTCATTTAGGGGCAAGTGTGCCCCTAGTGAAAAAGCTTAGCGTACAGCCCTGTGTAGACCACCCTACTGTCGTTCTGGGCAGGGTGTAGACTACCCTACTGTCGGTCTGGGCAGGGTGTAGACTACCCTACTGTCGGTCTGGGCAGGGTGTAGACTACCCTACTGTCGGTCTGGGGAGGGTGTAGACCACCCTACTGTCGGTCTGGGCAGGGTGTAGACTACCCTACTGTCGGTCTGGGCAGGGTGTAGACCACCCTACTGTCGGTCTGGGGAGGGTGTAGACCACCCTACTGTCTGTCTGGGGAGGGTGTAGACAACCCTACTGTCGGTCTGGCGAGGGTGTAGACTACCCTACTGTCGGTCTGGGGAGGGTGTAGACCACCCTACTGTTGGTCTGGCGAGGGTGTAGACTACCCTACTGTCGGTCTGGGGAGGGTGTAGACCACCCTACTGTCGGTCTGGGGAGGGTGTAGACCACCCTACTGTCGGTCTGGGGAGGGTGTAGACCACCCTACTGTCGGTCTGGGGAGGGTGTGGACTACCCTACTGTCGGTCTGGCGAGGGTGTAGACTACCCTACTGTCGGTCTGGGGAGGGTGTAGACCACCCTACTGTCAGTCTGGGGAGGGTGTGGACTACCCTACTGTCGGTCTGGCGAGGGTGTAGACTACCCTACTGTCGGTCTGGGGAGGGTGTGGACTACCCTACTGTCGGTCTGGGGAGGGTGTGGACTACCCTACTGTCGGTCTGGCGAGGGTGTAGACTACCCTACTGTCGGTCTGGGGAGGGTGTAGACCACCCTACTGTCGGTCTGGCGAGGGTGTAGACTACCCTACTGTCGGTCTGGGGAGGGTGTGGACTACCCTACTGTCGGTCTGGGGGATAAATGTGGAGTCACCAGCCGCTATCTCCAACCTAATTAGCTTTGCCTCTAGCAGCTACCATACCAGGTCCACAAGATGGCTACGTTTAAAAAACCCTAGAATAAACACTGAACTAGGAAGAACAGCTTTTTCAAGCTTCGCACCTTGGGCATGGAATGGGCTACAGGACCATATCCACTTAGATACCCTGGTCTCTCTCTGTGAATTTAAATCTGTATTACATAACTTTCTACAAGAAGAATGTCGCTGCTTTCTGTAGTCGGGTCCCAACTGAAAAACTGCAAAATTACTGTATTACCCTGTATTTTACTGTCGTACACTTTTACTATTATGTAGACTATTCTGTTTTGTGTTTTTGTGTTTACATGTGATGTATGGTATATTGTATACATGCACTTTTATTATGTTCTTGTGTGATGTATCGCACATTTTATTGCTGTCTGATATATTGCAAATGTTATTGCCGTCATCTTGGCCAGGTCTCCCTTGCAAAAGAGATCTTGTATCTCAATGGGACTTTCTGGTTAAATAAAGGTTAAATAAATAAATAAATAAAATCCCCTGCTGAGCAGGCGCCCTGACCGACCAGTAGGAGTCGCTGTAGCAACGACCAGGACTCATACCCCACTGGCTTCCCACCTGCGAACACTGACAATAATTGTGATTGTAAGGACGACTGACCAAGCCGGAGGCACCGCTGCTCGGAATTGAACCCTGGGTCTCTGCGGTGGTAGGTGAGTGCTTAGACCTCTACACCACCCAGCCACACCAATTTCTCTTTTGTTCTGTTAAAATGTGTCAAGCCTGAGTGCACAGTAGCATTTCCTGTACCGTCCGTTACTGGCTCCTCCTCTTAACCTGTCAAGCGTGAGTGCACAGTAGCCTTTCCCATACTTCAGATTAGTGGCTGCGCAGGGCGGTTAAGTGGCGCAGTGGACAAGGCGCTCGCCACTAACGCAGGAGATGCTGGATTCTAGCCCAGCTCTCTGCGTTGCTTCCGGCTTGGCTGGTCGTTCATACTAATACAATTGGCAGTATTAGGGGGTGGGAAAGCCGGTGGGTGGGGATCGGACGTTGTGGACAGCAACTCCTACAGGTCGGTTGGTGCTCCTGTACAGCAGAATCAGGAAGCAACGGGGGCAGCGTGAGCCTCCCACGCGTTACTCCTCGCCACTGAGAGATCGCGCTGTGCAGGTGAAAAGATGCGACAGCTGCCTCCTCGTGTACCGGAGGGGACACGTGATGTAAGGCTTGGTCCACATTGCAGCCGACCAGTGGGAGGCATGGTCTAATAACGTTCGAGACAGGGGAGGGTAGAATTGGATGATACGAAATTGGGATGGGAGAAAAATTTAAAATGGGGAGAAAAAGTAGATAAAAAAAAAGATTAGTGGCTGCGCACCACAACGGATTTCCCACAGGGTCTCAGGGTCCTGTGTTCATGAATCTAGATGCCAGTCTAAGCTCAGGGCACTGGTGCACATGGTTTTGTCTGACTTATTTGGGGTAATTTGGTGACCAGAGATGCAAGCGCATCCATGGTGGTAAGGCGGCTTGGAGTAGGAGTAGGAGGAATACATTATTAGCAGGTGGGGTTGGAGTAGGAGGAATACAATTTCACTGTTTGACAATTTTGTATGGCTGAGAAAATATAGGACAAACTGCAGATCCAGTGGTAATGATATGTCCTGTCTGTATGGCAATGATATGTCCTGTCTGTATGGCAATGATATGTCCTGTCTGTATGGCAATGATATGCCCTGTCTGTATGGCAATGATATGCCCTGTCTGTATGGCAATGATATGCCCTGTCTGTATGGCAATGATATGTCCTGTCTGTATGGCAATGATATGCCTCATCTGTGTGGCAATGATATGCCCTGTCTTTATGGCAATGATATGTCCTGTCTGTATGGCAATGATATGTCCTGTCTGTATGGCAATGATATGCCCTGTCTGTATGGCAATGATATGCCCTGTCTGTATGGCAATGATATGTCCTGTCTGTATGGCAATGATATGCCTCATCTGTGTGGCAATGATATGCCCTGTCTTTATGGCAATGATATGCCCTGTCTGGTAGGAATAAAATGCATGTTCTTTTTTTTTATCCACTTTTCTCCCCATTTTTATTTTTTTTTCTCCCATCCCAATTTCGTATATCCAATTATTCCCTCCCCTGTCTTGAACGTTGCTAGACTATGCCTCCCACAGGTCGGTTGTAGTGAGGACAGAAGCCTTGCATCACGTGTCCCCTCCGGTACACGAGGAGGCAGCCTGTCGCATCTTTTCACCGCAGCAGCTCGAACTCTCAGTGGCGAGGAGTAACACGTGGGAGGCTCACGCTGCCCCCGCTCCTTCCTGCTTCCGCCACACCGGCGTCACCAAACCGACCTGTAGGAGTCGCTGTCCACAACGTCAAATCCCCACCCACCGGATTTCCCACCCTCTTACACTTGCCAATTGTGTTAGTATGAACGACCGGCCAGCCGGTAGCAACGCCGAGAGCTGGGCTCGAACCCAGCGTCTCCTGGGTTAGAGGCGAGCGCCTTGCCCACTGCGCCAATCAGCCGCCCTAAAATGCATGTTCTTGAGGATTTGTAGGCACCAGCCATTGCGCTCTTAAGCACATAATGTCTTATTTTGTTGCTGCTTATTCCATATTATCTGGATGTGGTTGAGTGCACAAACACGGTCCTCATTCCAAATGATTAAACATTACACATGACATGGCACACAGTCAAGGAAGCAATGTTTCTCCTTCTGTGGACGTGTGCCAGCCCTGTTTGCCGCTGCCATAAATAAATAACCCTTCAAAACCTGTGGGAAGTCTCTTCAGTTATGACAGTGACACAAAGGTCCATGTCACCCACCTCCATCTTCTCCTCTGCCCTGGTTTCCCTCCTCTCTCTCTCTCTCTCTCTCTCTCTCTCTCCGCGAACCAAGAATGAGGAGACACGGCTGCACAGAGGCTCCAGTCATCTGCTGCGCTCCCTCTCTTTCTCTCACATCACTTTTCCCTCCCTTACCCACCATTTAATTTTGTGTCTAGAATCAGTCTGTCTCTCTCCTGGTCCTCTTATGCCCCCTTGTTTCCCTTTTTAAGGACCACCTTGAGAGACTATGGGTCACGGATGCACTTGAAACTGACCACATTTGGATTTAAACACCTCTTCTCTGGGGAGAAGACACTATAGGGAAATGAGTGGGGGTTTCAAACGTACGGCATCCTCCAGGATCATAGCCTCTCTAGAATCAAATATCCCTTTCATTTATTTATACATTTTGACTGAGGCCTATATTTATGGGGCTATGCATGGCAAACTGTGGTCACTCACTCACTCACTCACTCACTCACTCACTCACTCACTCACTCACTCACTCACTCACTCACTCACTCACTCACCTTTATTTACAACTAACATTTCATCATCAGGGCACATTTAGAGGAACATATGCTCAGTAGAGATCCTCTCCTGCTCTGGACGCCTGAATACTTTTACCAACGGATTTCCAGTTCCGCGTTCGCATTCTGTGCTCTGATTGGCCACTGACGTTTCTGGTCGCGCCAATCGTGTGACACCTGTTTCTTTCACCGGTTAAGCTTAGGCACTCTTTCGAAGTTGGTTAAGGTTAGAGTTTGTCTTAGAGCAGGGCGATAGAACACCAGCCCTGATTCCATACTCTAACCTTAACCAACTTCGAAAGAGTCGCCTAAGCTTAACCAGTGATAAACTAGGCGTTAGGTAGTTTGCTGCTGTTCGAGGCGGAAATGGGCGCGTCAACGCGATTGGGCGCACATGTCACATGACCAGAAACGTCAGTGGCCAATCAGATCGCACCAGAAACGTCAGTGGCCAATCACAGAAACGTCAGTGGCCAATCAGATCGCAGAACGCAAAACTGGAAATCCGTTGGTAAAAGAATAGACGCGCTCTGGACAGCTCTAACGTAGTGTGGAGAGAGGTCAGATCCTCTCCTGCTCTGGACAGCTCTAACGTAGTGTGGAGGTCAGACCTTCTCCTGCTCTGGACAGCTCTAACGTAGTGTGGAGAGAGGTCAGATCCTCTCCTGCTCTGGACAGCTCTAACGTAGTGTGGAGAGAGGTCAGATCCTCTCCTGCTCTGGACAGCTCTAACGTAGTGTGGAGAGAGGTCAGATCCTCTCCTGCTCTGGACAGCTCTAACGTAGTGTGGAGGTCAGATCCTCTCCTGCTCTGGACAGCTCTAACGTAGTGTGGAGGTCAGATCCTCTCCTGCTCTGGACAGCTCTAACGTAGTGTGGAGGTCAGATCCTCTCCTGCTCTGGACAGCTCTAACGTAGTGTGGAGGTCAGATCCTCTCCTGCTCTGGACAGCTCTAACGTAGTGTGGAGGTCAGATCCTCTCCTGCTCTGGACAGCTCTAACGTAGTGTGGAGAGAGGTCAGATCCTCTCCTGCTCTGGACAGCTCTAACGTAGTGTGGAGAGAGGTCAGATCCTCTCCTGCTCTGGACAGCTCTAACGTAGTGTGGAGGTCAGACCTTCTCCTGCTCTGGACAGCTCTAACGTAGTGTGGAGGTCAGACCTTCTCCTGCTCTGGACAGCTCTAACGTAGTGTGGAGGTCAGATCCTCTCCTGCTCTGGACAGCTCTAACGTAGTGTGGAGGTCAGATCCTCTCCTGCTCTGGACAGCTCTAACGTAGTGTGGAGAGAGGTCAGATCCTCTCCTGCTCTGGACAGCTCTAACGTAGTGTGGAGAGAGGTCAGATCCTCTCCTGCTCTGGACAGCTCTAACGTAGTGTGGAGAGAGGTCAGATCCTCTCCTGCTCTGGACAGCTCTAACGTAGTGTGGAGAGAGGTCAGATCCTCTCCTGCTCTGGACAGCTCTAACGTAGTGTGGAGAGAGGTCAGATCCTCTCCTGCTCTGGACAGCTCTAACGTAGTGTGGAGAGAGGTCAGACTAAGCGATGCCTTTCTCTGCATCTCCCTAAATCACCCTTGAATGCATCTGCAAGATATTAACAACACAAAAGCTGCCCCCCCAGCAGCTAAAAAGCACTCTGGTGCTTGGATTGTGCAGGATCTGTGCGTTGCCAGAGGCGGCTTCACTCTTGTTGCTTACTCATGTTTCTTCAACTGTAGAACAAGTGTATTTCCTGTTACCATGCATGCCTTGGTGTATTTCCATGTATTTGTAAAATGAATTGATGAGCCGAGGTGCGCTAGTGTACATTGCGACGAGTGAGTGGTCGTATACGTTAAAGGGATATTTCACTTTAGTAGAACTTAAGTAGAACAAAAATCATCTAAAGTCATCTACAAGTAAACCACTACTGTCCTGTCTTCTGATGTCAACACCATAGACATATATAAAGGCTAGATGACTCACCCACGCTGCTGGCCAATGGAGGCCGACGTTGCCACATGGTGGCCATCTTGCCACAGGCAGCACGCCTACTCATAACATGAATGTCTATGCATTGGTGCATGTACTATTGAAATAACCATAGCTTGCTACATTTTCAACCGATTTTCAAACGGTTTGGTTTGTTATAAACGTCAGAGATGTAGTTATCATACTGCATACTTATAATGGACTTTCATATGAAAATAATTTCAACATGTCCAAGCATCCTGAATCATAGCCATATTAATAACGTTTGTAATAAACCATACCGTTTGTAATAAACCAAACTGTTTGTAAATCGGTTGAAAATTTTGCAAGCTATGGTTATTTCAATAGTACATGCACCATAGACATTCATGTTATGAGTGGGCGAGCTGCCTGTGACAAGATGGCCGCCGGTGAACTACGCTGGAGACTCCGCCTTGCACCATCTAGTTATATATATCTATGGTCAACACCACCATTCCTCCCAGGTGTCAGGCTCCTCATCATTCACCTCTTTTTGAGGACCAAGTCTAAATATAATACTTATGAATTATAAACAAAGTTAAACAATACAGCAACATCAGAGTCAAAGGTAGTCTACTTGTTTTTTCTGAGCTAATGTTGTCATTTTAGCAGTATGAGTAAAGGAACTATTTCTCACTTGAGGTGTAGTTTGTGTGTTTAGAATCTTCCTTCCAGTAGGGTGGAGGAAAGATACACATCACACTCAACCCTACAACAAATTGTGACCAGGCACAGACTTTAGGTCTTGTTGAGCGATCTTCAATTTCTTTCTTTTTTACATGATATGAAAGTACAGGTTCATACCTTCAAAATAAGCCATCACTTTTGCCACACAATTGACCGGATCTGATTTTATTTTTCAAAATAAATAAATAAATAAATCTGTAAACACAAAACAAACACGCACATTTGACCGTTGACAGCGGACGACATCTGGTCGCTATCTTACTTGTACTGTAGATGACTTTCCATAGAAGTAAGATCGCAGATTTTTGACAAATTCTACTAAAGTGAAATATCCCTTTAACAACCTGTGTTTTCTGAATACCGGGCAGGCCTGTACGCTGCGACGAGATCGTCGCAAATTGCCCCCTAATTTGGCCGGTGCGAATGAAAAATTATATCTACTCGCAAGCTTGCGAATAGTGATTTCACCCCTTCATTCGCATTTCACTACACTAACATTAGCCTACAACCAGGGCTGTACAGGCGACATAATGTTGCGGTTGTGATTTCATTAGACAGACCAGCGCGGACATTTAATAACATGCAATTTAATTGACACGAGCAATGGGCTAACGTTAGCTGGTGGTCCCGAGTGAAGCAGGGACGGCGGAGCTATAGGCTAACGTTAGCTGGTGGTCCCGAGTGAAGCAGGGACGGTGGAAAAGTGAGGAAAGGGGGTGGGTTATATTGACAAGTGACAACGCTTGACAACAGAAGTTTAAACATAACTTCATATTTATTAGTTATTCGTTTCTGTATATCATCCACTGTGACTTTCCATCTCCGTGTTAGACTCTTCCTGTTTACATTCGAGTGTGACGTCATCACCTACGGCAGCTTAGACGATCAAAACGCGAACCTAGAACAAAACCCAGGGGGGGGGGGGGGGGGGGCTGGCTCTCTTGTGCGTTCTCGCCCCCTCTCTCTCTCTCGCTCTCTCTCTACATTCAATGATTTAAAGTAGCCAAACGTTACAGACAGTATAAATACTAACTGGATAGTTGATGATAAACATTTAATTTCATTATCTGAAATATTCTAAAATCATTAAGTCTGCTATAAGCCATTATCCCTTTGTGTGTAATTATTATTTTCTCACAGTAGTATATATATATTTGGCTAAAGTGGATAGAAAACACAGTACTGTGCAAAAAAAGGGCACCCAAGAGTTTTTATATAAATAGTCTTAGATGTAAATAATTTTTTTTATTAGTGTGTCAGTAGACTACTCTTAGTACATTTTCATTAAATTATTTTTTAAAGCATCTTCATGGTTTAATAATGCAAACATATGTTGCAGGGACTTATTATAATCATCATATTGGCGTGACTGTATGCATCAAAGGGTTAAATCAAGCATTTTTAAGTGCTTTAGGAAATGTCAAAATATTGCGATATATATTGTGTATCGTGATATGGCCAAAAAATATCGCAATATCATTTAGAGGCCATATCGCCCAGCCCTACTATAATGGTAAAATAGTTATTTAAAAATTTGCCCCTAAAAAATATTATTTGCCCCTAAATTTCTCATTTAGGGGCAAGTGTGCCCCTAGTGAAAAAGCTTAGCGTACAGCCCTGACCTGTACTACGGTGTTCTAAGTCGTGGGTCTGGACGGTTTCGTGCCAGTTCCTCCCCGCTCCCTCCCTCTCAGGCGGGTGAGGTCAGCGTTCCGTGCAAGGTTTCTGGGTCAGACATGTTATGTAACACCCCATGGGTGGCTACTGAGATATTCATGAGCTCTGTGAGCTTCCTTCTTCGCATCATGCCTTGCTGCCACCCCCAACCATACATACGTGCACGCACGCACGCACGCACGCACACACACACACACACACACACACACACACACACACACACACACACACACACACACACACACACACACACACACACATTCCCTCAAAGATACTCCAATAAGGAAAGATAACTCATTCAAAGCAGCAGAGCATAGATGGGCAGGACTTATACACATTGTTAATACTGTGAGAGATCGCTGGATGAGATTCGTCCGAAACCTCTCTACATCTTATGGAGGTGAGCAGAGCCTGTGCCCGCGCTGGTCTCCTGAGGTTGGGGGCAGTGAGCCGCGTCAATTCTGCGCATTGCGAAGTGAGAAGGACCTGACCGGTTAGCCTAGGCCCCTAGGCATTGTCCAACTAACACCTCTCCCGAAGGCTAACCGGTCATGTCCACTTCCATTCATTGTGCTAAGCTAGGCTAACATGCAGCCAGATAGCTTTCTACTGAATGCACAGAGAGGAAACTGGTATCCATCTTCTTGTCTCTCTCTGGAGAAAACAATATGCTAATTTCCCAAAATGTTGGCGTGTTCCTTTAACATGTCTCTGGTTCCCTGTTGCTGGTCCTGAATCTGCTGCCCAGGGGACGTCAATGGATAGAAAGGGGCCTTTCCCTGCTGTATCACGGTCATTCCTGTTGATAGAGTCCACCTCAGATGACAGGGTGTTCTGGCACCAGCCTGTGCTTCTGTCACAGGCAGGGGGTGAAGGGAGAGTAGATCAGCACAGCAGTGCCAAAGTCACGGTATAGCATGACCTTGAGGGCATTACTGTATAATACATAGTTTTGTTAACAATTGTATTAATAACAAACACTTTTCCCCCTGTACTGCTGGTGTAGCACAGAACAATTTTGCAGTAACATTTGTCACTGGGTTAATTAAATGACTGTGATTGGTCCATCAACAGAATGTAAATGACTGTAAATGACTGTGATTGGTCCATCAACAGAATGTAAATGACTGTGATTGGTCCATCAACAAAATGTAAATGACTGTGATTGGTCCATCAACAAAATGTAAATGACTGTGATTGGTCCATGGGTTTTTCAATGGCCGATGCAGATATTTAGAGAGCAGGGCGGCCGATATAATCTTTTTTCTGATAAAATACAACAATTTAATAATAACAAATGAGACACATTACTGAACTGACTAGGGGTGGGACGATACATCGATCCAGATCGATACATCGATGTAATTATCAACAATCGAATCGGATCGATGCGATGTAATAAGATCGATTCATATCGATACTCTTATTTTGAAAATCTTGTGGCGAGTCTCATATCCGCCCAAGAACAACAGCAGTAGCTCCGTGTGTGTAGACGTTACAGCATAGCATTCTCCCTTTCTGTGTGTGTGTGTGCGCGCGTCTTTGGAAAGACCAGATGAGGTCAGAGGAGTTTGATGTTTAAATGTTATTTAAACATAAACAATATAATACATAATAAATGTAGGCCTATACATGATCATGCAACATCAACAAATTGTTGTAGGAACGGTTTGGGAGAGGGAGGTTGTGAGTTTTGAGTTCCAAAAAATGTAGCTTAAAGTTTAAAGCTCAATATATAAAAACGTGGCACTTTACAGTGAACAGGAGGTCTATTTGTATTCAAAACAATAGATTGATTTTCCTTTAAATGTCTGGAAGAGCTCAAAAATACAAATGTCAAATGATATTTTCATTACCTTTTTTTTGTTGATCTAAATGTTACTGATTGTGTTAAATGGGCATATGATATCATCTCATATCGATCGCAGGCACCTGAATCTAATCGTATCGTATTGTATCGTGAGAGACTTTGTGATATCGGCAAATATCGTATCGTTGTCCAAAGAATCGATATCGTATCGTATCATGATGAAACTGGTGATTCCCACCCCTAGAACTGACTAGCTTAGCTGGTTGATGAGTTAGCTTAAATGTGCGCACCAGCATGTCATTTACTGTATCCAATCAGGTGTATTCCACGTGGGGAAGTAGGGAGGGGATACATACATGTAAACAACATACATTTTGGACCCGCCAACTATTTATTATTAATTAATTATTCAATATTTTCTCGACTCCCGGAGTCAGCATTGCTTGGGGCTTGGGCTGATCGCTATACTAACCCGTTTGGCTGGGTTAAGGGGAGGGCAAGTCATGGGTAGGGATCTGGCGTTGTGGACAGCGACGCCTACAGGTCAGGTCTGGGCGCTTGCTCAGCGGAGGCAGGACTTGATGGAGGCAGCGTGACCTCCCACGCGTTACACTTCACCAATGAGAGTCCTCGCTGCCAGGTGAAAAAAATAGTCACTGGCTGTCGCCGCGCGTATCGGAGGAAGCGTGCGGATGACTTCAGGATTCCCTTGTACCGACCAGTAGGAGAACATGCGCACAACAAAAAAAAACAGGTAGGGGAGGGGGGGAATTGGCACAACGACTAAATTGGGACGGGGAGAAAACAGAGAAAAAAAATCGGAGAAAGAGAGGATTAAAAAATTATAATAATAATTATTCAATATTTTTTTGGGGGGAAGCAATACTTTTATTCTGCACCTTTCTAAAAGCTCTGTGGATTTATTATTATTAGAATTTTTTTGTCTACATACAAATTGTATCTATAGCACCTTTAAATTTAGCCTCACAAAATATTGCTAACCTTTGGATTTAAAATATTGCAGTATTTCCCTTCAAAATATCTGTCAACTTTGGAGCCCTCTTTAAGCCCTCTCCACATATCAATCTATGTTTTCATACGTTTTGCTGTAGCATTAAAACTGAGCCCATGAAATGGTAACACCAGTAGGCTGATACCAATATTAAGAAAAACAAGCCAACATCAGCCCGATATATCAGTCGACCACTAGTTACGAGTGCATTATGATGATATTTTGGCACTTGTTCATGGTATATAATTGTATTATATTATTAATAAGTACAAAAGTGGTACCATGGTGATACATTACTTACAGTGGCAATTCCATAGTAAATTATTTACACACTGGCCAGTAGTACCAAAGTAAAACTGGAATTACTATCATACTACCGTGATACTTTTTCATAAGGGATAAGGTGTACAACAAGCCAAGTGAGGACGATGATTTTAACAGGAATGGCTGTTTCCCTTCTTGTCTCTTCCCATCATGCCTTGCTGCCTCCCGTCGCTCAACATGAGTCAGCCACCACTCCTTCTCTCTGTGTACCCCCCCCCCCCTTTCCCCCCCTCTTGTTTCCCGGGCTAATTACCTCTCTGATGAAGAGGGAGAGCAGTGGAGGCAGACAGATTGTTTGTGGAGGGCGGAGCATGTTTTGCCATGTTGTAGGAAATACTGAAACAACAGGGTTTCGTGCTAGAAAGTGACTATGGAGGTTTGTGTGTGTGTCAACCTTGAAGAAATGAAAAAAGAACCAAGACATATTCATGCAAGCAGGGAGGAGAGAGAGAGAGAGAGAGAGAGAGAGAGAGAGAGAGAGAGAGAGAGAGAGAGAGAGAGAGAGAGAGAGAGACACACACACACACACATACAGGGAAAGAGACACACAGGGAGAAAGAGAGACACACACAAGGGGAAAGAGAGTGACACACACAGGGATAGACACACAGGGAGAGAGAGGAGAGAGACACAGAGGGAAAGAGATACACACACGGGGAGAGAGACAGATACAGGAAGAAAGAGACACAGACACAAAGGAAGAGAGAGATACACACACACACACATACACAAACAAGCAAAGCATAGCGGTATATATACAGCCGGGAACCAGCAACAGTATAGTGTGTACTGGACAACTGTTTTCAGTGTGAACTAGCTGTCTGCTGCACTGATCTGCAATCACAGCCTTCCCTATGGGTTTGGCATCAATGTTAAACAGCAACAGAGCCAGTTCCTTTGTTAGTACACAGTAACTCAGCAAAACAGTTTTTTCCCTTCCCTCTATTGTGCTATATAGCCACAGGCTGCAGCACACTGGTAGCATGACTCAACTCAATGTTAGGAAGCAACATAGTCCCTGTGTTTTTTACTGGGCTGTTTGAGGTAAAGGTGGAATTAGAATTGGAATGGACAAACACTAGACAAACAGAAAATTAAGAGGTTTCTTTTTTTATTGTAATTGCTGTATTTGGTGGCTGTAAAGGGTTTATGTTGCTAATATTTTTTTTTAAACATATTCTCATTTACACAATGAGGTAAAGATCCCCTCCAGATGTATTTAATGTATTATAGTGAATAATAATTTGTATAAATGTTTTTTTGTTTGTTCAATAAACAACTGAAACATATTAGCAGGCAGCAGCCTCTCTACACATTTACACTAATTGAAAATGCAAGGTCTATGAATATGCAAATTGCAAACAAACAAACACCCATTGATATTTACCAAGAATTCCAAGTCGGCAGCTTGTATTCTTTCAAGACATGTCAGACCTACTCAGCTTTCTGTGTCTGGTGTCAAGTTACCACATAATGGACTATGATAGGTTCGACCTATTAGTGACGTCACATCACACACACAACTCAGATTTCAGGGAAGCAGAGAAGCTCTACCTCTCCAGGGGAAGAATGTGAAAAAGGTGTACAATCTGTAGTCAAGGTCCCAAATAACAATCTGTATAGTCAAGGTCACAAATAACAATCTGTATAGTCAAGGTCACAAATAACAATCTGTATAGTCAAAGTCCCAAATAACAATCTGTATAGTCAAAGTCACAAATAACAATCTGTGTAGTCAAAGTCACAAATAACAACAATCTGTGTAGTCAAAGTCACAAATAACAATCTGTATAGTCAAAGTCCCAAATAACAATCTGTATAGTCAAAGTCCCAAATAACAATCTGTATAGTCAAGGTCACAAATAACAATCTGTATAGTCAAAGTCACAAATAAGTTAACAATCTGTACAGTCAAAGTCACAAATAACAATCTGTATAGTCAAGGTCACAAATAAGTTAACAATCTGTACAGTCAAAGTCACAAATAACAATCTGTATAGTCAAAGTCACGCCTCCAAGAGGAGTTAAACTACCAACAAAACAAACTCTTCAAGAATGTGAATATCCTAACCGTCACTCAGAATACTAAGTCAAATAATACAATGTCAAATAATACTATACCTAATAATACTATGTCAAATAATACTATGCCAAATACTGTACTACCATGAAGCCAAAAAGACAACAACAAAAAACACCCACTCCCATTTTCATCCAGACATGTCATATTAATAATAATAATAATCATTATTCCCTCTGGGATTACTATGTGGCTTCTGAGCAGCCCAGCAATGCAGGGTATTAAGCTGTTGTTGTTTTTTTTGCATCAAATGAAAATGTTGGGAGTGCAGCATTTTATGTTCGGCAATGATCATCTGTTGAAAACAAAGAGAGAGAGAGAGAGAGAGAGAGAGAGAGAGAGAGAAGAGAGAGAGAGAGAGAGAGAGAGAGAGAGAGAGAGAGAGAGAGAGAGAGAGAGAGAGACAGACAGAGACAGAGAGAAAGATAGAGACAGACAGAGAAAGATACAGTAGACATAGAGAGAGATATACAGAGAGAATGATAGAGACAGAGAGAGACATAGAGGCAAAGAGAGAGATAGACAGAGAGAAAGATAGAGACAGAGAGAGACACAGAGGCAAAGAGAGAGATAGACAGAGAGAAAGATAGAGACAGAGAGAGACACAGAGGCAAAGAGAGAGATAGACAGAGAGAAAGATAGAGACAGAGAGAGACACAGAGGCAAAGAGAGAGATAGACAGAGAGAAAGATAGAGACAGAGAGAGACACAGAGGCAAAGAGAGAGAGATAGACAGAGAGAAAGATAGAGACAGAGAGAGACACAGAGGCAAAGAGAGAGATAGACAGAGAGAAAGATAGAGACAGGCAGAGAAAGATAGTGAGATAGAGAGAGACGCATCGACAACAGCGTCCTCCTACCGCTTCCTGTCTGTTGTCATGACGATGGCGGGATGCTGGCGGAGACGGGCGAGAGAGAGTCTGTGCCCTGTCTGAGGTCTGACCAATGACAGAGCAGCCTAAACCCCCATAGCAACAGTGCAAGAGCCAATCGATGCCCTTGTCTGTTCCTTCCATGCACACATGTGTGAGTGAGAGTGCACAATGTGTGTGTGCCGCTCTCTCCCTCTGGTAACTCCCTCCCCACTCTACATGTACACAATGCCTCACAACAGTCCTGCACACACACACACACACACACACACACACACACACACACACACACACATGCACACACACACAACCTTGTTTTGCTGAGGCCATAGACACCAGCATGTGTGTGTGTGTGTGTGTGTGTGTGTGTGTGTGCGTGTGTGTGTGTGTGTGTGTGTGTGTGTGTGTGTGTGTGTGTGTGTGTGTGTGTGTGTGTGTGTGTGTGTGTGTGTGTGTGTGTGTGTGTGTGTGTGTGTGTTGTTGATGATGCATTTTACAACCTTGAATGTCTTAAACCTAAACATAAACCTAAACATTGTCCGGCTGCAAGTTAGCCTACCTAGTGGTCCATATCCACCTCCATTAATTTGTGCTAAGCTAGGCTAGCTTGCAGCCGGGTAGCTTTTCTACTGAACGCAGAGAGGAAATTGCGATCTTCTTCTCTGACTCTGGAGAAGACGGTAAGTGTATTTCCTGTAGCCTAATGTCGGCGTGTTCCTTTAAAAAACACGCTGAACCTCTGAAAGTGTTGAATCTTTTTGTACAACATGTATAATTGAGGTGGTTCAAATAGGGCATTTAAAAAAGGGACCATTTGAGCAGGGAGGATGAACAGGTGAGAGACGAAGACAGGCGGACATACAGGGGAGTGAGACAGACGCTGAGGGAGAATCTGAGCCATGTGATGACGAGGGAGGTCTGGTGAGAGCCTGTTTCCCACAGGTTGTGATGTGATGACGAGGGAGATCTGGTGAGAGCCTGTTTCCCACAGGTTGTGATGTGATGACGAGGGAGATCTGGTGAGAGCCTGTTTCCCACAGGTTGTGATGTGATGACGAGGGAGATCTGGTGAGAGCCTGTTTCCCACAGGTTGTCAGGGGTTATCTGTGGTCGGCAGACTGGCTACAGTAGATAGTGGGGATGATGATGCTGATGATGTCCTGATACTGGTTTTTCACTACAGATACCGATTCCTAAACCGTCAGTATTGTCTGATACAGAGTATCGATCCCATCCACTGTTTTCACAAAAGAAAAAAAACACCATGATCTTAAAATTGGCATCATAACTCCTCCTTTTTCATTAACTTGCCAGACTTTTGAGCCACATAGCAACATTATTTTATATTCGAGTAGTTGGGTCTATGTGGCCTGTTGTTGAAGCCATTTGATGTATAGCAAAGTTAACACTTACGTTTGTGTTTTAGGTTTTCCTTTATTATTATTTAAACCGTTCAGATCTTTTCAAACCAAAGACTTAAACAGGTTTTTGTATTAAAAAAAACTATATATCCTTTTACGTACAGCATACATTTATGTTTGCTTTTAGTTTTATAACCGTCAATTTGGAAGTTGTTTGAAAGAGCGTCGTACAAGACACCCAGCCCTGGTTAGGTTACTAGCAAGTAGGGGTGTAAATATTTGACCCCACAACGATTCTATTCGATTACGATTCTTCAGGCAACGATTCATTGCATCATGAAATCTCTTCATTTGACCACGATTCGATGCGATGCGATTCGATACATTTTCGATCAGTTAATTCCCCCCAAAATGTATACAAAAATGTGGCTGGGGGAACTGATTCACTCAGCATGAATGGACTATAGGTCAACAGAAAATCGAACTATAAAAAAATATATATATATTAATAATCATAATTAGATATATTTTTTATTATTCTAATCGATTCTAACATTTTCAAATCGATGCAGTTGAAACGTCACCTTAGGATCGATGCATTGTTACACCCCTATTAGCAAGCATTAAGGTTCCAGGCCTGCATCTTAACTAGTTGAGCGCCAGAGGTCACTGTGGGCGTATGGCCGTGTGTGCCAGCGCTGTAATGAATGGGGATACATGCCGGTGTTTGCAGTGCTAAAACTATATTAAATATTATAGCTATGGATCTAATAATATAGCCAATTGTCATTGAGTTTCTTCCGGTCTAGATGCAAAAAAAAACAGATAATTTGTCATCCATACATCCCCGTTTTATACCGTGGGGAATATGAGTATAGTTTTAGAGTAATTCTGTGTAATCCCAGGAAACGCCGCTAAACAGCGTTTAGTGCATTTCACTAGGAACCGTGCCATTCCTCGCTTGGATCAACAATCAATCTGAAATCAACGCTAGATTATCGGTATCGGTATGCAATGTTTCATCATGCATGCATGAAAGTTTCTATGCTTCGATCATCACCAACGGAATACGTTACACAGTACATTACAGACACACGCTCCGATCGCGGGGAAGGAATTATTGGATCAAGGCAAGATTGATAGCATATAGCCCTTACCTTGACTAGGATGTAGCTCGGGTCTCCATGTGTTATAAACATTACTCATGCCCGACAAGGAAAACCCGGACCGGACTTTTTAGACCGACGTACAGGCTGAGACAGAGGGTTTCCAAGGATGTGCAATACCGGCCGCAAGGCGTTAGTATTGGATGTTTGCAATCTCAGACCCATTCCCAATGATAACATCAGGCTGCTTCGGTGGATTATGAATGGAAATATAGAATAAAAGAAATAACGATGAAAACTCGACTTATCTCGGGTCTGGTGTCCAATGTGTTAATGGACTATCAAAATAGTCATTAGTTGCAGCCCTACTCATAATGTAGCCTTAAGGGCTTTTGTGATCCTCACCTTCACTAAACAAATAATCACAGTGACTGTTTTCCATTTATTAGTCAAATAAATAAGGAAACCAAATTAAATTTGTAAAAAAAAATTACAAAAAGTCAGTAGGCTGAATCAGTGCAGTTGACACAAACAAAACCATCAGATATTAGTCAAATACCTACGCCATTTCAAATAGTCCAACGTTCGAATAACCATGCCCAGCCCTACTCCCAACCTCAAATCCATTTGGAAACACAACATATTCACTGTGAATGTACACAGTCCATTTCCACTGCTGGACTATGTGTGTCTGCTACATATAATCTGCACCTGTGGGAAATATGTGTATCAACTCGTACTGCAATTGTTTTTGTCAGGGGTAAACAACTTGGCTTAGGTCAGGTGAAGCTAAGGATGACCCATTTCTAAAACACACTGAATAGTGCAGTGGGCTCTTAACGCAGTGTGTAATGCCTTCTGAGTTGAATACTTGAATACTTAAAAAGTATTAGGCCTAATAAAAACGAATATGATTACTAAAGTATACACTTACTTAAGTATATATATTTTTTAGGTAATTTATAAACGCACCTTCTGGGAAGGTCTTACATTTGGGTTTAATTAAATGCCAATTCATATCAAGTTGTGACATGACATTCAGTTGGCTAGGACTCAGGTGATGCTTGCTTAGGCACTGTGTGAGAGACTAAATACTGCATGGACAAAGGGAGAAAAAGCCACACGCATGTCAACAAGCGCGACAGACACATCGACACAAACTTGTAATAAACGAACTTGTAACTAACTGTTCCTTTCTACCGACGTCAAAATGAACTTGTGGCACTGGGGTTTGAATGAGAGACCACGTCTATTCATGAATAAAATAACAGCAGCTAAAAATACACGGCCTGGCTGCAAATCAAGTGCCGCTGTCAGATTTTGACCTAAATTCTAAAGTGCCAGATACCCTCAAGAGTCCATGCAGGACATCAGCTTCGATGCAAGAGTGGTGTTTCAAACTGATAGATAAGAGCTAGGAGCTAAGGGCTAGGAGGATAACAGCTAGGAGCTAGGGGCTAGGAGGATAACAGCTACGAGCTAGGAGGATAAAAGCTAGGAGCTAGCATGATAACAGCTAGGAGCTAGGGGCTAGGAGGATGCCAGCTAGGGGCTAGGAGGATAACAGCTACGAGCTAGGAGGATAACAGCTAGGAGCTAGGGGGATAACGGCTAGGAGCTAGGGGGATAACGGCTAGGAGCTAGGAGGATAACGGCTAGGAGCTAGGAGGATAACGGATAGAAGCTAGGGGCTAGGAGGATAACAGCTAGGAGCTAGGAGGATAACAGCTAGGAGCTAGGGGTTAGGAGGATAACAGCTAGGAGCTAGGGGGATAACGGCTAGGAGCTAGGGGGATAACGGCTAGGAGCTAGGAGGATAACGGCTAGGAGCTAGGGGGATAACGGATAGAAGCTAGGGGCTAGGAGGATAACAGCTAGGAGCTAGGAGGATAACAGCTAGGAGCTAGGGGCTAGGAGGATAACAGCTAGGAGCTAGGAGGATAACAGCTAGGGGCTAGGATGATAACAGCTAGGGGCTAGGAGGATAACAGCTAGGAGCTAGGGGCTAGGAGGATGACAGCTAGGAGCTAGGAGACTAACAGCTAGGAGCTAGGAGGATAACAGCTAGAGGCTAGCATGATAACAGCTAGGGGCTAGGAGGATGACAGCTAGGGGCTAGGAGGATAACAGCTAGGAGCTAGGGGCTAGAAGGATAACAGCTTGGAGCTAGAAGGATAACAGCTAGGGGCTAGCATGATAACAGCTAGGAGCTAGGAGGATAACAGCTAGGAGCTAGCATGATAACAGCTAGGAGCTAGCATGATAACAGCTAGGGGCTAGAAGGATAACAGCGGAGCTAGCATGATAACAGCTAGGAGCTAGCATGATAACAGCTAGGAGCTAGAAGGATAACAGCTAGGAGCTAGCATGATAACAGCTAGGAGCTAGCATGATAACAGCTAGGGGCTAGGAGGATAACAGCTAGGGGCTAGAAGGATAACAGCTAGGAGCTAGCATGATAACAGCTAGGAGCTAGCATGATAACAGCTAAGAGCTAGAAGGATAACAGAGCGGAGCTAGCATGATAACAGCTAGGAGCTAGGAGGATAACAGCTAGGAGCTAGGAGGATAACAGATCACTTTTCCCCTACTGCCCCATTTCCCTAGCCCTCTTGATTGTAAAGCAACCTTGGGTTTCATGAAAGGCGCTATATAAATTTGATTTATTATTATTATTATTATTAGTAGTAGGCAGGTATAAATTGAGTATACTGTAGGCAACAGTTGAGTTTGTACAGTATGAATAACAGCCTAGGCCCTCCTAGGGTATAGGCAATGGGGGTCAGAGTTTATAAATACGGTATTGGGGTACAGTTCAGAGAGATGACCGCTGAGTGGAAGCTGTTCCTGAGCCTGCTTGACTTTGAGCGGGGATTCCAATAGTGCCTCCCAGAGGGGAGGAGGGCAAACAGTCTATGATTGGGATGCCTGTAGCTGTTCCGCAACCGTTGCTATTTCCGGGGTAGGCCTGATTGGCCCCGACAGGCATGTGACCCGCCGCGGCCACGCCCCGCGGCAGCCCCAGCGGCAAGCGCGCTACTGCTGGAGTTCGCTTCGCCTTTCACATCGCTGCCGTTGGCGAAAGCAGGATGAGAGGCGAGAGCGTAGATTTCGCTGTGTATCATTTAATCATTTAACATTTGAAAGGCATACATTGTTGTCATACAGAAGTACAGAATACTTTTATCCAAAATGCTTCTTACTGTTACACTGTTAGAGACTGTGCTAGACAAATGAATGACTAATTCGGTCAGAAATAACGTAACTAATAACGTTAGTAAGCACTGCTTATATGCTTATTATGTCTGCGGGGTACAGTAAACGTTTCTCCCGGTACATTCTGAAGAGCACACCGCTGTATGTTGGAGAACCAGCGGTTCTCGAGTGAGACTAAAGCCGTGCACAGCTCAGCCCTGTGAGACGCGAGCAGGAAGGAGCTGGGAGTCCTTCCAATCGGAATATGTTGTTTCTTTACACATATGTTGGATTATGAATATGTCTTTATAGCTACAAATGAATGACTAATTCGGTCAGAAAGCAGTAACACAACAGTTGCAATGTTGTGTTACTGCTGTTCTCGGCATAAGCCCCAATAAGACCGTCACCAGAGCTCAGCGATGCCGCTCGCGTGAGCATATTCTCCCCGCTATTTTATTTCATACAACAATGTATGCCTTTCAAATGTTAAATGATAAGTGATTGCATGACTGCCGACTGCGGCGCGATTATTATGACTGATGACTGCGATGTGAAAGGCGCCGCGAACTCCTTCCTAATGCTGCGGGCGGCGTTGAAGGCGGAAAGCGCCTGTGAACCACAGCAGCCTCGTTGCCGCATCCTGAGGCTGCCGCGGGGCGTGGCCGCGGCGGGTCACGTGCCTGTCGGCGCCAATCAGGCCTACCCCGGAAATAGCAACGGTTGCGGAACAGCTACAGGCGATTGGGATGAGAGGTGTCCTTGACAATGCTGCAAAATTAGCAGATAGCAAAACCTATAGTATTTATGTTTTGTTTTTGTTCATAGAAACTTACAACAGTAATACAATAGTGATTCACCATAGTATTTCTCTAGTGGAATATTATAGAAATTCAAGATGAATCACTGGTTTTACCATATAAATACTACAATACTATCTAATCTGGTGCCGTGGACTGGAGGAGCTGGGTTGTGGACTGTAACTCTTCTTCCATTCACCACTTTTAGCTCTATTTTAGCCCTATTTTAGCTCTTCTTTTTAGTGTATGTATGTATTTGTCCATCTCTGTTTTTAACACGTACTGACTTGTATGTTATGTATTAACTGTTTTATTAACTGTTTTTAAATGGCTGTTGATGCTGTGATGGCCATCTGAATCTCCCCTTGGGGATAAATAAAGGTTTTCAATCAATCAATGAAAACAAACAACGACGACAGTAATACTGTTGATTTTATGTACCTCATTCTGCACAGGTCTGAGTGAGATGGCATTCAGAGACATTGCGTCCACGCCGTTTGCCCGACTGTGTAAATCCCAGAGGAGAGGTTCCCACGCGGGTGGATGGGCGGGTCGGCAGGTTGGAATTTGCAACGCAACTGCTCTGTGACTGAACTCATCTCTTCGCCTCGGCTGAGCTCAGCCAGCTGGAAGCCCAGACCCAGTGACCTCATCTGACGGCGTCTGGCAGGCCATATGCTCAATGTGTACATCCATTGTCTCTCTGCTCACTAGCGCTTAATCCGATGTTTAGGCAGTGGCCTGTAGTTAATCAGATGTTTCAAAGGGGAGTGAGCTGATTGAGGAGCAGTCCCCGGTAGCCCTCTTGCTTCATGAGTGACACCTTCCTCCCATCCAGCTGAGCCAACACACCTTCCAGGTCTGACAATGGTTGCCTGATGGGGTTCTGGTTCAGGAACTTACCGTCTTCTCCAGAGTCAGACAAGAAGATAGTTACCAATTTCCTCTCAGTGCGTTCAGTAGAAGGCTATCCGGCTGCAAACTAGCCTAGTTTAGCACAAATGAATGGAAGCGGATACTCCAGGAGAGGTGATTTTGGCCACTAGCTGCCTGGTCCGTATCCGCTTTCATTCATTTGTGCTAAGCTAGGCTAGCCTGCAGCTGGATTTTATTTCAATATCTGAAAAAAACAAAAAAAAACTAAAAAACACTAACCTTCTTACTGTCCTATACTACCATGCACTCCGCCTACTATACTAATATGTGTTATGTCTATGCACTCAATACTGCAGCACCTAAGTTTCAGCACTGTATGATGATCATTGTTACTCAGCTGAAAGAGTTGTACCCTTCTTGCTGACTTGTCATACAGAACCTGTAAGTCGCTTTGGATAAAAGCGTCAGCTAAATGACTAAATGTAAATGGTTGGCTTTCTACTGAACGCACAGAGAGTAAATTGGTATCTATCTTCTTGTCTGACTCTGGATAAAACTAGTCAAATTTCCATTAATGTTCTTGGGAACATAACTTGGGAATCTTTTAATTGGATGCATGTGTGATCTGTTGATTCCTACTGTGTGTTACATGTGACCTGTTGATTCCCACTGTGTGTTACATGTGACCTGTTGATTCCTACTATGAGTACTGTATGTGTTACATGTGATCTGTTGATTCCTACTGTGTGTTACATGTGACCTGTTGATTCCCACTGTGTGTTACATGTGACCTGTTGATTCCTACTATGAGTACTGTATGTGTTACATGTGATCTGTTGATTCCTACTATCATGAGTACTGTATGTGTGACATGTGACCTGTTGATTCCTACTATGAGTACTGTATGTGTTACTGTTACATGTGATCTGTTGATTCCTACTGTGTTCTGTATGTGTTACATGTGACCTGTTGATTCCTACTATGAGTACTGTATGTGTTACATGTGACCTGTTGATTCCTACTATGAGTACTGTATGTGTTACTGTTACATGTGATCTGTTGATTCCTACTGTGTTCTGTATGTGTTACATGTGACCTGTTGATTCCTACTATGAGTACTGTATGTGTTACATGTGACCTGTTGATTCCTACTATGAGTACTGTATGTGTTACATGTGACCTGTTGATTCCTACTATGAGTACTGTGTGTGTTACATGTGACCTGTTGATTCCTACTATGAGTACTGTATGTGTTACATGTGATCTGTTGATTCCTACTATGAGTACTGTATGTGTTACATGTGATCTGTTGATTCCTACTATGAGTACTGTATGTGTTACTGTTACATGTGATCTGTTGATTCCTACTATGAGTACTGTGTGTGTTACATGTGATCTGTTGATTCCTACTGTGTGTAGTGTACTGTATGTGTTACATGTGATCTGTTGATTCCTACTGTGTGTACTGTATGTGTTACATGTGATCTGTTGATTCCTACTATGAGTACTGTGTGTGTTACATGTGATCTGTTGATTCCTACTGTGTGTACTGTATGTGTTACATGTGATCTGTTGATTCCTACTGTGTGTACTGTATGTGTTACATGTGATCTGTTGATTCCTACTGTGTGTAGAGTAGACTGGGACTGGGTCGGACACCGCCAGGGCTTAAGCAAACCCACTTAAATCTTGTTGAGCGCCTCAACATTTAGCAAAACTGAGAATTGTGTACTGTATGTATGTGACTCTTTCACTCTAAAAGCCAAGAGACAAAGCCAGGTCTATATGGAGCATTTCATGGCCATGCTGACAGGTAGGAGGCTCTTGTAGTCCAGTAACCTTTGAGTACCGATCTGATACATTACTTTGACTGTATAGACTTAGACCATCATAAAACAAATTAAATAGAATCCATTTTTCTCCATTAGATATCTAAAATGCTTCTACGTGTCAAAAATAAGCAAATAAAGTCACTTTGCTTTTATAAAAAAAAAACGATCAAGAGACAATCTCTACCCAACACAAGTCTAAAAGCTAAGGAGAAGAATGGGGTGGTGGTGGGATGCAAGAAGCTTGGATACTGAGAGCTGCCAGACACAGTTTAAATCCTGCAGGAGGAGGAATACGATTGGAGGATGAAATAAAGGTAAGACATGATGATTGGATGTAAATGAGCAATAGCTGATCGGAGGCTCGAGGTTGGAATCACGTAATCAAATATTATGCATTCAATAAGCAAAATGCCAACTACACAATATACTTAGTAGGCATGACCAATATATTCATATTAATGAATGATTTTGGATGAAGCCATCTGCAAATTCAATTCCGGTAGTGTCCCTGCTACTCATCATGTGTCATGCGACAGATTTCTGCGCCGTGTGTGTCACAGTCGTGACTGAGGCCAAGGCCTGAAAGCTGAATCACCAGCGCGAGACCCGCCACGGCAGCCCGGGTGCCACTCCCACTATCCCGCCCGCCGCCGGGTCCAGTCATCCATCCGCAATCTGTCGTCCTGTCCCCCGCCTGGTGCACCGGGTCGGGGCGATGCAACAGGGCCGGCTGACTGGTAGTGGTGGCTGCCTGCCTGGCAGGGACTGGCCGAGGTCCCATACACAGTGGTAGCGCGCGCACACACACACACACACACACACACACACACACACACACACACACACACACACACACACACACACACACACCACACCACACACACACACACACACACACACACACACACACACACACACACACACACACACACACACACACACACACACACACACACACACACACACACACACACACACACACACACACACACACACACACACACACATCATTCTCCAACTGCTACTCTCTATATATTGTTATGTGTTTTACTTGTGTGTGACTGGTTGTGTGTGGGTGCGCGGGTCTGTATGTGTGTACATGTGCACACAAGCAGGTTGCGCAATCCAGCACCTCATCCTGCCTCCATTAGCTGATTGCCTGAACCAATTTGCTCATCATCATCATCATCATCATCAGTGTACGGCAGAGACTTGTATTATCAGAAAACAAGTGAAAATAATGCTAATGGAAATATATTCACTTGTTTCAATCACACTGAGCTGATATTGTCACACAAACTTTGTAAGGATCCCTCAAATTTCAAATCAAAGAGTTGTGACAAAGATATGTACTGGAGGTGGGATATTTTACAGTGGAACAAACTTTAATATACACACACACATGTACGTATACAGTATATAGGTAATGCATAAATACATACATACAAGCTAGCATGACATGGCTGGGATCTAGGGATTCCCCAGGATCTCTAATTTCATATGATACCACTATCTTCATGCTAGCATAGAAATTAGCCGGTTCTGCTAATCAACCGGTAACAATATCGGTCAATATTGGTAACATGCACAACAACACCGATATATTGGTGCAAAGCCAATATCAACTAATAATATTGGTCGGGCTCTTATGAACTTGTGTCATGATCATTCTCCTTGTTTTGAGGGAAAAAGCTATTTTGTTGAGAAAGGTTCTTCTAGTCTGAACTTAAATGGCGATAAGACGTTCATGTGTGTAGTGACTTTCCTTTACCTCATAGAATAGAATCTGTAATGCCGTCCAAGAGGTCTGGAGGAATTCAGTTGAATAACTTACTCTACAGCTATATATATATAACATTATATTATAAATATCTATTTTAAAGCAATATAGTAACTTGTTATACCCCCTCCCCCTAACCCCACTCAACTCCAACCCACATATCAGACCATGACAAAAAGATTTAAACAAAGTGCTGTAGTTAAGGACGGTCAAGGACATCATTTTATTCTAGCCTCTTCCTTTACAGTGCGTGAGAGGAAATAAAAGATGGGGGAATAATATGCCAATGGCCTTGCTGCTGTGTTGCCTTACATAACCGCTTCATGATGCATTACTCACCATGCTTCATGATACATTACTCACCATTCTTCATGATGCATTATTCACTAGGGCTGTCACGATTGGTCGACCATGTCGACGTCATTGACTATGACATTTTGTCAATTTGCATATTCATGATCGACACATCGTATTGTTGTTACTTGTACAGTATGCCTTTTGCGGTGGAAATGGCAGACGTAACGTGTAATCTAATGTAATCTAATGAATCACGTTAAAAATATAAATAACTTCTCTTATCTCATTCTGGGCCAAACACGTAATATTACGTGTTTCACCGCCAACGCTTGAGCACCAAACGCGTAATATTACGTTTTTAGATCCTTTGGTCTTTTTCGTCTGATCCCCGTTCTAAACCATCATCCGGATCATTCTATGTGTCCCTGGCTCGTTTGCCTACGTTGGAATTGCAATGCCGATCGAATCTCACCGGGTGGCAGTATCGCCTACCTTTTGAACTCAGAAAGAAATGGATCTGGGGCGCCCTCGTGGCGCATACCATAGTGCCTCGCGCACCTACGTGGCCGACCCGGGTTCGATCCCAGCTCCCGTCGTTATTTGTCGCATGTCTTCCCCACCTCTCCTCCCGTTTGCCCTCTCCTCTGTCGGTCCTGCGTGACCAATAAAGCTGTAAAAATGCTAAAAAAAATAATAAAAAAAAAGAAAGAAATGGATCAGGAGAGGCAATGAATGAACCGGACTATCAAGGCTCGCTCTGAGGGGGAGGAGCTCTTCCAAAGCAATCGCTAGGCAACTTGTCTGTCTGACTGGAGAAGACAGTAAGCTAATTTCCCATAACGTTGGCACCTTCCTTCCTTTAATCTTAACATGGGGAAAGTAGTGAAGGGTCTACAAGGGAATGATCATGTGTCAAATCACACGCATTGCACACAAACACAGACACACACACACCTTATGCCAATACTGGGGATGTTTCATTGACTTACATTCTTACAAAAAGTGTCCCTAATGTTAAAGTTAAAGATAGAATCTGTAATTGCCATCAAACAGTGACCTCTAGGCAAAGAAGCCCTGGTTGGTATTGCTTTGTTTATATCTTTTGTTTTGGTCTGATGATGTGTGGATTGGAGTTAATAACTTATTATACTGTGAGCAGTCCTCTCTTGGCAGAGCCTGAGGTGTGGCCCAGCAATAGAAACCCCCTATCCCCTACTCAAACCCACACATCAGACCAAATAAAGAAAAACACAAACAACGTGCAATACCAAGCAGGGCTCTTTTGCCTAGAGGTCACTGGTTGACGGCATTACAGATTCTACCTTTAAGTTAGGAAGGAACATAAACATTGTATGGTTGGCTAGAGTCTTTTTTTCTTTTTTTTTATCCACTTTTTTCTCCCATTTTTTCTATATTTTCTCCCATCCCAATTTCGTATCTTCCAATTCTACCCTCCCCTGTCTCGAACGCTGTTGGCCATGCCTCCCACAAGCCGGCTGCAATGTGGACGAAGCCTTACATCACATGTCCCCTCCGGTACACGAGGAAGCAGCCGTCGCATCTTTTCACCTGCACAGCGCGATCTCTCAGCGTCGGGGGTCTGCGTGGGAGGGACACGCCGCCCCCGTCGCTTCCTGATTCTGCTGCGCAGGCGCACCAACCGACCTGTAGGAGTCGCTGTCCACAACGTCCGATCCCCACCCATCAGCTTCCCACCCCCTAATACTGCCAATTGTATTAGTATGAACGACCAGCCAAGCTGATAGCAATGCAGAGAGCTGGGCTCAAACCCAGCATCTCCTGCATTGGTGGCGAGCGCCTTGCCCACTACACCACCTAGCCGCCCGAGTCGTGCTGTTTCTATGTAAACTCTGTGAGTAACGGGTCCAATAAATGCGTCTAACATGCTTTACATCCTCGCCATTCCTATATGCCCACGTCGCTGTAAAAACCTTAACTAATGTTAGCTGCTAACGCTAACTAAGCTAAGCTAAATAGCTCATAGGCACAGGAGAAATCGGTTTTGTGGAGTTCAAATAGTGAGTTTAATGATGATGATCAATGAAGTACCCAAAAGTTACACTATAAAAACTAACTAGATAGTTGATGATAATACATATTTCACTTCATTAGCAAAAATATTGTAAAATCATTAAGTCTGCTATAAGCTATTCTCCCTCTCTTGTGTGTGTATACATTTACTATAGGCTACTCTTTTTGACATTGATTAGGCTAATTAGCTTTAACAATCCTGATTCCTGAGCCTATTTTATTCGAAAGGAAGATATTGATTTAAATATGTATATAGCCTATATATCATTTATTTTTATTTTAATCGCATCTCCTGTGCTGGCACAAGCACTACCATAGCCTGGAGTGGAGAGATAACACAATACATATAATAATTCATTCAGATATACTAAAAAGCTATTTATAATTTTTGGCCAGTAAAACATCTCTCTGGCTGGTAGTTCTACATCTAAAGCAAAAATGTAGATTTTGTTCAGTTTTTCAGCATTTAGCTAAAAGCATGGATACATTGTATGTAATGATAAACAATGTGATAGTATTGATTGATTGATTGAAAATAGCAGAATGGGTACAATACAGTACAGCTCAATACACACAATTGTTAAGGGGATGCAGACCAGAGAAAGACTTTCGTCTTGTTTACATCAGGGTCCGCCAGTAACGGGCGGGTGTTATTCAAGATAATAAAGTAGCTATAATGAGTCAATAGACAAAAAGCAGTAATGGCGCATGTACTGTAGGCTACTCACCCTACTCATGTACAGTAGGCATCCACACTACACACTCACCCTACTCATGTACAGTAGGCATCCACACTACACAGCATTCATAAATAAACTTCATGGCTCATCTCCTACTCTGGATATTCAGTAGGTGGTGTCAAAGAGGCAATTACTCATGTGACATGAGGATACTAGTAAAACATTTTGAAATATTAAATTGCAAATATAATATATTGTTGTAGATTTTTCTGGTAAATTAATCGTTTAGATTAATCGACTAATCAATAAAAAATAAAATAATCAACAGATTAATCTATAACAAAATAATCATTAGTGACAGTCCTATTACTCACCATGCATCATGATGCATTACTCACCATGCTTCTGTCCTTCGCAGCGACAGTGATTCTCATAGTTTTAAAGACGGAATGAAGATGCAAAAATAATCGCCAGGTCCTTTGCGTTCAAAATGCTGCCTGTCTGCCAGACTCTCTTGTTAAACGTTCTCCACCCTCCTGGCCGAGGCCTGCAGAATATATTCTACTCATCCGTTTCTCCCCTTCTCCCTCCATTGCAACGCTATCCGCTCCGACCGCTAACACTTTTCAGAGATGGTAAGGGATGATGGTAGTCGCACGGTGTTGAGGTAGTGCGGAGCTCTCCCTTGTCGTTCTGTGTGTGAGTATCCAAGGCCAACAGAGCGGGGGTAGGAGAGCGGCCAAAAAGGGGCTTATTCATAGGATTATAAAGAAAATGGCAACGGCCAAATTCGTATGATGTGATGGTGTCACACGAACCACGGGGGAAGACAACAGATGAAGATAGGTTCACATGCATGAGGCATGAGGAAAGAGAGAGAGGGAGAAAGAGAGAGAGGTCGTCAATGGATGGAGAGCCCGCCGATAGTTCGACCTGCCAACCGCCATCACCATCCACATGTCAATCAATACTGTTACCATGGAAACATGACGTGGCTTTCCATCAGCCACCCCTTCTGTGTCGCTGCCTGGGGTGTCGTGGACAGCTGTGGCAGCAAAGCATGGTGTATGGTGTGTGTGTGTGTGTGTGTGTGTGTGTGTGTGTGTGTGTGTGTGTGTGTGTGTGTGTGTGTGTGTGTGTGTGTGTGTGTGTGTGTGTGTGTGTGTGTGTGTGTGTGTGTGTGTGTGTGTGTGTGTGTGTGTGTGTGTGTGTGTGTGTGTGTGTGTGTGTGTGTGTGTGTGTGTGTGTCAAGTCAACACCACCAAGTGCACAGCATCATGTTGCTCACACAGCAGATGCTCTAGTGAGAGTCGGGTCAATCCCGTCCGAGGGGCACAATGACAGCTTGTAATCCGTGAAAACTAGTAAAATGACGATCTAATCGAAGAGCATTATGTTACTGTAACTGCTCTACACTTGTTGATTCCCCCTTTTGCCATTTTAGTTGTTAGGGCTAGAAAAATACTTTTACCTGAAGGGTTTAAATCCCTAGACTTGGTGACATTGAAGTGGGCTGAGTGAATGAGGAGTGAGGGTCTTATCATTTGGAGGTAAATCACTTTCCCAACAAGGACGTTTCATAACATTATGTCTATTTTATTATTTAGCATTATTGCATCAAAGCGGGCATGGCCACCCGCATTTCACTGTATGCATGTGACAAATAAACAAATCTTGAATCTAACAGATATTTTCTGCCTGACAGAAACGTTCCTAAGATGATCTTTCTCCAGAGCCGGGGACCAAGGAGTAAAGCATTATGCAGATGACTTAATGCTCACCCAACATGTGTGCATATGCATGAAACAGATCTGGCACCAAATGCATACAGTATACACTCACACACAAACACAGAGCGAGAGATTATGCTGTACCACTCCAGGGCTAAGAGGCTCAGGCATTCTCACACCTCCTCAGAAACACTCATTGTGCTCCAAGTTACATAACGCCTCAGTTGGGCCGCACTGCGATTAGAAAAACCACATGTGGTTGTTATCATAACGGAAGCCATTTCCGCTCATAAGACAGAGTGCGGAGAATCTCCCTGTGGTGTCACGATGAGGAGGGAGAAAGGGGGGGGGGGATCCCACACCAACACAGAGGAGGAGGAGGAGGAGGAGGAGGAGATGAGAGCAAACACACTGAGGTCTTTGTCTGAGTCCATGGCTTTGTTTTGCCCGTACAGACCACCAAGAGGGCAGCCCTGGCCTCGGATACTTGAGCATTTAGCAAGGATGCAGGCAAACCTGGGATTAGTCCTAGTTTAACTTGAATCAATTAAATTCAACCATTAATTCCTTCTTGCAAGTGATGTGTCTATACTAGCCATGATTTGTTTGATGTCTTGATGCAAGTGAGGCATCTTCTTCTGAAGCTGCTTGTCAGATGAGATAACATATATGAAATGCACCTCAAGTATGCTCACAAGTCTAAAACACTCAAAATATATATTTCTGCTCCAGTTTGGATCCAAGCCAGCAGTCATGGGAGCAATGCTCATGTATGTCAGCAGATTCCTAGATTGTCTTTCTCACCAGTTCTTAACGGGACATGCCAGCATTATGGGAAATGCGCTTATCTTCTCCAGAGTCAGACAAGAGGATAGATACCAATTTCCTTTCTGTGTATTCAGTAGAAAGCTATCTGGCTGCAAGCTAGCCTAGCTTAGCACAAATTAATGGAAGCAGATACGGACCAGCTAGTCTAGCTGTTGGCCAAAAACACCTCTCATAGAGTTTGCAGCTAGGCTAGTGGTCCATATCCACTTCCATTAATTTGTGCTGAGCTAGGCTAGCTTGCAGCCAGATAGCTTTCTACCGAATGCAGAGAGGAAATTGGACAGTAAGCGCCATTTCCCATAATGTTGGCGTGTTCTTTTAAGAGTCTCCACTGACTGACGTCTCGGTTTGACCTTGAGTCAGCTGTGTTACTGGGTTACATTCACTGGGTTGTATGACAGCACACACACCCCAACATTCTGTATAGGGGGGGGTAACGTGTACAGTAACACCATTACTTTTGGCAGTAACTAGTACTCTAACGCATTACTTAAAAAATTCAGTAACTCAATTACCGTTACTAAATCATTCGTTACTGCGTTATTTTTATGTAGATTGGTAGCGAGCGGTAGCGAGCTGCACTGCAGTCCTGACTCCTGTGTCACATGTGGAGACACGTTGTGGCCGTGTTTGTGTTTACTCAAGTCTAGTCTAGACTGTCATGGCGGCGCTCCCCAAAAAGTCGAGTTTTTATGGAGATATTCTCACTATTTCTCTTTTGTCGAGCACAAAGAAAAGAACGTTTTAGTTAAATGTAAATTGTGTCTTGGTTCAAAGATCCTATCTACTGCCCAAAAACAGCAATTCAAATCTGTTGAAGCACCTGGAGAAACATGCTTTAACGAAGCTAGTAGCTGAGTCTAACGTTAAAGACCCCCGGACTCATACAAAAATGGGAAATAAGCTAAAGAAAAGGTTTGAGGGGCTGGACTACATCTCGACCACCGCAGACATTTGGTCCGTCCACAACAAAAGCTTCCTCGGGATAACATCTCACTGGATAAACCCCACTACTTTACAACGCCAGAAAGCTGCATTGGCCTGTAAAAGGATAAAGGGTAGGCACACGTACGATGTCATTGCTAGTGAGATTGACCACATTCAAGCGATTGAAATAATGTTGTTTTTGTTTCTTAAGTAACTAAAAAGTTACTTTTCACAGTAACACATTACTTTTTGGTAAGATAACTGAGTTAGTTTTAAAATTAAGTAACTAGTAAGGGTAACTAGTTACTATCTATTTTTCAGTAACTAGCACAACACTGTTTAGCACCACAGTAACAGCTTCTTTCCTCCACTGCAACTACATGAAAATATGCAAGGGAAGATACTCCGGTGCAATCATTCTGTTGATTTTTTTTCACTTCCTACATCGACTGTGCGTAAATTGCTTCAGTGAAGGCGGAATCCAGGAGGGGTGGATTATGACAGCAGTCACTCGTCCTCGCCATGATCACCTAATCCTTGTATTTGTGTGGTGTGGTCTGTGCGGCGTATGCAGATAATGAAATTAGCTTGTGTCAGTGTGGACTAGAGCAGTGGTTCTCAACTGGTCTAGCCTCGGGACCCAACATTTTCCTTCGTCATTAAGTCGCGACCCAAATTTTTGCACGACTATGATTTATTTAAAAATAATCAAAAAATAAATAAAAAAAACATGGGAACTCTCTAACCCCCCCCCCCCCCCCCCCCCCTCTCTGAGTCGTTGTCTCGTAGTGCTGACCAAGGTGGTGGATGTCTCGGGGTCTTGCCCAAGATTGCAGTGACTGTTCTACGTGCACCAAGAGGCCATGGATCAGCTTCTTACCGTCTTCTGTCCGTGGTCTGTCAACGTGGTTCAGACACTCATTGCTGGGTTAAGTACTTCTATTCTATTCACATAATATGCTTACTACATATATCTATTCTATTGATCACATAATGCTTACCACTTGTATCTATTGCTATGTCCGCCCATCACAATCACGCGAACTGTCTAACGCCTGTCCCATCTCCCTGTGAGTGGCTGTCTCAGAGTGATGACCGGAGTGCTGGACGTCTCGTGATGAAGACCGGGAGGATGCGACCCTATCTGTACCGCCCCTTCGCCTCAAATAGATCCGCTATCAGCTCTATCTTTAATCTTTCAAAAATGTTCAGTTGCTATCGCTATCAGCTCTATCTTTAATCTTAATCTTTCAAAAGGTTCAGTTGCTATCGCTATCAGCTCTATCTTTAATCTTTCAAAATGCTCAGTTGGTATCGCATTCACTTATCTGTGTTTCACTACACACATGAGTGCATGCTTACCAACTGTTCACCTGTTTTATTGCAACACTACTATCACCGACATCTAAGAAGGGAGATCCCCCCTTGAATGGCCCTTCTAAGGTTTCTCTCCTCCACATTGCCTGTGGTGCATTTTTTCCTATTGCTAGGTTTTAGTGAGTTTTTCCTTACCTTCGTGTGGGGTATGTCTGGGAGTGTTGCATTTATTTATTTTGCATTTATTTAAAAAAAAATTGACTTTATGGTGTTCTTGTTTTGTTCTTGACTTATTGTGATGTTTCTTCTTGACTTGTTTAAAGAAGACGTGTCCAGCCCATGGGGACATTAACGTGTGTTGTCGGGCCTTACAAATAAATTTGATTTGATTTGATTTGATTTAACTCATTGGGCGCCAATAACGAGTAGACACGTTGTTGGATCCTTTGATATTTTTCCTTTGATCCCCGTTCTAAACACTCAGCCGGAGCTCCCTGGCATATCTGCCTACGTTGGAATTGCAATGACAATCGAATATCGCCAGGTGGCAGTATCGCCTACCGTATGAACATGTATTGGCCAGCTATTAGTGTGTTAGTGCCAGCCCCCACAGCCCCAAACAACTAGGGACTCATTGTGAGAAGCAGTGAGCAGGACACTTTCGACAATCGCGATCGCCTAGAGCAAACTATTGGATATTATGAAAAAAACTAAATGGATTATATGGATGATGATTATGGACGATAAGGTGCGTTTTCCACCAGACTATGTTGGACTAAGCACTACTGGTAAAACGTAAAACAACTATAATCAAACCGACCGATGAGGAAACCTATTCGGCTCCGTGGTATAGTCTGGCCCGAGCACAGAATGGTAACCTGCAATGCAATGGCGAGCGAACTATTGGATATTATGAAGAAGACAAACGGATTATATGGATGATAAGGTGCATTTCCACCAGACGTTTCGTCAAATGTAAAAAAAACTATAATCAAACCGACCAATGAGGAAACCTATTCGGCTCTGTCTATAGTCTGGCCCGAGCAGATGAAGAAGACGGATGAGGGCTACCCCTAACGTTATATGTATTGAACCTGTTCTGATTCAAGACACTTTTGGACATGAAGTGAGAAATGGAGTACCTCTAAACCAAAGGTAACGTCTATTTTACGTGTACTTTACCGAAACTCCATCATAAAACATGCGTTTATATGATCGCAACGTCGGATAAACGACTTTGTGAAGAAACAAGGTCATGTGTTTACCTTAATATAGGGTACCAATACCAATAATATAGGTTTCAAGCGAGCAGCCGCGAGATTTGCGCACACACTGCACAAAACACACTTTATCTCACAATCTAGAAAACCAGCCTGGATTATTTTGAAACGGGGCAATGTTTATTTTGGGATTGTGAATGAACGAAGGTATGTAGAAACAAACGCTTTTTTACATGTTGGACTATAAATAGTGTTTGTCAAATGAGCTATACTATTGTCTCCATAGCTATAATATACAATAGCTCCGCAAAGATCGTGAAATATCGTGAAATCAAAAAAAGCTGGCGCCAGGCAGTACAGATGGGGAAAGGGCATGGCACTCAATGAGTTAAAGGCACAGTCAGTTTTTCTTTTTTTCAAATTCGGATTTCTCCGTTCATGTTCGAATCTGGTGTTTTTATGTAAATTCTAAATTGAATTCTATATTCGAATATAATGTGACAGCCCTATGAGCCACTATCACACGCTCCCATCAGCACAATTATTGCCAACATAATTGCTCCAGCAATGAACAGCCCGTTTCCTCTGGCTGGTGACTGGCGAATGGAAAGTAGGCTTGTAGCCAATAACAGCAATTGGAGGAGGTGGTTTAGAACCTGCAGTAACCATGTGTGTGTGTGTGTGTGTTTGTTTGTGTGTGTGTTTGTGTAAGACATAACTATAACTATAACTATTTACTGATCAGTAGGCTACTTGACATCCACCAATACTTAAAGGAACACGGCAACATTATGAGAAATGCGCTTACTATCTTCTCCAGAGTCAGACAAGAAGATAGATAACAGTTTCCTCTCTGTGCATTCGGTAGAAAGCTATTCGGCTGGCTAGGCTAGTTTGCAGTCAGATAGCTTTCTACTGAATGCACAGAGAGGAAACTTGCATTTATTTTCTTGTCTGACTGCTTTTCTGCACAATCAAGTAACCAGCAAATATAGGGGTTGATGTCTTTGTCAGCATGACCAGGAGATCATTTTAAGGTAGGTTTGTCACCATAACGGTATTGCTTTAACGGTTTAGTACTCTTAACACAATGGCGCCCAAGGACGTATTTATCCGTGTTTCGATTCCAACGGTTGTGGACAGAGATACGGATAAATCCGTGGCAAGTTGTTATTGCTTTTATTCCATTTTAATAACCTATTCAAGGTCGCCGAGCGGCACTGCAGATCTACCCTATTCTATGAATTCGAGAAGGTGCAATACCGGCCAGATCCTCTTAGGGGCGCTATCGCGATAATGCCGTGTTCCCTGTGGGCGAACGGTGGACTCTTTTTTTTAACTTTTTTTTTTAGTTTCCAGTAGCAGGATTATGGATGTGTAGCATGTAGCTTGGATTACGTTTTGCATCGCAGATTTCACCATGCAATAAGGGGATTTATCATCAGCCAATGGACATATCGATCTACCAGATGGCGATCGATAACGGGGAAATGCTTGGGGACATCCCACCGGACCACGGTAAGATCTTTTTCACGGAAAGTACATCCCGATCGGGCCTTGCTTTGATAGCCATCCAGGCGTTCGGCCTAGGAGGCTAATGAGGCTAACGCGGTTATTGGTGATCAATAATCAGAAACGACCTCTCCCGCCCCCCCCCCCCCCTTTCATGCATACATGCGTGAGGATCGTACCGATCATATGCAGTTTGAGTTTTAACTGGAGCGTATCTATAACCGAAATGCCATTGGGTTTAACGTTATTAGCTATTAGCCCTGTATCTCGGCTTCCAGGAAATATACTAGACCAAATCCGGTATAAAGCTTATATTCATGGCGCTATAAAATGAGAACCTATTGATGAAAATCTTTTTTCTTTAAGCCATTTTGAAGGGATGGTTTATGGACTCAATTGACAATGAGAATGGACAGATAGCAATACTATAAAGTATAGATTTAGCTCTACAAACAGCCCCACGTTTGTTTACAAATGCTGGTTGTCTCTAGTGATATTAGACTCATCAATTCATCAATACGTTCTCATTTTATAGCGCCCTGAATATAAGCGTTATACGGCATTTGGTCTAGTATATTTCCTGGAAGGCTAGATAAAGGGCTAATAGCTACTAACGTTATATCCAATGGCATTTCCGTTATACATACGCTACAGTTAAAACTCAAACTGCATATGATCGGCACGATCCTCAAGCATGTATGCATGAAAGGGGGGGGGGGGGGGCGGGGGACGTCGTTTCTTATTATTGATTACCAATAACCGTGTTCGTCTAAGTAGCCACATACGCTGATCGTATCGTATCGTATCATAACAAGGCCCGATCGGGCTGTAATTTACGTGAAAAAGATCTTACCACTAGCCGGTTGGATCCCCCCGAGCATTCCCCGTTATCGATCGCCATTTGGTAGATCGATATGTCCATTGGTTGATGATAAATCCCCTTATTGCATAGTGAAATCCGCGATCCAAAATGTATTCCGTGCAACAGACAATAGCTATCGCTTCAGGTGAGTAGAAAACTACATTAGAGATCCAAAAGAAAAAGACAACTTGGGCCACAGGGAACACTGCATTATCGCGATAGCGCCCCTAAGAGGATCTGGCCGGTAATGCACTTTCTCGAATTCAAAGAGTAGGGTACATCTGCAGTGCAGCTCGGCGACCTTGAATAGGTTATTAAAATGGAATAAAAGCCAAAACAACTTGCCACGCAGGGGAGGAAATTAGGCCACTTTACTGGCCAAATGCTGGTATTTTTTACGTTTGGCTGGTAAAAAAAATCAGATACCCGCCAGTTGGCTGGTAAGCCAAAAAGTTTGTTTCCTCCCCTGCTGGCGAGTATACAAAAAAATAAAACATTCTGCAATCACTGCACTGGCAAACGGTGCGCGTCTTCTGAGTGTTCGCTTTAGTTGACAGTGCCACGAGAGCACTGCACAAGACCACCCGCGGACATATAATGTTTAATAAACGTTTGCGCAGTACTGGCCAACCCGCGGACATATAATAATAAAAGTCCCGCGGTACTAGGCTAGCCATCAGGAGCACTCGCAAACAGATAACGTTAAACACAGCAGAAGATGGAAAACAGACAGACTGACCAACGGGGAACTGCATCCAACCCTAGTACAACCCTCGAGTATAAGTTACTAAGGACACATTTAAATCACAGAGGTGTAATGTTAGTCTACTGGAACTGTATACAGTGGTTAGCTTCTAGTTAGCGTTTTAGCTATAGCTGCTTGCTAGCTAACGTTAGCCCCGTGTGCTCAAAGCAGCCAGCTAGGTGTATCTGTTATGACTATAATGTTTCCAAAAAAGCACCGGACTACGACGTAAGGTTAGACATTTTATTTCATGCTCAAAAGCCCCTGGCTTGCACATCGCAGTCACGAAAGGGGCTAGCTCAACCAGTGCACTGTGCACAACAGCACACCAACCCAACTGACGTTACCACAACACTTGACGGTACTTCACAGCACTGTCGTAAGACCACCGTGCTGTCTTAAAGGCACAGTGTGCCTACCCAGATGCATACACAACATTGACACGGCTTGACATACAAAGAAGTAATTATCACAATTAGCGATTTTTTTTGTCTGGTAAAAAATCTGTTTGGCTGGTAAAAAAAATCAGATACTCGCCAGTTGGCTGGTAAGCCAAAAAGTTAGTTTCCTGTTGCCACGGATATATCCGTCCTTCGGTCCATGGATTTCGAAAGCCGGATATATCCGTGCTTGGGCACCATTGTGTTAAGGGGATGCAGACCAGAGAAAGACTTTTGTCTTGTTTACATCAGGGTCCCCCATTTTCAATGCATCATTATTATTTTCTTTTTATCAAATTTAATTTATTACCTTTTTTCAACTGCAAAGTAAAACTTTGTCAACATGTTTTATCTAATAAAATAAAGTTCAGTCTGTTCATCTCACTTCAATAATTTTTATTGCAGAACATGGTATTTTCTCAAGCAGACAGATGTCAACACTGTAATCTGCCACTTTGACTATGGTAGCGTGTCTTGGTTCGAGGGCCTGACAGTGACCATAAAAAAGAAGCTTCAGGTTTCCCAAAATAAGCTGGTAAGGGTGGTAATGGGTCTTGGCCCTCGCACCTACATAGGGAGGAGTCACTTTCAGGAGCTAAACTGGCTTCCTGTGGAGGCCAGAGTTACCCAGCTCAGACTGAACATAGTGCACAATATTATAAACCAAAGGTCCCCTAGATACCTCCAGAACTACTTCACCCCGGTCAACGAATCCCACAACCACAGAACTAGAGCAAGCATAGCAAACCTGAAGCCTGCTTCTTTCCGATCCAAACTGGGCCAGTGCTCCCTTACTTTCTCTGGAGCCCAGGATTGGAACAAGCTGCCTATCCCCATCAAGCAGAGCTCGAGCCTCCACAGCTTCAAGAGAAGCGTCAGGAAGTGGCTCATGGACAGAATAGAGGAATAGCCCCCTATATTTTGAATGGGTTTCCAATCAGTTTTTAGTTATTGTGGGGTATACAATTTTAGCGATAGGTTAGTCTTCTAATGTTTTAAATGTATGTGTTTTGTGTTATTGTCGTGTTTTTGTTGTGGCCTAACAGCCCTGGGACCATGACGGAAATAAGGGTTTTACTCTTTCTCATGTTATCCTTTGGATCCTTGTTGTGTGTTTTTAATCCATCAATAAAATCAATCAATCAATCTGTGTTGCATGTACCTGACAAACTGAACTGTTTGTATTACAGTCATATTCCAACTTAACTGAATGCACATGTGTGTGTGTGTGTGTGTGTGTGTGTGTGTGTGTGTGTGTGTGTGTGTGTGTGTGTGTGTGTGTGTGTGTGTGTGTGTGTGTGTGTGTGTGTGTGTATGTGTGTGTGGACTACTGTACTATTACAGGTATTGAAATGAACAATGTAACTTCCTTATACAAAAAAAAAGATATATATATATTTTTTATGAATAATTAAATATCGATATTGCGGGAAATGAGTATTGAAACCGTTTTAAATATTCAGAATCGAACACTAATCTGTAGGGGCACATCCCAAACTGGAGCTGCAGAGAGTCAAAACATTGTAGTGTGCTAACGAACTTAGAGCCCCTGGTGTTTCACTTGTCTGTCAGTTAAGAGCTGTGATGAATTCAGAGTGAGGAAAAGGGGAGAGTGCATTATCCTGGCTCAGTGTATAGATTTACAGGTTAGACTAGTGTCAGGTTTCTCTACTGTTACTTGCCATAGAGGAATTGATAAGATAGTACACGCTGTCTGCTCATGTACACAATACCCCATTTGCGGCATTGTAATTAAGACCACCTCAGATGAGACCAAGTCAAGAAAGACCAAGACCCACCCATCCCAGACAAGACCAAGTCAAGACCAAGACGGTCAAGACCTAGGATAGCTTACCCACTTTTAAAACCACTCTCAAGAAGCACCTACGGGAGACTGCAATTAGAAACTGGCCCCTGTAAACGTCCTAACCCAACCCCCTCCAATGTTCAGTTACCCCCCCCCCCCCACCCTGCCTAGGTATGTAATTTCATCTTTCCTTGTGACAATATTGTCACCCACTGTAACTGAGAAGTCGTCGGCCTTGCTGAGTTTGTTATTTGAACCGAAGAGAATGGACTCTGTTTTACCCAGGTGTAATGATAGTTTGTTGTCAGCGAGCCAGGTGCAGATTTTGCCTAGTTCTGGAGCTGAGGGTTTTTTCAACCTGTAACTTGTTCTTGTCAGAGACCAGCAGGGCTGAGTCGTCCGTGAACAGGAACAAGTTGCAGTCACAAGCTGACGACATGTCATTTGCATAAATTAGGAACAGTAGCGGTCCTAGTATGCTTCCTTGTGGAACACCACAGCTCACTGGGAGGGGGGGGGGGTAGTGTACTGTTTACCTATCCAGCTCACTGATAGACTATCAAAACCAATTGCTTTTAGCTTGTCAATCAGAATGGAGTGATTGACAGTGTCGAAGGCCTTTTGTAGGTCCAGCATGACCATGCCGCAGTATTTGCCCGCGTCCACCTCTTGTTTGATGTGGTCGTTCAAATAGAGAAGGCATGTGTCAGTGGAGTGGGATGTTCTGAAGCCAGATTGGAATTCGAAGATTAGATTTTTTTCCGCAAGGTACTTTTCGACCTGTTCATATACTATTTTTTACATGACTTTCGAGATGGAGGTAAGAATAGAAACAGGGCGGTAGTTGCCTGGGTCTAATTTACTGCCCTTTTTGTGCAGGGGGGTTTACTCTCGCAATTTTGAAGTATTTGGGTACGTGTCCCTGTTTTATGGAGAGGTTTATTATGTGTGTGATGACTGGGGTTATGGCAGCTGCTGAGTCTCTGAGGAATTTGGAGGGGATATTGTCATGGCCAGTGGCCTTGTTAGGTTGGAGGGCGCTCAGTTTTTTGAGTACCTCAGCTGTTGTTACCATTTCTAGTTTGAAATCGTCTTTGCGGACCCCTAGGTTATTGTAGTAGGCTATGATGTGTTCTACCCCAAAATGCCCTGAGTGGGTGGGTAGTTTATTTACCAGTGTTGTGGCTATGTTTGTGAAGAAAATGTTTAAGTAATTGGCCACATGCAGCTTGTCTGTGATGAGCGTGTTGTCCGTCTTTATGTTTATGTTTGAAAATCTGGTTTTAAGTTTTTTACTGCAGCCTAGTTGATTATTGAGTAATTTCCAAAGTTCACAGGGTTTATTTTTGTTTTCCTCAGTTTTGTCATTGATGAAATTCTTTTTTGCAGTTTTGATCATGGAGTTTACTTCATTTCTTAGTCTGTTTCTTTTCAGTTTGAGTTCAGTCACGTGCGCTTGGAGTTCACTGCTCAAGCTTTTGGTAAGCTTTGACTGACTTTTATGAAACTCAGAGCATTTTTTGTCTCTGGTTTTCATAGCGGTCAATATTTCGGAGTGCATCCACGGCTCAGCGCGATTTTTTACTCTGGTGGTTATTAGGGGGGCCATGTCGTTTAGTATTGTTGAGAATTTGGTTTTGAAACCAAGCCATGTTTCTTGTACCACTGAGCTCTTCTGACCAGTCCACGATCTCCAGTTCTAGGTTAAAGGCCTCGCTAGAGTAGGTTTTGAGGTCTCTAGATGTGACTGTTTTGTGACAGCCGGCCTTTTGTTTTAGCTTTTTGCGGGTACAGAATATCATATAATGATAGTCAAGTCCAAGACCCACCCATCCCAGATAAGACCAAGACCCACCCATCCCAGTTTAAGACCAAGTAAAGACCAAGACCAAGGCCCGGCAGACGAGACCAAGTCAAGACCAAGGCCCATACCAGACAATAGCAAGTCAAGACCAACCAAGCCCAAAAGTGATCAGGTTCAAGACCAAAACTGGAACAAATTGTCTTTACTGAAACCATAGAAATATGTGCAGACCTGTTAATAAAGCATTGCTAATGATTTAATATAATGGTATTTGTATAGCCCCCCCCCCCCCCCCCCCCCCATTTGTATTAAGTGTTGTTATTAATTATTTATATAATATTGTGTTTTACCGAGTTCAAGCTCAGGGTAACCGAATTGGCAACTGAGACCAAGGCAGGATCGAGGACCAAGACAAATAGACTCCCAAGGCGGTCTGAGATTAACCTGAAGACAGAGGGAAATTGGTCTTGAGAGCTACAACGACAATAGTGTCTCTGCTTATCATCAAACAATAGCGGGAAACATTCCATCTCATGTGACTTAGCGATAGGATGAGATGGGAATGAGAGTGGAGGATAGGAGCACTGTACAGGCGCCAGACTGCTGTTGACAAGCACCGAGATGTTGTCTGTCTCTTGTTTACCCCACTAGCAGATAGGCAGCGAGATGTGCGGACGTACAAACAGGCTATATCCCCTTATTCCCTTGGGGCTGGAAAGCTGTGCGTGCCTGACTGGGCAGATAGATGCCAGCCCAACTCAACAACAAAAAAATAAAGAAAAACAAACAGGACTAGGCCTACAGGATTCTTTGTTCAAGCAGCAAATGCTGTCATCACAGTGGTTGGGCTCCACATAGTCTATATTATACAGTCTACTTTAGATTATAGACTGTAGCCTATAGAGACTGATTAACGTTCCGCTCTATGGGCTAAGGTGACATGGACAGCAGGGGTGTCAAATAGACAAATTATTATGTCATTGCTTGTGCCACTAAGTGGATTGGAACAGACCACTCACATATTATGGACATAGAACACAACGTTCCCAGCATCCTTGTATTAAAGGCATTACTATGAGGGGAATCAGTGTACAACACGGTCCATTTAGATAGCAGCAAATGAATGAAATGTGGCCTTATGTGATCAAGCGGATCAGACACCATAACACTCCACTGACCCCAATTAAGCGAAATATAGGCTTAGCCCCCTAGACAGTTTCGAATGTATAGGCCCCACCGAGCAAACGGTTTCATGGCGGTGGTCTACACATCATGTTGCCGTACTGTATCCAGCTCGAAGCGTCCCAGCTCAACCAAACCATATGAGCTATAACCTATAATAAGTATAATAATAAAATAATAACCAAAACAGTTGGCCATTTGTAAACAGAGGAATCTCCCTGGACTTGGGCGATTGTGCCGAAACAAAATAAATGAAACCGTGCACCACTACTCACCATCACCATCGCAAAGGCTCAGCATCCCGCCACAAATAGACTCACGCGCTTCACCCGCTCTGCCCGTCGGGTGCGTCGTCACCGGGCATTCTGGTCGAAAAGGACGTCTCGCGACAGAGCATCACCGTCAATCATATCGACGGTTTGGATTCCGTTTGAATTCGTTCGACAAATGTCTTCCTTTTTGGTAGCATGCTGCCGACAAGAAGATCCGCAAAACAATTTGTTTTAACCGGACCGTGAAATAGCCCAGAGTAGACTAGGTGAACCATATAGACTATTACCGCTAGGTGGTTAGAAATTGCAGGTCGCTTACATCTCTGCTCCCAAGGTTCGGGATGAGATGATGATGCGGGCATTCGTTCCTCAGGGTGAAGCCGACCCATCGCATCAGCAGCACGGCGAATCATACACAGGCAGCGCTCGAGCGTGATCACGTGTTTGAACGTGCAGGACCAAAGACGAAGCGCTCCGCGGTGAATGCGTGTGGTCGAGACGCACATGATAATATATCATAAAATGTATATAAATGTTTGAATGAGGATATTCAAACGTATTAAAAAAAAAAAAAAAAAAAAAAAAGTTGTAAAGGTTTATGGAATTGACATTAAAAACAGTAGTAACCACCACTGTGATGTTCCATTGGAACTCACCTGCACAGATTACTACTGTGTGTAGGGCTACAGTACATGCTCACACAACCACAAATAGATGGCAATATGCTTTGCACGGAATTATTGTAGTAATTACTGGTCTTCCAGAGTAACCACTAGTAACCACTTTCAAGAAAATGCGCACTTTCTATATGCAGTGGCTGTGGTAAACATTGTAAATAAAACTATAGATACCATTTTATGTATAATAATAAAAATAATATATATAATAATAATAATAATAATTATTATTATTATTATTATTATTATTATTATTATTATTATTATTATTATTATTATTATTATAATAATAATAATAATAATAATAATAATAATAATAATAATAATAATAATAATAATAATAATAATAATAATAATAATAATACATCCAAAAACAGTTAGAAAGGTGCAGAATAAAAGCATTGCCCCCTCCCCCCTGATGAATGAATTCATCATTAAAAAAAACGTTTACAGAGCCTAAATGAATGTTTACATGTTGTATATGAAACCATTGAAGCATAACAATAGTGTGGCAGTGAAAGGGTTAACCTGATGTTGTGTGGCAGTGAAATGGTTAACCTTCTGTGTATTGTCGCAGTGAAAGGGTTAACCGTTTGGTAGTGCGGCAGTGAAAGGGTTAACACTTGTGGGACTCTGGTCTCTATTGCACAGTAGTCATCAACAGAGGGCAGCACGGCAACCCCCATGTAGAGCCCCCAGCCCTATTCCCCGTACCTGGTTCAACTAAGTCGATCAAGATGTCATTATCCAGATTCAGTTAACCCGATGTTTGAAGCCGGGATTTTCCTGTTCCTCGAAGGTGGATTCAGTCTCGTTAACTCAAGCCAGACTTGCGACCCAGGATAAGTGCGCGTGCCCGCCTCAGCCGAGAAGGCAGCAAGTGTCGAGAGCAGAGATCCTGATTCTCTAGCGGCATTGATTGATTAATTGATTTATAACTTTAGTAACATATTGCAGTACGGCTCAATCGCCTCGCCGACAAGTTAAATGCGTTATCTATAGGCTAATTTCAAGTCCCTCATTACCTCAATCAATCAGATTATATTTATTTAAACTTGCCTGCTGGATTGAATAATCAAATGAGATCTTGCTAGCGAAAATAATTAGTAAAACTGTTATACAGAATAACGATACGGCTCCCTTACCCATTGATTGATGTATGGTCGATCTTTTACTTATCTTCTCTGTGGTGTAACGGGTTCTTCTTTTGACTTTCACGCAGACGACCGGGGTTCGAGACCCAGTCGTCTCCTTCTTTTTGCAATATAGGAATAATTCAATTTGGTGCACGTTGAGAGCTATATAAAGAATGACATCCTCAATGCATGTAGATTTATAATATTTTGACTTAAAACTAGGCTACCTTTGCGTATAATCATTAATATTATATTCCAAAAAGTTATATTGGAAACATGGGGTTTCGAACACCGGTCGCCGGGTTGCCAGGCTTGAGCACTACCGCTACGCCACTGTGCCAGATGGGATAAATTCATTGTTTATACATTAATGAACGAGAGACCCGTGTTTAGAATATTCTTTATTTTGTTGTTGTTGCACCGAGCGAGCGCCACGGTATATAACGTGCATTATTTAGGACAAAGTGAATTTAGTATCAGCATTTTGGGTCTATTTTACATTTCAAAAGACCCCTCTGGAAGGATGGAGCACAAAAACGTAATTCAGAATGGTATAACGCAGATCCTAGGCTGTGGGAATAATTTCAGGAAACAAGCTGTCACTTTCTTTGCGGGGGCGTGGCTTTGCTTGATCCGGCTAACTTGAACTTAAACTCTGCTTTCGACCAGGCTCAAACTTTTGGATCTGTTGTCATGGTGATTTGGAAAATCCAGGTACGGGGAATCGGAAAGTCCGGCTTAAGTCAGATTTACCCGAAAGTTATCCGGCTAACTCAGTTATCCAGGTACGGGGAACGGGGCCCAGTGGATAGCCACAAAGTTCATCATCTCATCTTTAGTGGTGTTGACATCCTTTTGGGTTGCATACAAGTTGGTCTGGTACGTAATGTGCTCAATGACTTGGGGGCCGAAGTACCTGCTGAAGTACTCAAATGGAGTCAGGGGGAGAGTGCTGATAATCGGGCATGGCTGCATTGTCCAGGTAAACCTTCTTCCAGCCAGGTGGTTACCCTGGCTGCAAGCTGCCTCTTCTTGGTGGGCCTCTTGGCTTGTGGTAATGGCTGGTCTTCGTTGTCCTCGTCGTCGTCATCAGTGTCATCCACCTCCTGCTCAAGCATCTGCACTGCAGGCCACACGCATGTCCTCTTGGGAGAGGGACCCGTGTCACTCAGGCCTGGAGTGTCCAGGTTGTGGGTGGGTGGGGTGTAGTCGGGATCTCCCACATCATCGTCCTCCTCCTCAGAGCACTGATGGCAGGGTGGACTGGCACAACAACATTCACCCTCTTTCCGTAAAAAAAAGCTGAGTAGACAGCTACAAAAGAAAAGAGAGTACGTTTTTTTGAGTCAATATCAAGCACAGTTTGAGTTATTTGTAAAGGGAAATAGTAGCAGGGAAGTGTAAATCTACTGAAAACAAAGAAGATTTACATATAAGTTGTAAATATATAATAAGTGAAAATAGCATATATGTAACGGTTGTGACAACGTCACCTTAAACTTCGCTGCCTCGAGTGGGAGTTGAACCCCGGTCTCCCGCACCGGGGCCGACATCACAAACCGCTGCGCCAAGAAAGGATATCCCTCCTAAGTGCTCAGTCTATGTGTCTTTTGAGGATGTGAGAGTGAGTTTAACCCATAGCACCGCTACTCACCCCAGCCCTTCTTGACTGCGCTTCACGATACCATCCGTTACATATATAACATTAACATTATAAGTACTGATGGTACCACTTACTTTCTTAAAATTCAATCAGAAAAAAATTATAAATCACGAATATTGAATTACTAAGTACATTTTAGCAGGCGTATGTCTAAAAGTGTACAATTTCTAGAAATCCTACACAAACAACATATTTAATCATTTAGCACAATTATTCAGTGACATAATATGCGAGTTTAATCAACTTACCATTGTTGGTTTTGATTTTATGACTTTAATAACTAAGTGTGGGAGTAGGTGGGGGCGTAGCTGGGGGGGGTAGCTTAGGATGATTCCAAGGGCCCAGCACTGGGGGGGGGTTCCAATTATTTTTTTTTTTTTTACTAGACATCACTCAGGTGTATTATTGATGCTCTCATTGATACTATGTTTGTTTCTGAAGTGTGTGTGTGTGTGTGTGTGTGTGTGTGTGTGTGTGTGTGTGTGTGTGTGTGTGTGTGTGTGAGATATATAGAGAGAGAGGGGGGGCTTTGGTAGACTATTGCATTGGTCCATTCATTGAAGATGAACGCAATGCGACATCCTTTACTAGGCTCACCCACCAACAGTGCAGGTGCTGAACTGCTGATCCGAATGTATAGGTAAAAACCATATTATGCGTTTTCATCAATAAAAAAATTGCCAAATTTTTTTTCGCTTACGCACGCTCGCATTCACTGGGGGCCTACAAATACATTCTTTCATGGGGCCCAGAATCTGGAGCTACACCCCTGGTGGGGGCACACAGATGCACAAAATCAATTCTGGAAGAACACTGAGGTTTGAATTGCCAGGCCACTGCTGATTGGTCAGATGCCATGGTTTGACCTTCTGAACACCTCGTTCCCAGTTTTATCTCCGTGAGATAAAGACTGGTAAAGAACTACTGCCGAAAGTGTCTATGCGGTAGAATTTCCGGTGTATGTACTTCCCCTGGAAGCTGCCTCAGAACGGACCAAACTTTTTCCGAATCCTGTCAGCAAACAAGCTAGAACGTCCCGGTCATGTAGTAAATTATTCAGGCAAAGCCGTTGCAGTGGCTTAAACGAGGAAATATTGTGCACTTCACATGCTTCTATAATTGTTTTGTCGAAACCGGAACGCCTGTACTTCCTGTACTTCAGTTTAGACACTTTAGGAGGCATATCTTGTCCAGCCTAGACCTTCTGTGATGTAGTCACATTTCCCCTGATTGGCTGAGAGAAATCCATGTTGTTCTCCAATCTCAGAGAGGCAAGGGGCGGGATGAGGCATGTCCACTTAATATGTTACCAAATATGGTTCTCTGCCCAATAAAGGGTTTTAATGTGTGCACGGGTGTACACATACACACACACAATTATAGGCTATTGTTACCTGGAATATCTGTATTTATTACAGCAAGATATTAAGGTTATTCATTATATAACTCATTCATAATTAAAAGGCAAAGTCTAAAAGAGTGAAGTCGTCATAACTCCAATAAAAGGCAGGTTTTGGAATAAGTCATTGCATAGACAAAATAATACATCTCATATTATCACTGGGCATAATGTTGAGGTGAGTCGTTTATACCCCAGCTATATAAATGCAGTCCATTTACTATTTTATAATATAATCATCTTCAAATATTGAGCAATGGAACCCATTATATACAGTACGGTGTTTTAAGAATTCATTATATAAACCAATAACGAATATTCTCACTTTAATTGGTGACTTTTAGGCTACATTCAGACTGGAGGCAAAAATGGCCCAAATCTTTTTTTGCACATATGTGACTCAGTCAGATCAGCTTTTTTCACAACAGGGCAAACACAAAATCACATGGAATCTGATCTTTTCAATTCTGATAATTGGGCCACAATTCTGCGATGGATGGGAGTCATTCGGTGAATACAAATATGGAAGACAGCTGTGATGGAGGTGGTCAGTGGAGGGACAGTGAGGCAGGCATTTACCTTATAAGTATTTGGGCTGATACTTCTGTACAAGCAAAACATGAGGGAACATATCATAACCAGCCTAAGGGCTCGCGTTCACCTGCCTCACATTTATGACCGCACGCGTCTTTTTTCAATGTATTCCAATGGGAAGGGAGCGCATGCGGCCGCCTATAGGAAGTGCTCTGCGGTCGGCTTTTTTTTTCACCGCCTTTCAGCTTTTCTATGCGGCCGCATACAGCCTAGAGAGTTGAAACGTTCTGAACTTTTTCTCACCGCATGCGCCCCGCCCCATTCTACCGGGCGCACTGCCAGCATGTTTCAGCTAGAAATATGCGCCAGGTGGACGCGGGCCCTAAAGCGTATAGAAAGAAGAAATGGTTCTCATTCACCTCTCTGCTCACAAAATAGCTGGCCTCCACTGCACATGAAATTATAAATTAAACCATAAAGTGTGACTTCAGTGTTCTCCATGTTTATGTCCATCTTCGTTCATTTGCGCATGTGGGTCAGTCCAGGAGCATGATCAGTTCACACTGGAATCTGATATTGGACACATTTATTAAAAAATAAATAAATAAATGTGAACAGAAAAAACAAAATAAATCAATTCTGAGCAGTAAATCAGAATTGAGCACAAAGGCTTGCAGTGTGAATGTGGTCTTGAACAGTAGCACAAACTAAACACATGTTGCCCTACATTTGTCAGATATCACAGTAGTATTGAGAATATGAAAAGTCCTTATAAGAAAACACATTTTGCATTGAGAATATATATTAACCTATATAACAAAGGCGCAAAGGCATACGTTTCATCCTTGTGAAAACCACTGGGTTGTATATTTTTGCTAATATGTCACTGTATTCTCTGCCACAAGTCATTAAAATCTACACATCAATCGGGACCCCCTGGGAGTTAAGTTAAGCGCACCCAGGAACTGAAACTTAAAGTTTGACATGGGCATTTGAATGGCTTGTAGCGAAGAACACACTTTAAAGTATTTAGTAGCGAGTGTCTTCATCTCCAGTAATGGCGAGAAGTAAAAATCGGACTGGAATGGTCCTTTAATGCATGCACACGTGCACACACAATTATAGGCTATTTTTACCTGGAATATGTGTATTTATTACAGCAAGATATTAGGCTATTCATTACTGTATATAACTCATTCATAATAAAAAGGCAAAGTCTAAAAGAGCGAAGTCCAGTCGTAACCCCAATAAAAGGCCGGTTTGGCTGGAATACAAGTCATTGCATAGACAAAATAGTACATCTCTATTATCACTGGGCATAATGTTGGGGTGAGTCGTTTATCATCCGAGTAGAGTTATTTTTTGTTTTCTGAACCCAAACAACCCAGCTGTCGTCATTCACAGACTCAATGGCGCCCTCCTCAGGCTCGTGGTAGGAAGCGCAGGTTGATGGGACTGGCAGGGACGAGCAGAGTCCTCGTCTTTGGCTCCACGGGCGGGGCGCCGTCGTGCGACTGGACCTCGTAATGCTGCATCAGCTGAAAAGGCAGAGGAGGAGGAGGGGAAAGTCGAGTCAGCCCAGTTTAAAGCTGCAGTGCTGCACTATGAGCCTCTGAAAAAAGTTAATTATGATGAATCTTTAGAACTAGTCCATAGTACATCTCAATACTCATTGTTTTATCAGAAATGTAAATTGTATGGATATACAAACCAGTATCATACAACAGACCCAATACTTAGGGACCCAATAGGACAGGCTCCAAACTACTGTTATTGCACGCTGGGCATACCCAAATTAACTTTCATTTAAATTGCATGGATTCTTACTGGAGAGAGATAGAGAGGGAGATGAAAATGAAAGCATTTTCTGAAAATATTTGCTTTCTGGATGATTTTCAGTTGCCAGAACGTCATCAGGCGGAGCTCTTCTCCGGCACATAAGGTTCCAGCACTTCGTTCTATTCATTTTAACTCTGCTCGCATTCATTTTGCACACACCAGTGGTTTTCACGCTCAGAGTTTTTTCTTTTTCATTATAATTTTTTTTCAATGTCTGTCCAACAAAGCCTTCTGGTCTGAAGCCAAATGTAATTAATGTCCCTAGAATAATCTCTCTGTGTTTGTCTTTCTATGTCTCTCTCTCTCTCTCTCTCTATGTCTCCGTCTCTGTGTCTCGCTCTTTCACTTTGCGTCTCCTGTCTGTCACTCCCTCCCTCCCTCCCTCCCTCCCTCCCTCCCTCCCTCACTCACCCTCGAGAGGGCAAAGTACATCTCTAGCTCTGCCACTCTCTTGCCCACACAGGCGCGCACCCCGACCCCAAAGGGTATGGAGCTGTAGGGGTGATGCTGGAAGGCGACTGGCCCACGGAGCCAGCGCTCTGGGATGAAACGCTCCGCGTCTACGAACTCTCCCTCGTCGTGACTTGCTGCATAGTGACACAGGTGGAACTGGGTCTGGAGAAGCAGGGAGCGAGAGAGAGAGAGAGAGAGTGCAAGAGAGAAAGTGAGGGAAGAAAGAGAGAGGGGTGTTGAAAAACGTGACCAGAGGTGTTAAAAAAAAATGCTGTTTCCTGTGTTTTGCATTGTTTGCTTTTTACAGAATGAGGGGTTGTACCAACAAATGTATATAGTGCTGTTTCTGCAGTTCAACTGTGACAAGAACCATTGAAATAACATTTACATTTAGTCATTTAGCTGATGCTTTTATCCAAAGCGACTTACAAGTTCTGTACAACAAGTCAGCAGGAAGGGTACAATTCTGGCAGCTAAGGGTAAGTAAGATTGTTCGTCAAACAGTGTTGAACTTGAGTGCTATACTCTTGAGTGAATACGTAGTAGTATAGACATATTAGAATAGTATGTAGTAATATAGGCACAGTGGATATATGCAAACCACTAAACTCAATATTTCTGGCTCTAGTAAACAGCATGAACTTTGTTTTACTTGCATTAAGCACCGATTTAAGATTAAGAAGTGCTTCCTGGAGAGTAATAAAGGAAGACTGCAAGTTATCAATGACCAGTTGTACAGAATCAGCAATACAATACACAGTAGTGTCATTAGCATAAAGATAACCATTCCAATAAAAAAAACGTTGTGGCACACCTTTCGTTATTGACAAAAAAAATCAGACTGGGCATTTCCCAACTCCACACACTGTCGCCTCTCAAACTAATTGTTCTGAAAACAATCGCACACCTTTCTATCCAAACCAATACTAGATACTCTTTGTAAGAGCAAGGGATGATGCACTGCATCAATTGTTTTAGATAGATCTACAGATAGCGAGTACAGAGAGTCGAAGGCAGCCATTTTTTATTTGGCGACTGCGGCCATTTCGCCCGCTGTGGCGGACCATCACGTCTGTGATTTTTCATGTCCAGGGACCCCTTGACTTAAGTCCAAGTGAGAAATGGTCAAATCCTCCCCCCTGACCGACCTCTCCATCACAGTCGAGAATGCAGCTGTGACCGCGTCCCCGACCGCCAAGAACCTTGGTGTTGTCCTCGACGACCAGTTGAACTTCTCTGCTCACATCGCAGCAACAACCAGAACCTGCAGATTCCTCCTGAGCAACGTCAGAAGGATACGCCCCTTCCTGACAAAAGAAGCCACCCAACTCCTCGTCCAATCAACAGTCATCTCCCGCCTCGACTACTGCAACGCACTGCTAGCTGGCCTCCCGGCCACTGCCACCAAGCCTCTTCAACTCATTCAAAACGCAGCGGCCCGCATGATCTCAAACCTACCGAAGTCGGCCCATGTCACCCCACTTCTTAGGGACCTGCACTGGCTCCCCATTGCTGCACGTATCCGCTTCAAGGCCCTCGACCTAGCATACCGTGCGGCAAAGGGAACCGCTCCCGCCTACCTCCGGTCAATGGTCTCTAACTACACACCCTCAAGACCCCTACGCTCTGCATCTTCTGGCCGCCTCAGACCTACTCCTATCCAAGCTCCCGGAGGGTCATCAAAGAGAAGCCGCCTATTCTCAGTCCTTGCCCCACAATGGTGGAATGAACTACCCATCCCAGTTAGGACAGCCGAATCCCGTCCAATCTTTCGCCGTCGACTAAAGACTCACTTCTTCAACCATTATCTGAAATGATTAAAAAAAATTAAAAAAAAAAAAAATCTAACCCTGACTAACCTTACTGTCATGCACTTGTCCTAATAAACTAACCTACACCGTAACACGCAACACTTTGATGAACATTGTTACTCAGCTGATAGAGTTGTACCCTTCTTGCTGTTTTGTCGTACAGAACTTGTAAGTCGCTTTGGATAAAAGCGTCAGCTAAATGACTAAATGTAAATGTAAATGTAAATGTAAATTGTGTCAACCCAAATTGCGAGCAGGACTTATGGCAGCTACTGGATTATTTGTGTTGTTGCAGCCATATTTAGTGTTACAGATTTCTCCATTCAAAACCCCTGCAGTGCTATGTCTCCTCATGTAGACGGTCTCTGGTATAGGCACACCGCTAACTCTGCATTATCTGAGAAGTTCCTGCCCCACAAGTTCGCCTACCTTCTTTGGAAACCAGTAGTTGTCCACAACCACTTCATTGTCTACCGTTAAACGGCCATTCCCAGGAACCACAGGGTACAAGCTGTTAAGAGAACAACATGTACTTTAGACAGACTCCAATACAAAGTTGGACTAACACTCTTTTGTCTCGTGGCCTTATTTGCTGCCTGCCTGATGCTTTCCGGTTCAAAATCATTGGCTGTGATCTTCCTTCTGTGGCCTCTATATATGCCACACATCAGGCGGAAAGGGGAGAAGGTGATTGTTGACCCCTCTCACCCTGCTTACTACCTCTTTAACCCCCTTCCCTCTGGTAGAAGACTCCAAAGTCTCAGGTGTAGGACATCTCATTTTAAGAATAGCACATATCCCAAGGTTGTCCGTCACCTGAACCCAAGCCCTAATGCACAGGCACGTTGTACTATATATTAACTCATTCCCCGCCAACAACAATTATACACGTTATTGGGCGCCATCCTTTGAACGCCAATAACGAGTATACTCGTTATTTGATTGTTTTTCCTTTTTTTCGATTTTAATATTCTATTCAATGTCAGGTATGTTGCCGTTAGACGGCATACTGCGACCCCGAGGGTGCAGTACCGGCCAGATCCTCCCAGGTGGCAGTATCGAGAGTGCAGTAAACCCTGTTCCAGACCCTGTGTTACACTCAAATGTCTCCGGGCACAGTTTTTTGGGTCGGGCGAGTCAAGCGGTTGTCCCAATTGCATTGAAGCGCATCAAATGCCCCCGATCCATATGTTGTGGTGGGTTATGTCGTGGACCAGATGGAGATCAGATGACCAAGTATGGCTTTGTCAGTATTCCAGTGTACAGTGTCCCCCACCCACCCCCTACCCAACCCCCCCCCCCCCCCCCCACCTCCAATGTACAGTCCCAATCAACCATGTGTTGAAATGGCAATAAAGTATCTATCTAATCTATTTGGAACCAGTCCAGAACCACGGGACTCACTGAGGCACTGCACCAATGGCACTACTAGATACTAAGTATTATTTCATACCACTTAAAGGATAACTTTGCCATTTTGGACCTTAGACCCTATTCATGGTCAGTCTACCATGTAACCGACACATGTCACTGATCGGTCCAATATCCCTGCAAGCTCACACTGGGCTACAATAGCAGACAATGGGCAATCGTAAATCCTCAGGGTGTATTCTTACCAGTCTCAGTTTGCTCTCCTGTGAAATGTATCACAATCCAAAATTGTTGTGAAGGATCAGATTAAACCGAATATATATATTTATTTATGGATATATATTTAATAGTATTTGTATATCGTTTGATATCCCCTGTATATTCCTTGTACAATATACACTGAATATCCCTTTAGTCTACTAACAGCCCATAATAGTTTCATTCTACCATTGGACGAGAACCTGGCGCCAGCAGCCAAGCCCCTTGGTTCAAGTTCAATCGTGCCGACGAACATGTCGTTACAAGCCCGGTTCCGCGTAGGAATACGTCTGGCGAAATACGAATGGTACTATTTGTTCACAGCGCATATATATATGGCGCAAGTAAAGTAGAGCTTTCTTTTAGTCCATTAGTCCTTTACCCTCCAACCTAGTAACAGACGCGAAGCCTCACCCACGACGCACGTGTGGTGCAGTAAGGCCTACTTGGCCTCAGAATAGGCATTGAGACATCGTGTGGATTAATAGTTGAATTGTCATAGTTTGGCACTATACCGTCGAGTGGGACGTATTTCTATTAAGTTAATAATAGTCTATTATGTATGGTGCATCGTTCGGTTAGAGTTATAAAGTGAGCAGTACCCCCATCGTTCCTGACGTTATCTGGAGTCTTAACCAGGCTGGGCAGACCACGTGTGGTGCTTGCATCCGAGGAGCTCCGGGCCAGGACGAGTGGACCTGTACATTGGATTACTTTACCCGGACGACGGCGAGCCTTCCACGGCTTGGATTATCTACGTGCTTTGGGTGCTTTGATTATTCCATGGATAACGGCCAACACTGCTGAGTGTTGGAACTACCCCCCGAGAGGAGTCCAGGTGAGACGGCGCTCTACCCCGAGTGAGGTCGCCTCACGTCTCTTCGTTGTGGACCGGCAGCTACCGTCCACCAGAGGGCCCAGCTGTATTCATCTGCGGACCGAGGTTCTGTGGGCACCGTGTTCAGCACTCTGAATTCTCCCAAGAAATCGTCGGCCAGATGGGATACCGCCAGCGGCTCTCCTAACCCCCCCCCTACTGTCTTACAACCAGCGGGACCCCCCCTTTAGTGTATCCAGCTATAATCATTTAAGTACCATTGCTATAGTTCCCTAAAGAACCAGGTTGTATACTTGCTCCCTGCGTAACCAGAGATTGGACATTCAATGTTGATTTACCTACGAATACTCATTTGCCTTACAAGTGCATTTCAAATCATAAATGTCATTAAGTGAACGTTGTATATACCCTTTGCTATATAAAATATTCGATTTATACATTTGTGTGGACTTCGTTTCATCAGGTGGGAAAGTGTTCATCATATCTATATCATGTACTGGATGGCCAGAAGTTAAAGTACAAGCGGTAGTGGTTTAATAATACCATACTTATCAATACAGTCAGGGAATTGTACCCCTCAGTTACAATTGGTCCTTCGAGCCGGAGGGTAACTAGTGTAATATTAATATAGTGTTATTAATATTGAAATGGCCTATGATGAACACTCCACGAAACGGTCCTCCTAACGTAGAACGCCCGCAGCGCAGACGACAGCCACCTCAGTACTTAGAGGATTACGCTGTCAGTCAACTACCTAGCCTTCTACAAACGGTAAACACGGTAAAAGTAGAAAGTAAAATTATGTCTGACCTTAACGACCAGGTTTCCCCGACCACAGAGGCCCTAGTGGGTTCTAATGTAACTGACCAAGCTCACGGTGGGGACCAGGAGGGAGCTGACATGCCTTTACCCCCCGCCAATACCGAAGAAGTAGTCCCCGACCAGCCCCGGGAGGAAGACAATCCTACAGAGAGAGAACTCTGCACGGAAGAAGAGGAGGAGAGCGCCGAGGAAATAGAGCTCCGGGACTCCCCAACGAGTACCGTCAGGAGCGGCTCACCTCTACAACCGTCTTCCCCCAGCGAAGCGGAGAGGATGCTATCACAGGCGTTCCTCGTCAGCCTGACAGCCTCTACCGAACGCGATCGACTTCAGGGTGAACGCGATCGACTTCAGGGTGAACGCGATCGACTCCAAGCACAGATGCTTATCGAGCGCGAACAACTCCAAGCGCAGCAACGGAGCGAAGAAGAGCGCATACGCCTGGAGATGAGACGCCTTCAGACGGAAGAGAATATGGCAAGAGACCGGGCCGACGCCCAGCGCGCCGCTGCCGGTGCCCAAAGAGAAGCAGATCTCACCAAGCGCGAAGCCGAGCGCGACAAGTTACAAGCGCAGCTAATGGAGCAGCTGATCCTCAAGGCAACACCCTCTCCCTCCGCCAGGGGTTCAAGGAACTCGTCGAGACAACAGTCAAGGGCAGCGTCTCCTAACTGAGCAAGCAACCCTGAACTTGACCAACAGACCAAGCCTATACCCCCCGCAGACCCCCTTCCCAGACCGGTCCAAGCGAGACCCAGCTACAAGGAAGGAGCGGCATATACTGCGGAGAAGCTAAATAAACGACTACAGGATCTAGAGGACCCGATAGAAGAAGAAGAGGGAGAGGAGGAGAACCAAGCCCGACGACAGCACAGTACTCCACCGGACCAGGAGGTCCAGTACAGCCCAGGCTATACCCCCGCGGCGCTGCGCTACAGACCCCCGACTCTATTCACGGGTGAGCACGACGCACGACCAGCCCCGAGGAATAGCACCTGGACCAGCGGGCCATGGTACCCTGCCGGTACCAGCCCACAGAGAGGCGCAAGAGGAGACTCGCCTAGGAGGTCTCTCCCCCAACGCTCGCCGATGTATCAGCCATCCACGGCGTCATACATTGCCACGCCGACGTTCCCAGACTTCACCTATGAGAATCGAGCACAGTACACGGAGCTCCGGATGTGCTTAGAGACAATGATGGTGGATGTCGCTGATGAACGCCACAAGTATGCAATATTACTGAAGCACCTGAAAGTACCGCGAGCGCACAATATAGCGCTAGCCTATGCCACCTCTACGACCCCATACACCGCGGCCCTAGCAGCGCTGGACCAGAGATATGGACGTATATGGGATTACGTAATCCAAGAGATAAGGCATATTGATCGCCTACCCCCAGCAACAGACAATCGCTCATTAGACGACCTGTCGATAAAAGTGCAGTCCCTGGTAGGGATGCTGGGAGCGCAACGAGAAAAGGGCATGCACGAGCTATACGCCAACTCTAACGTCGAGAGGATTTTAGAGAAGCTGCCACCCGCAAGACAAGAGCGTTTTAGGCGGCAGAGAGACCACCGTGATCCTAACGGTCCCGAACCATCCCTCCTCGATCTAGCCGACTTCCTGGCGAGAGAAGTCAGCAGCTTACGACTGGATACGTTCGTGCGGAGCACGCCAAGCTCCAGAGAGGGACCCAGGAGAATAAACGATGGAAGAAGATCGGTGACTGTCATGCACCAATCAGAGTCAGTACCGAGCAGTAAGAGCCACAGTACCCCCTCGAGAAAAGAGAAGTGGAAGATGGTGTGCCCCTACTGTGAGAAGGAACACTGGCTGTCACAATGTGACCTGTTCACAAAGATGAATGCAGAAGAAGTGAGTCAATGGATAAAGTCCAACAGGCGCTGTTACCGATGTGCGCGCAGTCACATGGCAGCCGAATGCCGCCTAAAGAAAAGGTGCAGTCGGTGTGACGGAGCCCATCTAGATGTACTACACAACAGTAACCGAAGAAGGCCTGCACCTGCACCATCGAGCGGCACCAAGGCAAGTGTCATGTACATTGACCCCGCCAGCAGCAGTGGCGCCCAAGTGCTCTTAAAGGTAGTCCGTGTGACATTGAGCTACCAAGATAAAGTCATGGACAATTACGCCGTCCTTGATGACGGGTCAGAGAAGACCCTTCTGCTCGCGTCCGCTGCGGCCCAGCTGGGACTGCGGGGGAGCGAGAACCAAATGACGATTCGGACAATAAGAAGAGATTTAAAGACGATAAAGGGCGAGAATGTCTCCTTCACTATCGCAGCAAGCGGGCAGCCAGAGCGACGGTATAGGATTACAAATGCTTTCACCAGCCAAGAAATAGGACTATCGCAGTGCACCTACCCCATCGCCAAGCTGATGGATAAATATGTGCACCTGCGTCAACTACCTATCCCGCTCATAGACGGCGCCACCCCGACCCTGCTGATAGGCTCCGACCATGCAGACCTCATCGTCCCGATAGACCGGGTCCATACAGGACCCCGAGGCTGTCCTGCAGCAGTCGAGACCCGCCTAGGGTGGACACTACAAGGCCCCCTCGCTAAATCTCTCAACCGAACAGCAGCCACTAGCTGCCTCCACTCCAGAACGACAGAAGAAGACACCACTCTCCTGCAGCATGTCGAGAGGCTATGGACACTAGAGACAATGCCCTTTAAGAACGAAAAGAAAGACATTCGTTCTAAAGAAGACATTTACGCCATCAACCTACTCGAGCAAGGGACAAAGAGAGTCACAGTCGGCGGAGTGATGAGATACGCAACTCCACTCCTGAGGCGAGAGGGAATGCCCACCTTTCACGCAAAGAAAGACGCCACGGAGCGGTATCTATTGAACACAGAGCGGCGCCTAGCCAAAGACCCCGCTCAAGAGAGTGTGTACCGTGCTGAGATTGAGAAGCTAATCACAGCGGGACACGTGACAAAGATTGACATTAAAGAGGCCGATCAGACGACCGAATCATGGTACGTGCCGCACCACAAGGTCCACCACAACGGCAAGGATCGCATTGTGTTTAACTGCAGCTACCAGATCGGATCCCAAAATCTGAATAAAGAGCTCTTGCCCGGCCCCACACTCGGCCCCTCTCTACTAGGCGTGCTACTACGCTTCCGCCAGGACAAGGTGGCTATCAGCGGGGATATCAAAGGGATGTTCCTGCAGGTGAGACTAGTGGAGGAGGACAAGCCCCTGCTGCGGTTCCTATGGAGAGAGAGGATCGGAGATGAGAACCCAGCCATCTACCAGTGGGAAGTCCTGCCCTTCGGAACCACATGCAGCCCGTGCTGTGCTACATTTGCACTACAGAAACACGTCGCAGAGGACCCAGCAGCAGATGAAGAGGTCCGACACAGTGTGAAGAACAGTTTCTACGTGGACAACTGTTTACAAAGCGTTTCGACTCAAGAAGAAGCCGAGGCTCTCCTAATCAAGCTACGCGCCTCCCTGATCAAAGGCGGCTTTGATCTCAGGCAGTGGGCCAGCAGTGACCCGCACGTATTGCGCAGCCTCTCCCCCGCGGACAAGGCTGCCAGCAGCGAGACCTGGATGGCGACCATCCCAGGAGAAGCCCAAGAAATGACACTAGGACTAGTCTGGCGCTTCAAAACAGACTCGCTCCACTATAGACACAAACCCCTGACCACAGAGCAGGGAAGGTCGACGGCGATACCGACCACCAGACGGAGTGTGTACAGAACACTCGCCAGACAATATGACCCGTTGGGATGTATTCTACCTTACACCACCAGGGCAAAGATGATTGTACGAGCACTATGGGACAAGGACCAGGGCTGGGACGACCCAATACCCGCACACCTTGCCTCCACCTGGAGAGAGTGGGAGACGGAACTCCGCTCACTCCCAGGCGTCAATATACACCGCAGCTACTTCCCACCCACAGTGAGGCCAGAGACATGCAAGATGGATCTACACGTCTTCAGCGACGCCTCCGAAGTAGCCTATGGATCGGTGGCCTACTTGCGTGCCCAAGAGAAGGGAGGAGAGATACACACTGCTTTCATCCTGGCTCGCTCAAGAATAGCCCCACGAAAGCAACAATCTATCCCGCGTCTAGAGCTCTGCGCAGCCCTAGCAGGAGCGCATCTAGCCACGTTAATCCAACGTGAACTCACCATTCCGGTGCACAGAACAATCTTGTGGTCAGATTCCACGACAGTACTCACATGGATCAAGTCTGATTCATGCAGATACAAGGTCTTCGTGGGAGTCAGAGTCACAGAGATTCAAGAGTTAACAGAAGCAGCGAGCTGGCGGTATGTGGACACCAAACACAACCCAGCTGACGTCATCACCCGGGGAATGTCCCTGGATGACCTCACCCGTCGCAACATCTACAGTGACGGACCAGAATTCCTCAAGCTCCCGGAAGAAGAGTGGCCTACGCCCACCTCACGGGAAGCAAGTAAAGAGGAGGCTGAGAACAAGAAACCTATGTTCTGTGGACTGAGCACAGTCGCCTCCACAGACCCCAACATAGATGACTGCATTACCCTACAGAGTGCGCAGCTAAAGACATTCCTGTGGCGCCACCCAGAGATTCAGTCCACCACTGACATTTCAGCAGCTGACTACGAAGAAGCAGAGCTTCTTCTACTACAACGAGCCCAGAGAGACTCGTTCCCCGATGAGCTAGACTGTCTACAGGGAGGAAAGCCCGTCCCATCAGACAGCAGACTGCTCCACCTGGCACCCGAGAGCGACGCCCATAATCTCATCAGAGTGGGTGGTCGTCTGCGGAGAGCCCCCGATCTACCGGATGACGCTAAGTACCCGATAGTCTTGAACAGCCGACACAAGGTCACAGAGCTGATCATAAAGAAATATGACGAGGATGTACACCACGCAGGAGCAGAGAGAGTCTTCGCAGAGATCAGACGTCGCTATTGGATACTTCAAGGAAGAGAAGCGGTGCGACGCTTCCAGCGAACCTGTCTAGACTGCCGAAAGTGCCGCGCGCAGCCCAGCATACCCCGGATGGCTGACCCACCTCCCTGTCGCCTCCGACTCGGCGACAAGCCATTCCACTCCACAGGCATGGACTGTTTTGGCCCGTTGTATATAAAGAAAGGAAGAGGAACCGAGAAGCGGTGGGGTATTGTATTCAAATGCATGACCACCAGAGCGATACATATCGAACTCCTTTCAACCATGAGCACAGACTCATTCCTTATGGCCTTCCGAAGATTCACATCACGGAAAGGAAAACCGTCTACATTGTTGTCTGATCACGGGACAAACTTCAAAGGCGGAGAAAGAGAGCTGAGAGAGAGCTTCCAAGCTATGGGCCCAGAACTTAAGACCCACCTCGCTCCATCCCAGATTGACTTCCAGTTTAATCCCCCGAACGCACCCCACTTCGGTGGAACCTGGGAACGAGAAGTACGTTCTATAAAGACAGCCCTGTACGCCGTGCTTGGGGCCCAGACTGTGGCGGAGGAAGTCCTAATGACAGTCCTCACGGAGATCGAGGGAGTATTGAACTCCAAGCCCCTCGGCTACGTCTCCAGTGATGTAGCAGATGTCGACCCAGTCACCCCCAACACACTCTTGATGGGGCGGCTAGACCCCGCGCTACCCCAGACAATGTACAGGCCTGAAGAAGCGAACGGCCGAAGAATGTGGAGGTACAGTCAAGTACTAGCTGACAAGTTTTGGAACAGCTTTCTACTCCACTACCTACCGTCTCTACAGACCCGCCAGAAGTGGGTAAAAGAGAGAGACAATTTGACAGAAGGAACAGTCGTCATGATTATCGACCAGTCACTACCCAGAGCTATGTGGCCGGCTGGCCGCGTAAGCAAAGTGATCACCGGTGCCGATGGCAAGGTCCGAGCAGCTGAAGTGCTCGTCCAAGGGCGAACTTACACACAACCCGTGGCGAGGCTAATAGAACTGCCCAGACTCCCAGACACTATCGATGACGACCATGACCCCATGACTTTGTGAGTTGACTGACCCTTACAGCGGACCTTGAGTGGTAGACAGTGCGGTTAATCTGTCTCTGTTTAGCTAATTAGGTGGGACTAATTAGGGGGCGGCTGTTGTGAAGGATCAGATTAAACCGAATATATATATTTATTTATGGATATATATTTAATAGTATTTGTATATCGTTTGATATCCCCTGTATATTCCTTGTACAATATACACTGAATATCCCTTTAGTCTACTAACAGCCCATAATAGTTTCATTCTACCATTGGACGAGAACCTGGCGCCAGCAGCCAAGCCCCTTGGTTCAAGTTCAATCGTGCCGACGAACATGTCGTTACAAGCCCGGTTCCGCGTAGGAATACGTCTGGCGAAATACGAATGGTACTATTTGTTCACAGCGCATATATATATGGCGCAAGTAAAGTAGAGCTTTCTTTTAGTCCATTAGTCCTTTACCCTCCAACCTAGTAACAGACGCGAAGCCTCACCCACGACGCACGTGTGGTGCAGTAAGGCCTACTTGGCCTCAGAATAGGCATTGAGACATCGTGTGGATTAATAGTTGAATTGTCATAGTTTGGCACTATACCGTCGAGTGGGACGTATTTCTATTAAGTTAATAATAGTCTATTATGTATGGTGCATCGTTCGGTTAGAGTTATAAAGTGAGCAGTACCCCCATCGTTCCTGACGTTATCTGGAGTCTTAACCAGGCTGGGCAGACCACGTGTGGTGCTTGCATCCGAGGAGCTCCGGGCCAGGACGAGTGGACCTGTACATTGGATTACTTTACCCGGACAACGGCGAGCCTTCCACGGCTTGGATTATCTACGTGCTTTGGGTGCTTTGATTATTCCATGGATAACGGCCAACACTGCTGAGTGTTGGAACTACCCCCCGAGAGGAGTCCAGGTGAGACGGCGCTCTACCCCGAGTGAGGTCGCCTCACGTCTCTTCGTTGTGGACCGGCAGCTACCGTCCACCAGAGGGCCCAGCTGTATTCATCTGCGGACCGAGGTTCTGTGGGCACCGTGTTCAGCACTCTGAATTCTCCCAAGAAATCGTCGGCCAGATGGGATACCGCCAGCGGCTCTCCTAACCCCCCCCCTACTGTCTTACAACCAGCGGGACCCCCCCTTTAGTGTATCCAGCTATAATCATTTAAGTACCATTGCTATAGTTCCCTAAAGAACCAGGTTGTATACTTGCTCCCTGCGTAACCAGAGATTGGACATTCAATGTTGATTTACCTACGAATACTCATTTGCCTTACAAGTGCATTTCAAATCATAAATGTCATTAAGTGAACGTTGTATATACCCTTTGCTATATAAAATATTCGATTTATACATTTGTGTGGACTTCGTTTCATCAGGTGGGAAAGTGTTCATCATATCTATATCATGTACTGGATGGCCAGAAGTTAAAGTACAAGCGGTAGTGGTTTAATAATACCATACTTATCAATACAGTCAGGGAATTGTACCCCTCAGTTACAAAAATGTTTTACTTGCTTTACGGTCCACCCCTCTCTACAACTCTGACCACAGAACTCTGTAAGTAAGCTAAGCTAAGTAACAGCTTTGCATCGACTACACTACTGGCAAGTATTTCATACAACTTAAAAACCTCTTCTACCCGAGCGGTCCGCCGGTGGACCGCAGATGAGATCACGTCATAAATCTATCTCTACAGAGTGTATGAATCAAACTAGCGTTTTTTTTCCAAATGTATCCAAGAGTTAACACCCTAACCATGTCACAACAGCAGTCATAGTGTATATTTTCAGCAATATGTTTGTTTACCAATAGGTTAAAGTGTTATTAACACTTTGATCGCCGGGGGTTAAATTCATAATTTACCATCCCTCGCCAGCTCTATTTGTCTATGGAGAAGTTCCCCTTCTTTGCAGGGCTATAACTTTTTAAATTATATTGCTAAATTGCCATTATTATGGCCCATTCAATGTCCTATATGTATTGTTCAGGGTGTAGCAACATTAATCTTACTGTGGCTTCCTCGCGCCGCTGGCAGATGAGCGTGGAACAGAATTTTTTCTATTATGGGATGGAGAAATGCCCGATCCATTTCCAGGTTGTATAATAGTATATACGTCCAAATCATGTTGTTTTTTCGAGTTATTTGCACCGATCGATGTTCACTGTATCAAGACGGAGTCTCTCTAACGATAGCGAGTGCCCGGACCACATATGGATGAGCACTTCCGGGTCAAAGGCTCATTTCCGGTTGGCGATCTGCCAATCGGCCACCAGATGGCACTCTTGAACCGCTAGAGAGTTGAGTGGAGCTTTTCAGTGTGTCTCAGGGCTCCGGAGGGGAAATATGATTTCGATCACAGATTTTTGAAATATTGACATCAAAGACGAGTTACGGCGTCTTCGGCAGAATGAGCATGGCTAGGAATGGCGTCTTAACTCGTCCCCGGCGATCATAGTGTTAATGAAATATCAGTTCAGGAATTGTGTTCATAAACTAGCGTATTTCGACCGGAAATAAACGAGAGCGGCCATTTTGCTGTAGTCATATGAGAAGAGCGCATCCAGAGCGCATCCAGAGCTCTCAATGAGCGTTGAAATTTCGAAAAACTACATTTGCTAGCGATTTCCAGCTTCCTGCAAGCAAATTACTTCCGGATTATTATTTTTTATTTCTCTTATTTCCCGGGATTATATACCACAAAACTGAACGTTATTGGCATAGATTGGAGCACAGTTAGTTTGTCTACCTTCTGTGAACATTTAGCAACCATCTGTGTTGAAATCCGATTCAAAATGGCGGACCTGTCGCAAGAATAAAAAGCTGACTGTATTTACAGTAGATTTAATTATCGGTTCTTCCTGCACGCCTGGTGATACTAAATCCAAATTTACCTCTGTCATTGGAATGAGTAGATTTGGCCCGATCCATAGATGTGCAACATGGCTATAATAAGGTCATTTATAGGCCTGCTATTCTATATTCTATAATAATATTTCAAATTGTATGTGTCCGGATGGCAGAATTCAGTACTGTATCTACAAAACCTTCCGTTTAATAATCTTCCCTTTATTAATTTCCTTAAGATTTTTTGTACACATGATCTCAAGAAGGTATTGAACGAGCTCAGTGGCAGTTTTTCATGTCTGGTCATTTTTAGCATGGTGTTATTTACTGTCAAAGATGCAAAGAAAAATCATAATTTATATTCTCCTTTGTTTCATCACAATGTACTCAAGCCTAGTAACATGCAAATGGACCATGTAGAAGTGGCGCAATCTTCCATTTACTTATGTATGTATTTTTAGGCGGATTTTCAGAAAATAGGGCTAGGGCTTAACAGGTTAATGTGCAAAAATTCAAACTATACCTTTTAAGTTAACTGATGTTAGCTATAATTGCTAGCTTGCATAGCTGGTATACAACATTTTGTTTAAATAAACACAGAGTTAGACAAAATATGCTAAACTTTGGATATAAATATCCAACATATCTGTGAACCCCATTTAGCGCCTCCCAGACAAGGTACCATAAAGAGATTTGTATCAACGGATTCCTTGTAATCTATAATTTCATATGGAATGAAAATTTTCGCTATAGCATAAAAAACGTTTAATATTGTTCAATACCGATCATTTAAAAAGTGCCTTATTGGTCGACCAAAAGTCAGGTGAAATGCATCCTTGTTTGAATGCTCCTTGAAGTTTCAGTGTCCAGCTTTCTGTAGTATTATGGAGGTATGCAGAATCCCTAGCCTTCAAAACGTAACCATTGAGTGTGTTCTTTTACAGTAGGATACATTCTGTGCCTTCAGTTTTATTTTTAGATTATTAAATACAAATAGGCGGCTGGGTGGCGCAGCGGAGATTGCGCTCGTCACCAATGCAAGAGACTCCGGTCTCGAATTCGGGTGTCAGCATTGCCTCCGGCTTGGGCCAGCCGTCATACTAACTTATTGGCAGAGTTAGAGGGTGGAAGTCGATGGGTGGGGATTTGGACGTTGTGGACAGCGACTCCTACAGGTCGGTTGGGGGACGCCTGCACAGCAGAGACAGGAAGTAGCGGGGGTAGTGTGAGCCTCCCACGTGTTACTCCTCGCCACTGAGAGTCCTCGCTGGCAGGTGAAAAGATGTGACAGGCTGCCTCCTCATGTACCGGAGGGGACACGTGATGCAAGGCTTCTATCCTTGAGAATTGGAAACTCGAAATTGGGATGGGAGAAAAATAGAAAAATAAGGAGAAAAAGTGGATCACAAAAAAAAAATAGTATTAATAAAAAATAATTTGTTGCAAAGCACCTCTATGACTGGCAATGTCACTCAGTCAGTCAGTCATTCACACTTAGCCACTCTGCCCCATAGTAGCTACTTACAGGCATGGCACTTTGTCTAAAACCAGTTCAATCTATGACACTGTGTGTCCATGTTTATGAAGATGGACCAGTAAAGCTGCTGGGTAACTGGCATGCAGCTACAGTACATAATTAATACTTGATTGCATTATACTACTCTTTGTTTCATTTATGTATTTCTTGGCACTATTTCTAAGCCTCCTTTTGCTCACGTCTTTGCATCTCACATTCCTGGCCTACGAATCAATGAAAATCCTCCATTATTATTTACAGGAAGAAAATCCCAAGCAGTAGCATACAATTTTCTTCAAATGTCGTGCAGCTCTACCCAGTAATGCAGGGGTTAAAAAAAAGTAATGTCAGAACATTTCAAATTTTCAGAATACCGTATAATTTAAATGATTAGCCCTGGCTTATATTTGCTTAATCACTGAACGCCAGGGCAGCATGCTCTAGGGCTGCTCAACTATGGCAAAAATTATCATCATGATTATCATGATCACACCGCTGTGAAGGAAGGGTGCGCTGCATTTACAACACAACTAAATGAGAGCAACACAGGATGCGGTACAATAATAGTTTTATCGCAATTATCTTGTTTTTATGATCGTGGGAAGCTAAAATCGTGATTTCAAAACCAATGCAAGCGTTGAGAGAAATGGAATAACGTTATTCTCAGGAAGTTTCACTCAGTATACAGGTGTGGCCTTCAGCTCTAGGTGAAGTAACTAAATGGTGAGTAAAATTACATTTGTCATGCAGGCCCACTGTATTTTTGTAGTTAACATTATGCACTAGCAAGTGTTAAATCGTGGATTATCACTATGTATGTGTTGTGCAGGTGTCTGGTAGATGGTGTCTGTAGGTATTTGTATGCGGGCAAGTTCAGCATTGCCTTATGATTGCACCTGTGGTAACCGCATAAACAATTAATTTAGACCTGGCTACTAATAGAGACCAGCCTGTATTTGTACAAATCTGTCGCCATACCTGACCAATAAAAAGGACTTAAATAAAAATTAAAAAGCCTGTTTTATTTGACTTCCTCAAAAAAAAATTTCACTCGCACCAGTCTGATGATACCACTTGCTATAATCAATAAATTCAGTCATGAAGATTGACTGTACATCAGCTTAAAAAAGCAAAAATAAATAAATAAAAAGGTAAACTATACTTACCCAAAAAGGCAAGTAAAGTGAGTTTAGGTGGGGTTTACCACCCTAGCAGTCCTACATCATCCCTACTAGTCCTACATCATCCCTACCAGTCCTACATCATCCCTAGCAGTCCTACATCATCCCTACTAGTCCTACATCATCCCTACCAGTCCTACATCATCCCTAGCAGTCCTACATCATCCCTACTAGTCCTACATCATCCCTACCAGTCCTACATCATCCCTAGCAGTCCTACCATGGGGTTTACCTCCCTCTACATCATCCCTACCAGTCCTACATCATCCCTACCAGTCCTACATCATCCCTACTAGTCCTACATCATCGCTACCAGTCCTACATCATCCCTACCAGTCCTACATCATCCCTACCAGTCCTACATCATCCCTACCAGTCCTACATCATCCCTACTAGTCCTACATCATCCCTACTAGTCCTACATCATCTCTACCAGTCCTACATCAACCCTCCCAGTCCTACATCAACCCTCCCAGTCATACCGTGGGGTTTACCCGCCTCGACATCATCCCTAGCAGTCCTACCGTAGGGTCTCCTTGATGACAGCCTTCAGGTAGGGCATCTTAACCAGGTCGTCTGAGGTGGGCTGTTGTCTGCCGGGACACACGGACGTCACCTCCTGGAACAGACGCTCCTGGACGTCCGCCTCCTGGGCTAGGTGGTACATTGTCCATGACAAGGTGTTCGACGTCTGTTATGGGATGGGGGGTGGACGTTGATGGATGGAGACAGACAAACGGAATCACATGAAGTGTGGTCAATGCAACGCATCATTGACATCATCTGTAGGGTTGGGTACCGTTCACATTTGAACCGATACCGGTACCCGCCAGTACCTTTTTTCTGCACTTTAGTGTCTAAAAATGTTATCTACCTACCTCACTTGTAAAAAAAAATATCCAAACTTCAAATGATTTATTATCATTATTATTTATTTAGAACAATTTGTTAATATATATATATATACAGTAATATATAATATTGCATCTAGCTTTGTAAAGTATAACCACACTTGCGACCGTTTTCAGCTTGCCATTGCCCCGACTGCTTTGTTGTTGTTGAATCAAGTTAAATACTAGGTAAGTGTGTATTGTGCGTGTGAACGTTGACGTAAACATGCTGCACACTTCATGGGTTTCGTTTTGCGGTAAACAAAACGTTGACATCATAAATGTTTGCATTACCGAAATGTGGCATCGGCGGATCTCACGTGAATCGGTACTCGGTAGTACCGACGTGATTCGGTCGATACCCTTAAAAGTACCGGATTCAGTACCCATCCCTAATCATCTGTAATCATTAGCACCCGCCACACTAATCAGGACAAAGGTCTTACTGAGTGACGCACAGTACTAAAGAAATGATAAGAATGGGTTGTGCTCAGATAACACATGCGTTTGCACTGGACTGGAGTGTGCTCTCTCGCTCGCTCAAGCACATTTCAACAGAGGAGCGCTGAAGATATATAGAAACAAAGACAAGCCCAAGCAACACACCTGGGAATGTAGTCTGACAGGACATGCATGCTTGTGTGTGTGTGTTTGACTACGTGTGTTTGTGGTATGCATACCAGGTCTGCGTTTGTACATGCATATTTTGTGCCTGCGAGATATAACAAGATGGATGTTATCATCGGCAGTCATCGAGCCTCCAAGACTACAGGATATGTCTATCTAAACCCTTTTAGGTGTATAATCTCACGCACAAGGTTGAATTATGAGTTTGTCATTGAAAGATATGGATTCCAAAATAGAATGCCGAGAAAAGATTCCAAAAAACTTACACCAGACACAAGGAACGCCTCAAAAACAACATACATCTTTATTTAGCAGAGCCGTAGGGCTTGTGACCATACAGCATTTTTTACTGGTAGAAAAGCGTGCTGGGGAGAAAAACTAAATGCAGAGCGTGGGTTTTGCATCTATGGCAACATCGTAGTGATCACCAACCACCTAACCACCGTTGTGTGACAGACTAGCATTGTTGCTTTGGAATAACGTTATCTATTTGTTATTTTACTGTCTAGAACCGCAAGTTTGGTGATGTTCCCGCTGTCACCACACAATCAGACAGCCGTCGAGCATAGAGGACGTGCGACACGATTCTTCAGATATGATTGGTCGTCTGAAAAGGAGCGACAGTGAGACACCAGCGTCTTTCAGAAAAGTTCAGAGGTTTTCAACAAGAAATGCTCGGAGTGACCGGACAAAAAAAGCGGAGCGCTTTGAAAAAACATATTTGGCACCCAGAAAAAAACACAATGTGGACACAAGCCCTTAGGCAACATACATTGTAAGTGTCGGCTCTCTGGAATGGAAATACAGTTACATTGAAGTAGAGCGCGGCCCTTTCATCCGTGGGATGTACACCTCCTCCTTTCCTCACCACAAATGGACTGCATTTACATATAAAATAACAATAACAATATAATGTAATAATAATAATATAAATAAATAACAATTTAAAAATACAACATAAAAATGGTGTTGAACCATAAAATGTATTTGACAAACCAAACAGATTTAAAGCACATCCTACTCATCGTCTCTTCACTTCATACAATTGACATATTAAAACCTTAATAACGTGTTTGCTTATCCAGTTTTGATGTTTTTTTCTTATCTGGTATATGTCCGATTTGCTCATGGCTCGCAGAGAAAATAGACCAGTTACCAAAACCATCGCTGCAGATTGCGAAAAGTAGCACAGCATAGCCTGTCCATAAAGACAACAAGTCCACCAGAGCAGCACAGCATATCCTGTCCATAAGCTTTAGGGCTGCTGATAATAAGATATTAAGCTTTAGGGCTACTGAGGTCAGTAGTAGTACAGTATCTACCAATTGTCTGAAGTTTTATTTGCACTACAAAGTTAATTTGTTATTTATTTGTGGTATAGTGCTTAAAAAGCACAATACAAATTTTCCCAGTTGTGGCCTGTTGAATAAATATCAAAATTCCAAAACATCTATTGTGGTATTTAATTTGTATCGATTCACTATATAAACATAGTAATTATAATAATATACATACATGGCATTTGATTGGAGGCTAGTCTCACTTTGTCCCACAGCAACATTAAAATAGTTTAGATTTGTGTACATTGTTTATGTTAATAATGTATTGTATTAAGTGCCCATTTCATTATAATATTCAGATTTATCATAAATAATTGAACATGCACATGTATTTTATGTTCCGTTAAAGAGGGGTGGAGGTCGGGTCACATTTGAGCAAAATTTTACTTGAAAGTAACTTAATAGTTACTTTCTGAATTAACTAGTTACTTTTATAATTTGTAACTGAGTAAGTAATTTAGTAACTTTTTGGAAGAAGTAACTAGTTTGATTGATTGAATTGATTGAAAAGTTTATTAACAGATTGCAGAATGGGTACAGTACAGTACATCTCAATACATACAATTGTTAAGGGGATGCAGACCAGAGAAAGACTTTCGTCTTGTTTACATCAGGGTCCCCCATTTTCAATTCATCATAACTGTAACTAGTTACTTTTTTAAAGTAACTTGCCCAACACTGCATACTACTAGGTCTGATCATTTGCAGTTCAAATTTGTGTAACGATAGCTGGGATTCCACGTCATGCTGTGTGTGTGTGTGTGAGAGAGAGAGAAAGAGAGAGATAGAGGGGGATACTAATTAATTTCGCCGCGGGGGGCATAATCACCTGGGACAATATAATGGTAACTTGTTTCAAATGACAAGATATACATCTGTGATTATTATTGTACGGATCTGAATACGAGCGCGCGTGTGGGAGAGAGAGAGAGCGAGAGAGAGCGAGAGAGAGCGAGAGAGAGAGAGAGAGAGAGAGAGAGAGACCTGGGCGTGCATGTTTGTGTAGGCGCTATTGGAAACGTGGCTGCATTGACTGTGATCATATATTGATTGATGGCAATGGTGATAGTTGTACTCTACCTACTTTTTTTTTTTTTTATATTATTTTTTAGCATTTTTACAGCTTTTTTACAGGACCGACAGAGGAGAGGGCGTACGGGAGGAGAGGTGGGGAGGACATGCGACAAATAACGACGGGAGCTGGGATCGAACCTGGGTCGACCGCGTAGGTGCGCGAGGCACTATGGTATGCGCCACGAGGGCGCCCCTCTACCTACTTAAATATTCATACCTTGTGGTTTCGCCGAAGCTCTGACGTACACAGTAGGCTACCCAGTGTGTGGTTTCGCCAATGCGTGCACGCGTGTGTGTGTGTGTGTGTGACATTGTGATACCTCGGTACATGTTTGCAAAATGTTTGGTATAGCGCCCCCCCCTGGAGAAGAATTCACCAGCCGCCACTGGCATGCACTAACGGTTTCTTCTCTGGGATTCGCTCATAGCTAAGAGCAGGATTTACGAGCGCGGAAGAGCAGTCGTAAGTCGAACAGACTGGTGTGCACCGTGTTCTTATGGGCTTTATTTGGGAGAAATCATGGTGATTGCATTCACGTCGATTCTACAGACATCCTCGGAATTAAATAATTAAAATAATAATAAATACGACAATGTTTGTCTCATTAAAAATTACGTTTTACATTTACAGTCATGCCTACAGTCACAGTTATACCCAGTTTAATCACCTGTGCATTGTATGTTACTATTGCACTTTACTGTTACATTTGTATTCTGGTTAGATGCCAAACTTATTTTCGTTGTACTGTACTTGTGCTGTATGATGACAATACATTTAAATCGTATCTAATTTTGATCAGTTGTGCAAATCGCTTCCGCACTACCTGTTGAATACACAGATGCAATGCTGAGCCTCTCGCTTCCAGTATAAGGAGTTGTTGAATCAGTTTTGCACATGGTCCTTCGCCTTATAAGGAGCTGGCAGAGCATGTCTGTATGCAAATTCAGGTGTAAGAGGCCGTGCTTCCAGTTTAAGAATGAGTGATGTACTTCATTCAAGGAGTTCGCAGATGCTACCATTTTGGCAACTTAAGAGCACCTCTCCACGCATTCATGACTCCGGGTTTGTAGGTTTTCTCTTACGAACTTCCTATGAGGTTATTTACGAGGAAACTTACGGGAATGTTAGTGAATGAGGTCGAACAAGTCCACCAGATGATGTTTACCAAACTTAAGTTGTACTTTAGTAAATGTATTAAAAGTGTACTATATTCATAATATATATATATAAGTACATCTGAAGTACAACTTAAGTGGTTTAAATTGAACATAACTTTAGTACATCTTCTGAATACATAAAAAGTATACTTTTTTACTTGGGTTCTCAGCGCCCCCTCTCTCACCGTGTCCACGCCTCCCAGGAGGAGCTCTGTGATGCTGATGTAGACTTCCCCCAGGGACAGCTTGTCAGAGGACAGTAGGTAGGTCAGGTACATCCCCTCCACTGGCTGGCCCCTGCACACCTGCGCCTCCATCTGCGCCACCTTCCGGTCGATGAGGCGACGGGCTGCGCACAGACATGCGTTATTCTTTTTATTTTATTTATCCTTATGTAACCAGGAGGTCCCATTGAGATACGAGATCTCTTTTGCAAGGGAGACCTGGCCAAGCTAATAAAATTAAATATACAGTACATCACACAAAAACACAAGAGTATACATAACAACAAAAGTGCATGGCTGAAAGCACTACAGAAGATAAGCATGCAACGCGCACACACACACACACACACACACACATAAGATATTCCTTTATTGATCCCCTTGGGGGAAGTCAGGCATCATAGCAGCATGGGGGAGGGGAAGTACAGGTATGGTAATAGTAGAAGACATAAATACAGGAAATAAAATTATAGTACAGTAGAAAAGTTTAAATAGGCAGTGTAAACAATATAATTAACTCTGAATACACGCATAATGAGCAAGTAGACAGTGTAATCAAAGGTGCAGATGAGGGTCTGTATGCCCTCTATATAAATCAGTTGTATAAACATTACAATAAATAGGGTTCCAATAAACACTAGAATCTAAATATATACGATTGAAAAATATATGATTGAATGTGCGCATGATGTTTATAGTCTTAAAGGGAATACTTCTTAGTTTTGGAACCCTATTGCTTCTTGCACAATCCATGCCGTTTCCTCATTCTAGCTCCGGCTTGTTGGCCACAAACCAATGCAAAGTCAATGAGGTTGAACTCTTCTCTGTACAAGCTGAGACGATATGCCATTTGGAAGAATCGATAAATCGGGACAAAATTATCAATAAATATCGATTAAAAAAATTATTATAAAAAGAAAAGAAAAAATATATATATATTAAAGAATTCAATAAAAAATATTATTATTGGGGAGCTCCCGTAGCTCACCGCATATCTCGGCGCTATTTCTGCGTCGGGGAAAACCGTGCTCGTCACGGATCTGGGGTACACGAGTTCGATTCCCGGACCCGCCGTATTTTCTCAGAGTGTCTTCCCCTGCTCTACATCCCATTTCAACCTGTTTCTGTCGGTCATGCTTGACCAGAAAAGCGATAAACGCTAAAAAAATAAAGTTTAAAAAAATATATATATATTATTATCACACACACAAACTAACATCCAGGGTCCAGTGTCAGGATCTAGCAGTTTCTTTTGCTAATAATAAGAATATCCATATCTATAAATCGAACATATCTATCTTACTGTGTTGGCTCTGTATTCTATGTGTGCACACAGGGAATGCCTTCAAATTCCACACAACAGATGAGAGTCTGTGTTGAGTTTAGCTGTAATCCAACTATGTGGCCGATACCTATTTCTTTATTTGGTCTCGTGTCAGTCTTGTTTCCGATTCTATTCTGAAGAAGCAACGTCATTGGCTCAGTGATGACATGAAAGAAGCTTGATTCTACCTGCTCTTGGCAGAATGTAGAATGTCTGCCCTTGCAATGTTCAATTTCCTTGCAACGTCTCCTGTCTGTAAATTGTTTGATTCACTTTAGGGATGTCCCGATCACATTTTTTTTATCCCAATCCGATCCCGATCATGTGATTTTGAGTATCTACCGATACCGATCTTTCCCGATCCGATCTTTCACATTAGTAACCGATAAAAAAAATTAAATGTATATATATATATATATATTTTTTTTTTTTTTTTTTTTTTTTCTATTTTTCTCCCATCCCAATTTCGCCTCGCCAATTCTTCCTTCAATTCTCCCCTCCCCTGTCTCGAACGTTGCTAGACTATGCCTCCCACTGGTCGGCTGCAGTGAGGACCAAGCCTTGCATCACGTGTCCCCTCCGGTACACGAGGAGGCAGCTGTCGCATCTTTTCACCTGAACAGCGCAATCTCTCAGTGGCAAGGAGTAACGCGTGGGAGGCTCATGCTGCCCCCGATACTTCCTGATTCTGCTGTACAGGCGCACCAACCAACCTGTAGGAGTCGCTGTCCACAACGTCCAATCCCCACCCCTAACACTGCCAATTGTGTTAGTATGAACAACCAGCCACGCCAGTAGCAACGCAGAGAGCTGGGCTCGAACCCAGCATCTCCTGCGTTAGTGGCGAGCGCCTTGCCATTAGTAACCAATTTGACGCATTTTTGTCAGAAACTGGGGAAGCGAGACTGTTGCCTCAATAGTCCCTCGAGGGGCTCGAGGTGGCTCGAGCGCCGGTGGCTCACATTACATTCACCCTGAATGTTGACGTTATCCAGGTGAAAAGTTAACTTCATTCAAGCGAGGCATTGCAACCGGAGTAATCTAAAAACTCTGCCTCCAACCTGCTGCTTCATGAGAGCAATGGCGCCATCGTCTGTAAAAATCAGGTGACTGCAAGTTCTGCAACTAGTGGATGTCCCTCATTCTTGACATAAATCATTTGATGTATAATTAAATCAAAGGAAATGCGTTTGTTTTGGCAAAATTCTTCTGCTCTGTGTGACAATAAATAAATGAATGATGATATGCAATTTAAAACCAAAACTAAGGCCTCAGTATGAGTTTAAGACGTGAACATGGTCATGTTTGTTTTCTTTTTTTTATCCCGATCTTCTGAAAATCGGATCGGGACATCCCTAATTCACTTATTTGAATAAACCGTTGAAAGATGTTTCTACCTTTCATTATTGATAACCACAACAATTTGGATACTGAATATAGTCAGATATACGAGTCAATTTGGGTGAAAGCCCGACTGGACTATTTGACAATTTATACGTGAGGAATATTTCACAATTTGGATGAAATATCCCACACCAGCCAGGTTTGGCAAGGTTCTAAAGACAATGGAGACACTCACTGTGTGTCAGACAGGCCACAGCATGGCTAAACCCTGGCTAGTGGAGATAAGGCATTATACTTTACAATGGAGACTGATATGAAACTGCAGCCATGTTACAGTGTCACACATATCATAGCTAAGTAGCTAGCCAACGTCATGCTAACCATCTGCTAGAGCCTAGCGTAGTGCTAACCAAAAGTATTTCCAACTGAAAATAAACTAACCTGGCCAGCGCCGGTTAGTTGTTTATACTCAAAGGTGACTGGTGACTCCTTCTTGGGAAATGTATTCATAAATAAAGTGTAGAACTTCCTCATTTCAGCATTAAAAGGGATATTTCACTTTAGTAGAACTTGTCAAAAATCAGCAGTCGTACGGTACCTCCATGTCATCTACAAGTATGCTAGCAACCACTGCTGTCCCTGTCGTCTGCTGTCAACACCACCATTCCTTCCAGGTGTCAGGCTTCTCATTCACTTTGATACATTTTGAGGACCAAGTCTAAGGCTACGTTTAGACGAGCGTTTTGGGATGGAAGTCTGAACAGAAACCGCAAAAGTCGTCTTGCGGTTTCACTTTTAATTTTGCGTTTAGACGAGCGTTTTGGGGTGGAATTCTCCGTGCAGACGAGGCTGTAACAACTCGAGACAACGGAGCCCCGCTGTCACACGATTGGCGCATATGTCACATGACGTGCTGTGAAGACCCGCCCTACTCTGCCTCTGATTCGCAGAGTGTGGGTGGGGTGTGATTGGACCAAAGCAGAGTCACTCACAGACAGTGGGGGTCCAGTCATAATAGTTGTGATAGCCGCGGGACAGATTCTTGTGTATTTAAAAGTACTGCTAATGTAGCCTTCAGGTGATCGCCATGGATAGAATCAGACATGCTTTGTTTACGCTTCTAGGCTACTGGCGCATGCCTGTGATGTAAGCAGTAGGCGCGACGAGAGCCTTGACAACCCTTTCGTCATCGTTTTATGCGGTTTGACAGTTTAGACGAGAGCGCAAAGGTTTACCGTTTCTAGAAATTCCACCCTGGAAGGTGGTCTCACTTTTTTACGGTTTCACCCCGTAAAAACGCTGTTTCCGTATAAACGAAAGGCACATCTGAAAAAATATTTTTGCGGATTCACCTGCTAGCGTTTCCGTCTAAACGGGGCCTAAATATCATACAAACTGTAGGAGCCATTAATTATGTCTGTGTATTATGTCTAATCTGGTAGGTGAAATTATTTAACCAGGGGGCGGTTAAATAATTAGTAGTGGAATATCACTTCTGCGGTCTATTAGCACCCACTCCGGCCCTCCCCCACACACACAATTCCTGAAATATTTGGATAAAGCCACAAAGAAAACGTCAGAAAATACTACCAACAATACTGAAATACGGAAAATGTAAACAGTAAAAAAACAAAAAGCTAGTTCCAACTCTTTCCAGCCTACCTACATCGTAGAGGTCGTCCCAGGCCTGAACGAAGCGCTTCCAGAAGGGAAACACACTGCGGCTCCAGCGAGGTAAGAAGAGCACGGTCTCCGACAAGGTCAGCATGTCATCGACAGCGGAGATGAAGCGCAGGGTGTCTGTGGGGATCTCCTCCTCCAGGCACCCTAGTCTGGTCTCAAATAAGATGGTGGAGATACCTGCGTGGAACACAGAGAGAGTTAAAGTGGGAACACTGCTCCAAATTGACCAATCCCAAGCAGCGCCTACCTTGGCGACACCTTGACAACCACATTTAGCTTGTCCTGCATGCCATTCGGTCTACGTTTGTATGAGCTTGCAACACCAAGCCATTTTTCTATGATTATCTGCAGTAGAAGATGTTTAAAATATGTACTGTACCGGGGGGGGGCGGAGCTGAGCGATCATGGAGTAGACGTGTTTTCACATGAGCTCCCTTCTACCGTGCTGAATATACGTTTCTCCCCATTAGTCTTTATTTTATTTTTATTTGTTTTTTATCTGTTTGCTAGGTCGTCGTGTTTAGTATACATTCATCAACTTTTTTCGACTTTCTACGATGGCGGGGGTGGAAACCAGAGCCATGAAAGAATTAGGCACGACACCGACACCGCCGAGCATGGCCGTACCGTCTCCCGCTGTCGGGGAGTTAAGCGAAGCTGTGCTCTTGGTCATGACCAAGCTACACGCAGACTCTGAGACACGCATCGCTGAAGCACAGAAGAAAGTACACGCAGACTCTGAGGCACGCATCGCTGAAGCACAGAAGCAAGTGCTGGCGGATTTCTGTATCAGCCTCCGTCGTGAGATATCAGAAGAAATACGGCTGGCGGTAGTCCCGCTGACAGACAAGATGGAGACGATTCACGCTGCCTCATCGGCTAATGCTAACGAACTAGCCATGCTAACGACGGAGGTATCATCACAATGTGAGAAGATGGCGGGTCTTGAATCCGCCCTGCTGGCTAGGCAGGCTGAAGTCAACAAACTACAGTCGGCGATGGAGGAGATGCAGTCCCGGGATAGACGCCACAACGTCAGGATTGTTGGAGTACCGGAGACCAGCGGTGAAGGCCGTCTCTCTGAGACCATGCCCGAACTGCTGCAGAAGATACTAGGGACGGACGTCCTCCCCTCGCCTCCTATCTGTGAGTCGGCCTATAGAGCGGGCAAGTTTTCTCCCGGCGTGAACAAAGAACCGAGGCCCATCATAGTCAAGCTGAACAGACTCCAACAGAGAGAAATCATCATGCGGTCGGCTCGTACCAGAAGGGGTACTCTGAGGTTTGGCGATCACAAAGTGGCCATTTTCGAGGACTTTACACCGGAGGTTCAAGCTCAGAGAGCCGAGTACAAGGTGGTCCTGACTAAGCTATGGAGACTAGGCCTAAGGCCCACGTTATTCGCTCCCGCGAAACTATCTGTGTTGGAGAAGGTCGGTGGTCAGCGTTTGTTTTGGTCGTTGGCTAAAGCGAAGGAATATCTCGCGAAGACACCCGAGTCTGTTGCTTGATATCTATGGAGGGTGAGTGACTTGGCGGTTTGGGCCTATATACATTGATTAGGTCGACTATTCACAAACACTTGCTGTCATGCCCAGACATGCTAACTGTCCTCTGCCCATCCAACTAGCGGGGCTTCCCAATGACTTCTGTTACTTGCTAAAGCTGACCTCATGGTCGTACTTGTGTATCGCCTCTTTGGAAGCTAACGAGCTAGCTGAACAATGTACATAGTAGGCTAACGTGCTATCCGGATTCGTCACTAGCTTACGCGCTAGCCTCGGGCTAGCCAGCGGGCTTCGACTATGGTCTGCGCTGAGACATTCGTTAATGGTTACGTATTTTGGTTGCTGTTGCTGTTCAAAGGGACATTGGTTTGCACAGTTCAAGAGTGACCGAGTCCCTAACTAACTTCTGGTATGCTTTTTATTTTTATATCCAGGTTGTTTTGAGCTTTGGTGATCCAAAGTAGATGCCAAGGTCGGTTGAATATGCATAAACAATATTTGATAACAGGTTGGGTCGGGTATGGCTTGCACTTAATGGCTATATGGTTATATGGCTTGCACTCTAACCATTACCCTCTCTTCCTTTTTTTTTTTCTTTCCTATTGTCGCTGTTTTTATGTCATCTATATGCGCGATTTAAATGTGATCCGGTTCTACCTTGGACTAACTACTGACTCGCCTTAATTTTGTTTTGAATTTTCCGTGAGGCACTTATGCTATAACGTTGATACATTAATATGCAGACTCCAGGGTAGATGGTTACAGGTTGATGCTGAGTAATTGTATAATAATTAGTGTCGCTGTTTTAAGGGCAATTGAATGAGCAATTAACCTGTGACCCGAACCTGCCTTGGACTATCGGCTGGGATGCTTTAATTTAATTTTGTATTGAATTTTCCTATATGTTTTAATGGCATTTGAATGAGCAATTTAAATGTGATCCGGTTCTACCTTGGACTAACTACTGACTCGCCTTAATTTTGTTTTGAATTTTCCGTGAGGCACTTATGCTATAACGTTGATACATTAATATGCAGACTCCAGGGTAGATGGTTACAGGTTGATGCTGAGTAATTATATAATAATGGCTAATTTTTCCATGATAGCTGTCATGTTAGGGCCAAGGTTCATGTTGGCTCTCGAACGAATATACATAAATATGTGATAAAAGGCTGGGTCAAGTTTAACTTTGCTTGCACTTTAGCCATAACCCTCTTTTTCCTTTTCCTATTATTGTCGATTCTTACATAGGTTATGTCATGTCAGCCGTTGTGCCTGATCAGAGGGACTGCTTCAGGGGTGCACTTTAACCATAACCCCTTTTTTCCCTTTCTTATTTTTGTCATTGTTTAATTGACATTGTTCACACAATTTTGCACAATTAACCTGTGACCCGATCCTGCCTTAGACTATCGGCTGGGATGCTTTAATTTAATTTTGTTTTGAATTTTCCTGTACCCATTTGGGCCATAACATTGCGACGTTGAAGCGCAGATTCGGAAATAGATGGTTGCAGGTTGATGTGGAGTTATTATTTAATAATGGCTATTTTTACCATTATGGTTGTCTTATGTTAGGGCCAGTGCTCAGGTGGTTTTCGACCGATATCTTTATTGAATTTAATTTTTATTATTATTTGTGTTTATTGGACTAGTGGGGGTTTACTCAGGGGTTTAACTAGAGGGGGGTGGGAGTGGGAAGCGTCTTATTGATCCATGTCTCTAGTGGGAAGTGATAGGAAGATGACCATCCTCAGTGGGTGGGGCATAGGGTGGGGATTGGAGAGTGGGTATAGAGGAACTTATAGTAGGACGGGTGGGTTAGGGTTTAGAGTAGAAGGGGGGGGGGCTGTAGCTGGGGTGGTATTTTTATGTGTTCTATGTACTGTTGTCTTATATATGTGTAAGTGTTCCTCCTCTGAACTCCTGGGATTGACCGTCCGGGCCCGCCGGGATCGGCACCTCTGTACTCAGCCTGGCTGCACGGGTATGTTCTCTACGCACTTATACAAGCTCGACCATGGCTAAATTGAATATTTTAATTTGGAACGCAGGAGGGCTTAACGCCCCACACAAGCGTGCCAGTGTCCTTTGGCTATTGAAGAGGAGAAATATTGACCTTGCTCTCCTTAGTGAGACGCATTTAATGGTAGGTGACGTGTCAAGACTGGCAAATCGGCAATATCACGTTATCTCCTCATCCTCAGCCGATGATAAGACGAAAGGAGTAGTCATAGTTACAAGACGTAACCTTGATATCAAAATCTTGGATGTATGGTCGGACACGGAGGGAAGGATTACTATAGCAAAAGTTGAATTCTTGCATAGGAAGATGGCTATAATAGCATTGTATGCTCCTAACACATTTGATTCAGCGTTCTATAATACAATCACGAAGAATATGTTGGAACTTAATGGATACGCTCTCATTGTGGGTGGCGATTTTAATGCGTGCTGGGATGCGGAGATGGATAGGTCCGGGCCCTCTGAAACGAGCGACCAGAAACGGGCCTCTAAGGCCCTCAGGATGTGGGCCAAAGACACGGGGCTCACAGACCTCTGGCGCTTATGCAACCCCACCCTCAGAGATTACTCTCACCTGTCAGCCAGACACAAAAGCTTCTCTCGAATTGACTATGCATTCGCGTCCCCTAATATGTTTGATAGTTTCGATGTCTCATTGGTTCCCTTGGCTCTCTCAGACCACAAGGGGATTTTCCTTACGGCAACCTTTGGCAGGCTCTCCGCAAGAGCTCCCAGATGGCGTTTTAATTCGACCTTGCTAAAGAACGATGACTTCTGTTCTGAGTTCAGGAGTAAACTAGCTGAATTTTTGCAGATCAACGTTGGCACGGTAGAAGACCCTAGGGTCCTGTGGAACGCATTGAAAGGATTCATCAGGGGTCATGTCACACTATTTGCCTCCAATTTGCGAAAATCCCGGTCAAAAAAGCTAGAAGGACTGGAATCATTATATGCGGACCTATACGCATCCTTGCAAACTGACTATAATGAACGACTAAACACACAACGTAAGATAGTCAAAAAAGAAATAAACTCCATACTTAAACAACAGTCTGAGTTCTTAATACATAGGACAAGACAAAATTACTATTTTCACGGCTCCAGACCTAGCCATCTATTGGCAATGAAAATACGCTCAAATGATCATTTCTCAGATATCCCCTCGATTAGGACGAGCCAGGGTGCAGTCACTACTGATTCGAAAAAGATCAATGACACTTTTAAAGAGTTTTACTCACAGTTATATAGCTCAGAGGGTAATCTGGATGACTCTAGATTTGAATCGTTCATTGGCGGGCTTGAGATACCCCACATTTCTGAGGAAGAGGCCAAGGAACTGGGGAGACCGATTACTCTCGTAGAATTGAGGGAGACTATTGTTGAAATGCAGAGGGGTAAGGCGCCAGGCTGGGATGGTATTCCACCCGAAGTGTATTTAGCTTTCTGGGACCAACTGGGTCCATTGATGCTCGATATGATCAATTACGCTATCGAACAAGGGGAGTTCTCAAGAGATGTCAATATGGCGTTGATTTCTTTACTTCTCAAAAAGGACAAAGATCCCAATGATTGTGGTAGCTATAGACCCTTGAGTCTTCTCGGGGCCGATTTAAAGGTGTTTGCCAAGGTGCTGGCCCGTCGCCTGCAGAGATTTATGTCTGTATTGGTACACTGCGATCAAACTGGTTTTATCCCGGGGCGTCTGGCTGCAGATAATCTTAGGAGGCTGTTGCATGTAATCGATAACAGTAAAGACAATACAACTCCATCCACAGTTCTGTCTTTGGATGCCATGAAGGCGTTTGACAGACTTGAGTGGTCATACCTGTGGAAGGTACTTGAGGTCATGGGTCTTGGAAAGAGTTTTATTCATATGATTAAAGTCCTGTATGCCTCGCCGTCTGCGATGATACTGACAGGCAAAAACTGTTCCACACTCTTTCCAGTCTCCAGATCTTCTAGACAGGGTTGCCCTCTGAGCCCGGGACTGTTCGCGCTTTCCCTCGAACCTTTGGCTCAATTTATTAGGCAATCGGAGGACATCGTCCCCATAATGGTCAACAATACTCCACACAAAATTGCTCTCTATGCGGATGACCTGCTGATTTTCATGGACGACCCCTCCCGGTCGGCCACAAAATTATTGAGGATAATCGACGACTTTGGTAAATTGTCAGGTTTTAAGATTAACTGGAACAAATCAGCCTGCCTACCTCTTAATGAGCTGGCCAAGGCGATACGACTACCAGCTGATATCCCCATAGTAGAACATTTTAAATACCTGGGCATAGAGATATTCCCCACGCTGAACCAAACTACTAAGTACAACTTCACGGGTACTTATGATAAAATACGCCAGGATCTAGACAGGTGGTCGTCCCTTCCTAACTCCTTACAAGCCCGGGCTTCCATAATCAAAATGAACATCCTGCCTAGGATAAATTTTATTAGCTCAATGCTCCCCCTGCCCCCTCCAATAGACCACTGGCGCAAGGTACAATCGATGGTATCTAAGTTTGTCTGGAATAACAAACGCCCGAGAATCAAAAGGGCTACTACTCAACGTAGGAAACAAGATGGGGGCCTCGCAATCCCTGATTTTAAACTTTATTTCTGGTCCTTTTCACTGAGACCTCTGATGTGCTGGCTAGACCCTGTAGAGGCTGTATCGTGGCGCTCCTTAGAAGCGGCGGCGGTGTCTCCGCTAAGATTGCAGGATGTAGTGTACTCCACTGTCTCTATTGCGAAATGCCGGCTGAGGTATGGACCGATCATAACTCACGTGATCCAAACGTGGCGTAATGTACAGAGGTCGTGTGGGGTTAAATGCCCTTGGCACCTGGACTCTCCAATTTTTAATAACCAGCAATTACTTGTTGGACACAAGCCGGTTAATATTCCTCAATGGCAAAGGAGGGGAGTGCATACTCTGGAGGATATTTATGATAAGAACGGCCTCCGTGCGTTTCAGGACTTAAGAGAATTTTATGATCTTCCCGGCGAGTCCTTCTTTCTTTACCTTCAACTAAGGTCAGCACTGAGGGCGCATGGCGTACCGTGGGCTCAAGCTTTGCAACCACACCCCTTCCTCAGGCTCATAGTGGACAGAACGACATCCAGAGGGTTTGTCTCAGACTTTTATACGCTCTTAATTCAATCCACGTATAAAAATTTATCATTGGATACAATCTGGCGTGTGGATATCCCGGAGTTGGACCCCGAGTTTGACTGGGATGATGTTTGGGCAAATGTGGCATTATCTTCCCGCAACCCCAATCACCAGCAAATTAATTTTAATTATATTCATAGGACCTATCTTACACCTAGGAAGCTATTTGCTATGGGACTGATAACCGACTCTCGGTGCACTTTGTGCTCTCAAAAGGCCACTGGCACTTATATGCATATGTATTGGGATTGCCCACCAGTGGCCCGTTTCTGGAGGTCAATAACGGACAAACTTTCAGATCTGTGTGGCTTAACTATCCCATTCACAGCTGTTACGCTACTCCTGAACGATATAACGACACTACCCGCGTCCGTACAACTGAAAAGGGTTGTCCTAGCGGGCGTCACAGCAGCGAAGAAGCTTATAGCAATGAGATGGAAGGAGCCTGAGAAGCTGACAATGATCAACTGGTCCCTAACTCTATTGGATGTGATTTATCTTGAGATATCCACGGCTCGGGTGATTGGGGTAGGGCAGGCTGGCATTGACCTGTGGTTCGCAGCAGCTGAGAAGGTAAAGACCGCCGTGTGCGGCTGAGCGGGGTTGGGGCGCTTGATCGGGGGGGTCCGGCGGTCTCTGGGGAGGGGGAGGAGGAAATGTCTTGTCTGTCTTGGTTTTTGTCTTGTCCTTCTTAACTTTGGCTGGGGGGATTTTAGGGGGGGTTGGTATTTAGCTATTCTGCGCTATATGTCAATTCACATGCCATCTCCCCAAGGGACTAATATTGGCAGACTGATTGACCTGTCAACCAACTTGGAAGAGGAATTTCTTTCTTCTTACACTTTACCGTCTGCGAGTTTGGCAGTCTTGAACATGTGTAAGGGACCTAGGCTATCTACAGTAAATCTGCGACAACACTCTCATAAACAATCTTTTAAGTCACTCCACTTTGTAAAGGTGGGGAAAGGTTGCCATGTCTTGAAGACCCCTTTTTGTTATTGAAGTAGCCACCTATATTTGATAGGTTGGACGCTGTTTCTTTTTCTTTTTGTCTTATAATTTATTATTCTGTATTATTATTATTGTTTGTTATTCTCCTGTGAAGTTATGTTTTTTGTTACTGTGGTTATTGTATTGTCCTGTTTCATGTAATTAATAATAAAAAAAATTTGATCAAAAAAAAAAAATATGTACTGTACCTGTACAGTGGCCACCTGCAAAAGCAAGTTAGAGGGTGCTGTTTTTATCCTTTCCCTAAACCAAAAAAACGAATTTGCTCAAATGTCCGCATTGGATTTATGTGGAGGATGGATCTCGTATGGGAAGAGCTCAAAATCAGATGAAAACAAACACAAGATCTAATGTTATGTCTGCTCAAAGGTCGGTCATTTAATTTACTGTAGCGTTAATAGTTGCTATATCGATCCATTAGACCGTTAGACTATAATGGTAGCCAATTACTCACGTCAGTATTGCATACATGGAAAAAAGGAGTAACAAGAGGGGAGGATGTTATTAGGGGAGGTATAGAGTTTTTGTATGTAATTTTTTTCTAGTTCCGTGATGTCATTCACCGTAGGCACCGGTGACTGTGGAAGAGAAGACTTATAACTCCCCACCTTCAAAGCCAAACTTGTAGAGCTCGACGGCGAGGTCCGACACCGTGGTCCGGTCCTGGCTGCGGAGGCGGAGGAGCTCGATGCGCCGGAGCAGGTCGCCCACCACCTGGTGGATGATGGGGGCGTAGAGCGAGACCTCCCGGGGCTTCAGCATCTTGGGATTGAGGGCGCTGCGGATGCGGTGCCACTCGGGTCCCTTACTGGTTAACGGGGACACAAGAGGAGAAGCTGTGAACAGGGAGCACTCAGCAGGACGAGTACACCAAAAGGAACATGCCAACATCACAGTCTTCTCCAGAATCAGACAATAAGATAGATACCGATTTCCTCTCTGTGCGTTCAGTAGAACGCTATCAGGACTGTAAGATAGCCTAGCTTAGCACAAATTAATGAAAGTGGATACAGGCCAAAAACACCTCTCCCTGAGTTTTAAGCTGGGCTGGTGGAGCTAGACAGAGAGCGAATTGGTATCTTATCTTCTTGTCTGACTCTGGAGAAGACAGTAAGCTAATTTCCCATAACGTTGGCACCTTCCTTCCTTTAATCTTAACATGGGGAAAGTAGTGAAGGGTCTACAAGGGAATGATCATGTGTCAAATCACACGCATTGCACACAAACACAGACACACACACACACCTTATGCCAATACTGGGGATGTTTCATTGACTTACATTCTTACAAAAAGTGACCCTAATGTTAAAGTTAAAGATAGAATCTGTAATGCCATCAAACAGTGACCTCTAGGCAAAGAAGCCCTGGTTGGTATTGCTTTGTTTATATCTTTTGTTTTGGTCTGATGATGTGTGGATTGGAGTTAATAACTTATTATACTGTGAGCAGTCCTCTCTTGGCAGAGCCTGAGGTGTGGCCCAGCAATAGAAACCCCCTATCCCCTACTCAAACCCACACATCAGACCAAATAAAGAAAAACACAAACAACGTGCAATACCAAGCAGGGCTCTTTTGCCTAGAGGTCACTGGTTGACGGCATTACAGATTCTACCTTTAAGTTAGGAAGGAACATAAACATTGTATGGTTGGCTAGAGTCTTTTATTATTATCTTAGCCTTACTCTTGCAACGCTTGTTGTAAATGTCTTGGAGAGTGGGAAGCCCACCTCCAATTGTGCGTTCGGCTGAACGGGCCACTCTCTGTAGTCTGCTACGGTCTTGTGCGTGCTATTCCCAAACCAGGAGGTGATATTGCCAGTCAGGATGCTCTCTATTGTGCATGAGTAGAAGTTCTTAAGGATCTTCTGACTCACGTTGAACTTCCTTAGGCGCCTAAGGAAGTAGAGGCGTTGTCGTGCCTTCTTGACTACACTGTCAATGTGTGTGGTCCATGTCAAGTCCTCGGATATGTGGACTCTGAGGTACTTAAAACTATGCCTGTACGGTGCCCCGTCGATGCCGAGGGGGGCTGTAGTCCCTGTGTGTGTGTGTGTGTGTGCGTGTGCGTGTGCGTGTGTGTGTGTGTGTGTGTGTGTGTGTGTGTGTGTGTGTGTGTATGTGTGTGTGTGTGGCTGTGTGACTCACTCCACATGGAGGCCATAGGCCTGTCCCCTCATATCCCGGTATTCCTTCCAGTGGGGGAGCTCTGTCCGCACGGGGTAGCGCCCCTCCTGCCGGATCACCTGGGAGATCAGCTCAGGGGTGGCCACGTTCACTACGTCGAAAGGTCCGAACCGGGAACGCCAGATCGGCCCGTACAGGCGCTTGTGTTCGACCTGGACGGGCGGAGATTCAACGGGAAAGTGACAGCGGGTGGAAAGTAGTTAAGTATTTTTTACTCAAGAGCTGTACTTAAGTACAATTTTGAGGTACTTGTACTTTACTTGAATATTTTCATTTTAGGGAACTTTGCATTTTACATTCTAAAGGAAATATTGTACTTTTACTCCATTTATCAGTTACTACTAGTTACTTGGAAGGAAAAGATAGAAAACATGGCAAAAATGTATCAGCATATCGGGACAAACATACCACTTTAACATAACCTTTAGAGGTCAATGGATTAGGGTTGAATGCTCAAAGGTGCATTCAATATCAAATACTTTTACTTAAAAACCTGTTAACCTGCAATGAGTCTCCTGGCCATTTTAGTTTTCGTTTTTGAGGACTGCATACTTTTTTTGCAAACCAAAACAACATACTTTATACTTATAGCACATGCATGAGCCTGGTCTCTTTCCAAATATGACATTCTAAAATCACTTTTAGCGCTAACGTAATAGTTACATAGGTCTGAACTTGAGTTGTAAAATAAAATGTGTTACTCAAGTTTTTCTGTAGTAGTTAGTAGTCCAGAGGTAGTATTTCCCCAGAAGGTGGTATGGCTTACAAATCCAGACGGAGCACATATCCATAGTACATATCCAAATTTCATAAAGATCCATTCAGAAACGAGTGATTATGAGTGATCTTGGTCAACTGTGTACAAAGAAAAACTCAGTTTTCTCATAGACTTCAATTCATTTGGCTTCCTGTTAAAGAATTTTGTTGTTCACCTAGATCCCTGATCACACATCCCCACATGTGGTATCATTGGAAGCCACACTCATTTCGAGATCGGATCTAGATTGACGGAACTACTGCAGCCTGAGTCGGGAGTGGTATTTTGTGCAATACCGTGTACTTTGCACTAGGGCTGACCGACCCCATTAGTCGAATAGTCGACTAATCGATCGAAAGGAGCCGTAGTCGACTGCCTACCTCTTAGTCGAATGCAAAACAATTTTAATTATCATTCTTTCCAAAAGAAAAGAGGCCTAGAAGCGTGGCTAACGCTAATGGCACGCATACCAGAGGCTAACTGCCTAAGAAAACAGGCACAGAGGCACTGAAAGAGGATTTTAACCCATCTAATGAACACACTAGACTAGACAAATATCAAGATGTATCCATCAGTGGACCAATTGCATGCTTTCGCTAGGGCTGTCTTAAATACTTCAAAGCTTCGTTCGATGGGCATGGGATTAGAATATGAAAAAAATATTTGATTATTAAAAATTAAAAAATTAAAATTAAATATGATTTTATTTTATTTTTTAAATCAACTCTGCCTCTCTTTGTTAATTACAACAAGCAATGCTGTTTGTTATTTAAGATGAGGTCGGACTCTGCACTGACAGATTTGTGTTCATTGTGCTGTTTTTATAAAGCCTCAAATGACGGCTTACAATATTTCATGAAAGCAAAGTGTTTTGTTTGTCTAAGATTTAAAAAGGTTTAAACTTTACAGCACTGACAAAGTTGAAGTGCTGTACAAGTTCTCACAACATAAAAACATATATATATATATTTTTATTTTTTTATTTTTTTATTTCAAAGCTTCGAATTAAAATCGAATCTCGGCCCCGAAGCTTCGAATTCCAAAAAAAATATCGAAGGTCAGCCCTAGCTTTTGCAGAGGACAAGAAGCCTCCAGTCGACTCCTTCAGACATTAAGCACCCCACAGGTGGAAATTACTCAACAATCAACTAGGCTGCAGTAAAAAACTCAAAACCAGGTTCTCAAACATAAACATAAAGACGGACAACACGCTCATCACAGACAAGCTGGATGTAGCCAATTACTTAAACACTTTCTTCACAAACATAGCCACAACACTGGTAAACAAACTACCCTCCCACTCAGGGCAGTATGGGGTAGAACACATAGTAGCATACTACATGAACCTAGGCGTCCACAAAGACGACTTCAAACTGGAAATAGTAACTACAGATGAGGTACTCAAAAAACTGAGCGCCCTCCAACCAAACAAGGCCACTGGCCATGACAACATCCCCTCCAAATTCCTCAGAGACTCAGCAGCAGCCATCACCCCAGTCATCACACACATAATAAACCTCTCCATAAAACAGGGACACGTCCCCAAGGACTTCAAAATTGCGAGAGTAACACCCCTGCACAAAAAGGGCAGCAAATTAGACCCGGGTAACTACCGCCCTGTTTCTATCCTTACATCCATCTCGAAAGTCATGGAAAAAATAGTATACGAACAGATCGAAAAGTACCTCGCGGAAAAAAATCTAATCTACGAATTCCAATCTGGCTTCAGAACATCCCACTCCACTGACACATGCCTTCTCTACTTGAACGACCACATCAAACAAGAGGTGGACGCGGGCAAATACTGCGGCATGGTCATGCTGGACCTACAAAAGGCCTTCGACACTGTCAATCACACCATTCTGATTGACAAGCTAAAAGCAATTGGTTTTGATAGTTTATCAGTGAGCTGGATACAATCCTACCTGGAGGGGAGGGAACAGAGAAGTAAACGGTACCCTATCCCCCCCCCTCACAGTGAGCTGTGGTGTTCCACAAGGAAGCATACTAGGACCGCTACTATTCCTAATTTATGCAAATGACATGTCGTCAGCTTGTGACTGCAACTTGTTCCTGTTTGCGGACGACTCAGCCCTGCTGGTCTCTGACAAGAACAAGTTACAGGTTGAAAAAGCCCTCAGCTCGGAACTAGGCAAAATCTGCATATGGCTCGCCGACAACAAACTATCATTACACATGGGCAAAACAGAGTCCATTCTCTTCGGTTCAAATAACAAACTCAGCAAGACCGACGGCTTCTCGGTTACAGTGGGTGACAATATTATCACAAGTGAGAGAAAACGGTGCTTTTTCAATGTATGTGATCATTAGATTGGGGAGAGATGACCACAGCTAAAAACGGTGGTAATGAAATGTGCATGGTTCGCTTTAGAAAACGGTGATAGAAGAAGAGGCAGTAGCCATCACTGCAGAAGGTTTAGCAGCCAGCCGAATGTTTACATTCCTTGTAAGAACATAGATAACAGAGTGTAGGCCCAGAGCAGGAGGAGAGGGGTGACCTCTTTAATGCAACAGTGGATGAAACGTTTAATGGTGTGAAAGGTTAGCAGTCGTCATGACAGCACGTCGCATGACAACCAGGAGAGGGGCGGGGGGCCGTCGTTGCTACGACGAAGACCTATAAGTCGAACAGTGTTTCCGGGTAGGGCAGACTAGAATCTGACCGAGAGCGAGTAGGACTGAGATCACACAGAGGACCTTCTCTCCTCTCATCACGAGAGAGGGGGGGGGGGGGGGGGGAAGGAAGAATGCCACGACATCAGTAGCTTCGGCTACCACGAGGATGGTCTTAGGCTAACGAACAGGCCTGAACACTATTGGACTGAATCACAAAAGGACAATCTGAACACACCGAAAGATCATTAGAATAGACTCTTCAAGGACGATACAATTTGATAACATCTGATAACATCTGATTATGAGGTTTCTGTTTAGAGAAATAAAACAACGCTTTTCCTCACAAGGTATCTCACGTTGTCGAAGTGTCGAATTCTTACGGAAGTGGAGGAGTATTATGGTTTATGGATTGCACTAATGGGGGAAGATAAGGATCTTATCTACCAGTATCGGAGACGTCAGGACCATTAAAAGTACACAACGCAGAGGAATTGGATGGAGAGCCAAACAGACGAAGACGTGATACTGGCCAGTTTGATCAGAATCTAACAGATGATGCCGTTGGGACCCGGATTTGCAAGAGATTAAAACAACGGGAACAGTTGGTTGTTGATGACAGCCAGAAAGCAAGAGATAAGAACAACGGATAAAGACTTTGTCAATAATGGGGCGACAGTGGACAACAGTCATCAATGTGTGGGAGAATCATGATCGAAGCAAGGCCGGCCAGCCCTGGGAGAGCGGCGAGTCGAGCGGTCAGGAGGCGAACCAGCGCTGTAGGGGAAACAGCGCTCCGATCAAAAATGTGAGTTCACTGTGCACACGGTTGTTTTGATTTTAAGCCAAATAAAAACGAACAGATAGTGAATCCGTAAACGTAAACATTTCTAGTTCGACAGAGATGCCAGCTGTAATAATATGAGCAGAGAACCATGGTGAAAATCGAGGGTGTTATCTACAGAGAATGAAAAGCAAACGAGGCAGGCTGCACAGTTTTGGTTTAAGGAGGGTAAATGCGAGATGAGGAAAGGGGGGGGGGGGCGCTTGAATCAGATCGGAAAAATTGTTATGGCGGGACTGTTTTCATAACAGAAGGAAAGTCGAAAGGAGATTGTACCAGTGTGTATTATGTCCGATCAGGCAAGAGTATTAGTCTGAGAAAGCGTCCCCTGATAATGGATAGGAAAGAGAGGAAAAACAGCGGTGTTTTCAGGCCTTGGAAGGAAGGACAGCGGCCGTTTGTTGAGAGAGTAGCCATTTGCACCGAGTCAAAATGGCCGCAGAGCCACGAGGGGTTTAGAATCAGGAAGTGACACGTCACCTATAAAACGAGGATATATATATATATATAGAAGGTAGATATAACTGAGAACAGTAGAACAACAGGATATAATTATTGGGAGCAGACAGGGGGGCTCCAATGGTTATGAGTCGTTGGATGTTGTTGGTTTTGGTGGTCGGTTTCGGTTCCCTTTGTGCACGAAGGGGGGCGCAAACAGACATCAGGCAGCAGGATCACTGGGTTGACCGTGGGCCGTCTTCGTTTCTTGTGCACGAGAGACGAGGTTGGTTTGCTTCAACCACAGGCTATTTTTGGCATAATTAATTGAAAAACCAAATAATGATTTATGATTCTGAAGGGGTGATAAGAATCAAGGGGGGATTGAGAGAAAACGGTGCTTTTTCAATGTATGTGATCATTAGATTGGGGAGAGATGACCACAGCTAAAAACGGTGGTAATGAAATGTGCATGGTTCGCTTTAGAAAACGGTGATAGAAGAAGAGGCAGTAGCCATCACTGCAGAAGGTTTAGCAGCCAGCCGAATGTTTACATTCCTTGTAAGAACATAGATAACAGAGTGTAGGCCCAGAGCAGGAGGAGAGGGGTGACCTCTTTAATGCAACAGTGGATGAAACGTTTAATGGTGTGAAAGGTTAGCAGTCGTCATGACAGCACGTCGCATGACAACCAGGAGAGGGGCGGGGGGCCGTCGTTGCTACGACGAAGACCTATAAGTCGAACAGTGTTTCCGGGTAGGGCAGACTAGAATCTGACCGAGAGCGAGTAGGACTGAGATCACACAGAGGACCTTCTCTCCTCTCATCACGAGAGAGGGGGGGGGGGGGGGGGGGAAGGAAGAATGCCACGACATCAGTAGCTTCGGCTACCACGAGGATGGTCTTAGGCTAACGAACAGGCCTGAACACTATTGGACTGAATCACAAAAGGACAATCTGAACACACCGAAAGATCATTAGAATAGACTCTTCAAGGACGATACAATTTGATAACATCTGATAACATCTGATTATGAGGTTTCTGTTTAGAGAAATAAAACAACGCTTTTCCTCACAAGGTATCTCACGTTGTCGAAGTGTCGAATTCTTACGGAAGTGGAGGAGTATTATGGTTTATGGATTGCACTAATGGGGGAAGATAAGGATCTTATCTACCAGTATCGGAGACGTCAGGACCATTAAAAGTACACAACGCAGAGGAATTGGATGGAGAGCCAAACAGACGAAGACGTGATACTGGCCAGTTTGATCAGAATCTAACACAAGGAAAGATGAAATTACCTACCTGGGTTCCATCCTAGAGGCTAATCTTTCCTGTGACAAAATGGCATCCAATGTAATAAAAAAAGTCAACCAACGAACGCGATTCTTGTACCGGATCTCCTCTCTGGTAAACAAGAATACCCTGAAGACTCTAGCAGGAGCACTCATTCAAGGGTACTACGACTATGCTTGCACCTCATGGTACCAAAGCACCTCAAAGGCACTAAAAAACAAATTACAAACATCTCAAAACAAGCTAGTCAGACTACTACTTGACCTGACTCCTAGAACCCACCTCACCCCTGCCCACTTTGACAACCTAGGATGGCTTAGAGTAGACGACAGAGTACAGCAACTTGCAATGGGCCTGGTCTACAAGATACACTACGCGACCAAGGTACCCATGTACATGTCAAAATACTTCCCAAAGGTCAGTGAATACCACGATCACAACACCAGAGGGAGCTCCACAAATCATGTAAAACCCAGATTCGGCTCAAACAAGGGACTAAACACGTTTCGCAATTATGCCACATCAATGTGGAACGCCCTGCCTAAAGCTGTAAAGGAATGTGAATCACTACCCACCTTCAAAAACACTCTCAAAAAACACCTACGTGAGACTGCAATTCGAAACTGGCCCCTACAAATGTCCTAACCTAGTTGTACAGTAAATGACCAAGTAAGGCTTTGTCAATATTCCAATGTACAGTGTAAAATGTGTGTGTGTCCCCTACCCAACCCCCCCCCCCCCCCCCCCACCTCCAATGTACAGCCCTCACCCAACCCACCCAACCCCACCCCACCAACCTCCTCCAATGTACAGTTTCTACGCCAAATGTATATACACTCCTTTTCTGGACACTTTTGTATCACAAACAGTACTGTATTTGCAAATCTGATATGTCATAAATGTATAGATGTAGCAGTACTGTCTATCTGTATGTCATGTATGTCATATATGTTATGATGAATTGAAAATGGGGGACCCTGATGTAAACAAGACGAAAGTCTTTCTCTGGTCTGCATCCCCTTAACAATTGTATGTATTGAGATGTACTGTACTGTACCCATTCTGCAATCTGTTAATAAACTTTTCAATCAATCAATCAATCACAGCCCAAATGGAATGATAAAAAAATCAAATCCAATCAAAGTCGACCCTTAGTCGGGGACAGCCCTACTTTGCACAAGCCTCAAATACCGGCATGTAACTCGAGAACCGCTGAACGGATTCTGTCGGATTTTGTCGCTATCGACAGGCAACAAATAAACCTTCAATTCGATATAATATTGTATTACAAAATATGCACACCTGAGCCACTAGGGGTCGCCAAAGTGCCAGTTGCAAAAAGTCCAAAAAACTTCGCTGATATGGGCTGTCGCAGGCTAAGAGGTTTTAAAGGTAGAATCTGTAATGTCATCAAACAGCAACCTCTACGTAAACAACGTCAACATGGTACTGTGCTTTGTTTACAGTTTTATGTTTTTGTCTAATGTGTGGGTTGGATTTTAGTGGGTGTAGGGGGAGGGGTTGCTACTGCTGGCCACGCCTAAGGCTCTCTACCAAGAGAGGTCTGGAGAAATTCACAGCATAACAAGTTACTAAACTCCAACCCACATATATAAACAAAGTGCACTACCAAGCAGGGCTCTTTTGCCCCGAGTACTATTTCATATGAGTATATCAGCTTTTACTTGTAGTAAAGGAACTATGTACTTCTTCCACCACTGGAAATGGAATCATATTATGTATGATGTGGTGTACTTGAGACCCATGCTGGACCTTGCTGGTGTTGTATAACAAGCCGCTGCCAGGCTAAAACAGAAGATTATTGTCTTGAACAATTGTGTTGAACAATGACAAGTCTCACTACAGGGACGAGTTGAGCCAACTGATCACGTGGTGCGGGAACAACAACCTCATTCTCAATGTGGAGAAAACAAAGGAGGTTGTTGTCGACTTCCGGAGAGCGCACACCCAGCACCCTCCACTGACCATCAACGGTGCAGTGGTGGAGAGAGTGAGCAGCACCAAATTCCTGGGTGTGCACATCACAGAGGACCTCTCCTGGAACACCAACACTGCATCACTGGCGAAGAAAGCTCAACAGTGCCTCTACTCCCTCTGCAAACTGAGAAGAGCTGGAGCTTCAGTGCCCATCCTGTGCACCATCGAGAGCCTCCTGACCAGCTGCATAACCGCGTGGTACGGCGGCTGCACAGCATCCTGCCGCAAGACCCTGCGGCGCACGGTCAGAACAGCCGAGAGGATCGTTGGTGCCCCCCTCCCCTCCCTCCAGGAAATCTACAATACATGCCTGGCCCGCAAAGCACTAAGCATCGCGGGCGACATCACCCACCCCTCACAACGCTTTTTCACTCTACTGCCCTCCGGGAGGAGAATGAGGAGCCTCCGAGCCAGGACCAGCAGACTAAAAGACAGCTTCGTACACCAGGCGGTCAGGAAGCTGAACTCTCTCCCAGCTCTCCCCCCGCTCTCACTCTGCCACCACAGAACCTGGACTAACCCCCCCCCCCCCACTGACACACACACTGCCACTTCACAAACTCACTGCCACTTTACTTTACTGCCATTATTTATTTAGTTTAGTTTACTGCCATATCTATCATCTCACTGCCACTTTACTGCCAGTATTGTATTCTACTGCCATTATTTATCAGTTATACTTACTATGTACCACTGCTGCTGCAAAAAAATGAAGATTTGCACTAAGTTCTCTTTTACCTCCTATATATATTTCAATCATACATTCATTTTTTAGCTACCATTTATACTGTATATATAGTCCTGTATAGTGTACATCGTGTCCCATATGTTACTTATGTTTATAGTGTCCTATATGTTACTTGATGTTTATATTAGATTTTTTTTTATATACACCGTGGGAAGGGGGAAACGTAATTTAATTTCTCTGTATGTCTTGCGCATTATGAGAAGCGACAATAAAGCTGACTTTGACTTGAATATAAGAATCTGAAAAAGAGGCGTTGTCTTATTTTCAGGGTCTAGACTTTTAACACTTTGGTCGCCAGGCTTATATTCAGAATAAACCATCCCACGCCAGCTCTATTTGTCTATGGAGAAGTTCCCCTTCTTTGCAGGGCTATAACTTTTTAAATTGTATTGCTAAATTGACATTACTATGGCCCATTCAACATCAAGTATCTATTGTTCAGGGTGTAGCAACGTTATACTTTTTCATTCACATATTCATACTAAAATACGGTCTAAAGTATAAGTATGTTTTTATCGTTTTCTGCAGCTTTCTCCAGAACGTGATTTATAGCCCTAAATGCATTATATTGATGATTGTATACAGTTTGATAGCAATCGGCGCGAGATAAATAAATAAATTTCAAATGGACGTGCTTCTAGAAGTTACTACTTATCATCTGATGTTGACCGGATGGGGGGGGGGGGTCGTTTATAATTCCGTGGCCAACGTTAGATGATTCATCTAGTGTGGGTGATATGATCATCAGAGCAGTTTATATCGAACACGTTAAAAAATAACGCTGAGGGGGAGCTCCCGTAGCTCACAGCATATCTCGGCGCTATTTCTGCGTCGGGGAAAACCGTGCTCGTCACGGATCTGGGGGACACGAGTTCGATTCCCAGACCCGCCGTCATTTCTCAGAATGTCTTCCCCTGCTCTACATCCCATTTCAACCTGTTTCTGTCGGTCATGCTTGACCAGAAAAGCGATAAACGGAGAAAAAAATAAAAATAAAAAAATAAAAAAAAATAACGCTGAATCTTACCGTAGCTTCCTCGGGCCGTTGGGCGATGAGCGTGGAGCACAAATATTCCTATTATGGGATGTAGAAATATGCGATCCATTTCCAGGTTGTATAATAGTATATACGTCCAAATCATGTTGTTCATCGAGTTATTGGTAACGGATCACTATCCATTGTGTCGCCCTCGAGTCCTGGGACTATTAGCGAGTGATCGGACCGAATTGGAATGAGCACCAGCTTCCATTTCCTGTTTCCGGTCGGGGCGATCCGCCGATCGGCCACCAGATGGCGCTCTTGAACCGTTGGAGAGTTGAGAGGGGATCAACAGTAGATCTCAAGTCTCCGGGGGAGAAATATGATTTAGATCACAGATTTTTGAAATATTGATATCAAAGACGTGGTACGGCGTCTTTGGCAGAATGAGCATGGCGGGGAATGACGTGGTAAGGCGACCATAGTGTTAAATGTCTATACATTCACAACAACAGATCACGCCAAACAAGTGTTCCCCCCAAAGCGAATCATCGTCTTTCTCTCCGTATCTCCCTCCGTCTCTCACACACACAAAGCCTGCAGTCACAGGTGCAAAAAAACAGTGCAACCAGTAGCCTGGCAAGCTTTCAACAAAGCTTAACCCAGAAGTAATGTGTGATGTTGTAGGTTGATTTAAAACTGTATTGGAACTGGACCAAATATAACACATGCTTCCCTGTCCCGCCGGCCTCTGGGCTTCAGGGTGAGGAGGCTTCCCTGTCCCGCCGGCCTCTGGGCTTCAGGGTGAGGCTTCCCTGTCCCGCCGGGCACGACAGTGGAAACTCTGCCCCACTCCTTAACAAAGACGACCCGGGGATGGATGTCTCCTTTTCCTCTGAGGCAGGTGATTCTACTGGATCGGATATTGCTGTGGACTGGAGGAAGACTTCGCCTCTCCTCTGACTAGTACTGGTATGGAAATGGAACACTCTTCTAGTACCTTGGCTTCCTTCATTGACAACAGCCCACTGCAGAGCAGTATCATTGCCATGTTCTCTAAACGAATCCCCCCGCAGCTAGGGGAGTTGCACTTGCACCCCACCACCCCTTCCTCGACCGGATGGTATGGTTGGAGAGAAGAGGCAATCTCTTCTGTGTGTGTTACGTTCTGGTTGCTGACTGCTGTCTGGAACCACCCACCATTCTGTCATCTGTCACTTGGCTACTGTCACCCCTGTCAGCGGCACGGTGGTGTAGTGGTTAACACTGTCGCCTCACAGCAAGAAGGTCCAGGGTTCGATTCCCGCTTGGGGACCAGGTTTCCATGATGCCAGGTACTCAGGTGGGGTATCTCCCAGGCCTTTCTGTGTGGAGTTTGCATGTTCTCCCCGTGCTTGCAAGGGTTTCCCCCCCCGATAAGATAAACCCAATGGAAAAACATGCACAACAACAGATCGCTAACGCTGTGGCGTCCTTGACGAAGACGGACAGGAGCACTTGGATTGGTCCCCTGGCGCGGCTCACGTTGACGCCTGTCTGCTCCCGGCTGCCCTTGGGGGGGAAGGACGACGGGATGGGTTAATCGCAGAGACAAATCGCATCTGCGATCCTAAAGAGACAATGCATGCGTGTGTTCCTGTGTGTGTGCTAAACTAACCGCTGTGTGTACCACTAAAACATTGAGTGTCGTTGCATGTCGAATAAAGACCTCTGCAACAGGTCCTGCATTATTATATTATTATTATTATTATTATTATTATACTTAGTGCTGTCACTTAGGGTATGGGTCCTGATTGGCTGTCACGGGGGTGTGTGTGGAATGTTAGAATGTGGTGTCTATTTAACCTTCCTATCTATTCCAGAACTGTGAATTTTCTTATCTATTCAGATTTATGACCACAGTGCTCCGTCGAAAGGACGAGTAGCAAGATCTCTCCGTGGGAGGAATAGCGAGCCGTCTTATCAGCTACACACAAAGGACTATGTCGGCCACTGAAGGCGAGGATATTCATGAAAGACGAGGAATACAGAGGTTTTCCTTGTTATTTTGAGTTTTAACGAGACGAAAGACGACAGTGGTTTGGTCGTGTGAGTAATAGAGCAACGGACCGCCCCAGAGCAACGGACTGCTCCGTGTTTAGAATAGAGCAACGCACAGCTCCAGGGCGACGGAACTGCCCCGTGTAGGGGAGAGAAACAGACATCTCCAGGGCGACGGAAACTGGGGAGGGGACAGCCAATTATTTTGGAGGCTGTCTTGATGATGCGTTGGAGTTTGTGTTTGAACCACACAATCATGACAGCTCTCTAAATGAAATGGTAGAAAATCTCAATGATGCACTGTCATCTGTATTAGATTCTGTCACCCCACTAAAAATGAAAAAGAAAAAAAACAGAGCCTCGCCCTGGCTGAACTATAATGCTGTCAACAAAGAAAAAAGGAAATGCCATGCAGCAGAGCGAAAATGGAGAAAAACTAAAACCACCATATGCTGTGATATATACAAAGATGCTTTAACTGCTTATAATAAAATCATCCGCTTAGCAAGGAAAGACTACTTCTCTAAAATCATTACAGAAAATGCTGGAAACTCCAGAATCCTTTTTTCCACTATTAATCTACTACTCAACACTGCCCCTACACCTCCTCAGTCATCAACGGTTAAGTGTGAAGAACTTGCACTATTCTTTAACAACAAAATAACCTTGATCAGGGCCAGCATTACTCACGATGGAAATAAAGCTGATTGCAGCAAACCGTGCAATGTAACCATGAGAAGTTTCACATGCATCACATTAGATGTACTCTGCAAAACTGTCTCAGAATGTAACTCCTCCACCTCAGACATTGACCCTATACCTACAGCTTTCTTCAAACGGGTGTTTAATAGTGTTTCAAGCCCTGTGCTAGATATCATAAACACTTCCCTTAGAACTGGTATTTTCCCAGATGCCTTTAAAACAGCAGTTGTAAAGCCATTACTAAAAAAACCTAACTTGGATAGTAATGAAATGGAAAATTATCGTCCAATATCCAACCTACCATAGCAAAGTACTTGAAAAGATAGTTTCAGTTCAAATAAATTCCTTGCTTGAAGAAAACAACATCTTAGAAGAATTTCGGGATTCAGAAAATATCATAGCACTGAAACTGCCCTCACCAAAATAATCAGTGACCTCAGGCTAAACTCTGACGAGAATAAGATCTCCATCCTTATCCTACTAGATCTCAGTGCAGCATTTGATACAATCGTTCACGATATTCTAATCGATCGTCTTGAAAACCTTGTCGGTTTCTCAGAACATGTGCTAAGCTGGTTCAAAACATACATCAGAGGGAGGAAATTCTATGTTAGACTAGGAGAGCACATGTCTGATATATACGACAACAACTATGGAGTTGCACAAGGGAGTTGCTTAGGTCCTTTACTCTTCTCCCTTTACATGTTACCGCTGGGTGATATCATGAGAGAACATAATGTAGATTTCCATAGCTATGCGGATGATACACAACTGTACATATCTGCTGAACCAAATGATACAGCGATTAGCTCCATTACAGACTGCTTACTGGCAATAAATAAATGGATGAGTAAGAACTTCCTGAAACTAAATGAGAACAAAACTGAAATTCTAATTATCAGCCCCAAAACTAAAAAAGAAACGTTAATAAAGAACCTAGGAGGACTAACCCCTTGGATCAAATCTCGAGGTGACTAGTCTCGAGGTTATCATAGATTCAGAACTGAACTTCAATTCTCATATTAGCAAAGTAACGAAAACATCGTTCTTCCATCTCAGAAATATAGCAAAAGTACGACCATTTATTAATCAGAACGATGCTGAGAAGCTAATTCATGCATTCATATCTAGCCGGTTAGACTACTGTAATGAACTTTTCACAGGTCTCCCTAAGAAAACCACAGAGAGGCTTCAGCTAATCCAAAACTCTGCAGCCCGACTGCTAACTAGAACCAAAAGGAGAGAGCACATTAGTCCAGTCTTAGCTGCTTTACACTGGCTTCCTATAACATTTAGAATTGACTTTAAGGCCCTTCTCCTTACATACAAAGCTCTAAATGGACAGGGACCTAGCTACATCACCAACACTCTAATAAATTACACGCCAGCAAGAACACTGCGATCATCAGCTGCTGGACTACTAGAGGCTCCCAGAAACAGTCAAAAGAGGATCGGTAATGCAGCCTTTATCAACTATGCCCCAAAACTGTGGAACAAACTACCCCAAAACATCAGGGAAGCCAACTCGCTAGACATCTTCAAAAGACAGCTTAAAACCTATCTCTTTGCTCAGGCATTTCAATGACTTACCTGCACTATTCTTACCCTGCCTACTTTTCTATGCTAATTTTATCTTATTTTACACTGCCTATCAAATTCATGTGTCGGTTATCACACTTTTTACTTCTTACTGATGACTATTTTTAAACTGAATCATTTTTTTAAAAAAAAATCACACTTTTTACTGTAACCTTGCTATTTACATTTTTTACTGTTGTTGTATGTCCGTTCTATTTTATAATTTTTAGACTATTTTTAAACTTAATCATCTTAAACTACTTTATTATTTGTATTACTGAATAGAGAGCCTATTAGGATGCTAGATCCTGTTGTGAAGCACTTTGAACTGCAACCTCTGTATGAAAAGTGCTATACAAATAAAGTTATTATTATTATTATTATTATTATTATTATTATTATTATTATTATTATTATTATTATTATTATTATTATTATTATTATTATCTACTGCCTACAACTGTGTCTTCTCATTTGGCCGCTGTTGTGTCGGTCTGCTTGAGTGTGTGGAGTCGTGGCTCCTTTGGCGTGGCTGCGGGTCCTGGGGTGCGTGGCCTATCATTCCTCTGTGGAGTTTGGGGGCGTGGGATTCGCCGGTTTCCTCGTGGTGGCGGGGGCACCGGGGCCGGGGTAGATGGAGCGGCCCGCAGGGGTGGCATTCCCGTCGCTGTGCATGGCGGTGTGAGTGGCGTGCGGGCTGTTTGTGTTTTCCTTCGGTCATGACGTGCTTTATCGGGGGGGGGGGGGTGTCTTGGATGGGGATATGGTAGGGATTGATGTGTGGGGTGTTGGGGGACTGGCTTTTCCGGGGGGTTTGAATTGCCTTCGAGCAACTATTGTACTTATTTTATGCCTATTCTTATGTCTGCAATTTATGCATTGTTTTTTATTCTGTCAATTGATGTTACTCATAACTACTACCTACCTCAATCTATAGTCTATTAGTTAAACCACTGGCTAGTATGGTTGTGCCACTTGTACCACTGCAGGGGTGTAAAGTACTTGAGTAATTGTACTTGGTTACAATACTTAAGTACTGTTTTGGGGATTTGTACTTGTACTCCTGACATTTAAAATGCAGACCTACAAAGTACAAAGTACAAATCTCACAGGTCCAACCATTTTAATTAGAATATTTGTTTCTCTGGCCGAACTAACGTTAACGTTATTAATCCTGCGGCCGCACTTTATTTAAAAACAGCCAATCAAATCCCCATCAATGGAAAATGAACCTGCCCATACCCATGCTGATTGGTCCTTGTGCAAGACTAGAAAGCGGGGATCTTTGATTAAACGCCTGCTATCAGAAGAATAGACAGTCAGAGTGACAAGCTACAGAAGATGGCCACAAACGATAGTACGAATGATGAAGAGGACGAAACGGTCATTATTTTCAGCACAGTTTCACCTATATGACCTGACCGTTTTTTTTAAATAATAATATTATTAAAAAATTATTGTGTAAAAGATTTACAAATAAAAAAATATATATATATTCGAATTTCTCCCTTCAAGTTCGAATCTTGTGTTTTTATGCAAATTTGAAATCAAATTAGAAATTCGAAAATAATGTAACAGCCAAGTTCATCATATACTCCACATATTCACGTTACACTGTATGCCAGGGGTAGGCAACCCAAGCACACGTGCCCGCATAGGCACGCGGGGGCATTTTCATTGGCACAGGGGGCAGCATAAAAAAAATAAAGTATACTTTTTTTTTCTACTTCGCTTTGAAATATTATAGTGAAATATTTTGCACTGCATTTATCTTGTTGAAATCCTCCCACAGGTTCTTTTTTGTAAGTCGACTGTTTTGCACACCCCTATGGCAGCTATACAGCTGTTCCCATGGTGCTCAGCTGTCAGCAGTCAGCTGGCCTACCGCGCCCACACGCAGTTCCCAGGTAATCACACAGTGCTGTGGTTGCATTCTGTATGTGCCGTCTTTTATGATGGCAACCCCCGCTAAGAAAGTTCAAGCAAAGGAAATTCGGGCATTCCAGCCCTCGTGGACAGACGACTACGGGTTTGTGTGTCAGAAGGACCGTGCTGTGTGTACTTTATGTTTAGAAAATGTAGTTTGTGGGGCGCCCTTGTGGCGCGTACCATAGTGCCACGCGCACCTACGCGGCCGACCCGGGTTCGATCCCAGCACCCGACGTTATTTGTCGCATGTCCTCCCCACCTCTCCTCCCGTTCGCCCTCTCCTCTGTCGGTCCTGCGTGACCATGAAAAAGCTGTAAAAATGCTAAAATATAATAAATAAAAAAAAATGTAGTTTGCAGAACGTCAGGTGTGAAACGCCATTTTGAGACGAAGCATCAAAAAAGTTAAGGCAGAATCGATTAAACGTGCCGTGGCCAGGTATGGAAAGCAAGCCAGCACCCTCAAAGTGTTCAAGACTGCTAAAAACCATGCAACTGAAGCAAGCTATCGCATTGCTCATTGCATTGCGAAATGTGGAAAGGCATTCACTGATGGCGAGTATATCAAGGAGGCTTTTCTCTGTAGCTCAGATGTTTTGTTTGAAGGCTTGCCAAACAAAGAGACAATCAAATCAAGGATAAAATATATCCCCATGTCAGCTTGAAGTGTCGAGCGGCTTGCCAAACAAAGAGACAATCAAATCAAGGATAAAATATATCCCCATGCAGCTTAAAGTGACCAACTACAGCCCCCAGATAACGGAGCTCAGTAAAGCAAAACTGTTTGTCTGCATTGCACCCCCGCCCCAACTCAGATTTAGGGTTTATACAACCATCATAATAATATTGTTAATAATAACAATAACAATAATGATGTAATAATGTAAAAATTATCATTAAAAATACCTGATTATGGGCAAGGCGCTCGCCACGAAATGCTGGAGACGCTGGGCTCGTCAGTTCGAGCCCAGCGCTCCACATTTGCTTTCAGTTTAGCTGGTCGTCCGTACTAATACACATTGGCCGTATTAGGGGGTGGGAAACTGATGGGTGGGGATCGGGCGTTGTGGACAGCGACTCCTACAGGTCGGTTGGTGCGCCTGCGCAGTAGAATCAGGAAGTGTCGGGGGCAGCGTGAGCCTCCCACGCGTTACTCCTCGCCACTGAGAGATCGAGCTGCGCAGGTGAAAAGATGCGACTGCTGTTACCTCAAGTACCGGAGGGGACTTGTGCTATGTATGACTTAGTCCACATTGCAGCCGGCTTGTGGGAGGCAAGAAACAGCGTCCGTGACAGGGGAGGGTTGAATTGGATGATACGAAATTGGGATGGGAGAAAATATAGAAAATGGGAGAAAAAGTGGATAAAAAAAAAGAAATACCTGATTATGAGAAAAAGAAATTACGATGCATGGAATATTGTTGATATGGCACAGGCACACTAGTTACAACTATATTTCAAACTGGCACTTCATGTCAAAAAGGTTGCTGACCCCTGCTGTATGCACTATACTGCCACTTTGCACTCTGGTTAGATGCCAACTTAATTTCGTTGTACTATGTGCTTGTTGTGTAATAACAATAAATTGTATCTAATCTAATCTGAATCTGTGTTTGACCTGGACAAAGGGCACTGAGCTGACGGCATATGGACTGAACTGCTTATTCCCACGATGATAAAAACTAAATATGGTACGTCGAGTTACGTTGTATATAATTTGTCTAAAAAGCAAAGATCTCTATGTGCCCAGCTGAGGCATAAAAAAATTGTTTGGTTCCTGTTGGTTGTCAGTTAAGGCCATGGGTAGGTAAGGAATTTATTTTATTTTATGTTTTATTAAATTTTTTCCCACTGCGACTATTTCTTTCTTTAATTAAAATGTTCACGACAACATGGATGCATGTACTCTGCCAGCATGTTTAATAGGGCTGTCTTAAATACTTCGAAGCTTCGTTCGATGGGCATGGGATTCAAATATGAAAATAAAATTCGATCATTAAAAAAAATAAAAAATAAAACTCATATATATATTTTTTATTTATTTTTTTGCTAAATCAACTCTGCCTCTCTTGCTGTTTTGCTAAATCAACTCTGCCTCTCTTGCTGTTTGTTATTTAAGATGAGGTCGGACTCGGCACTGACAGATTTGTGTTCATTGTGCTGCTTTTATAAAGCCTCAAATGACGGCTTAACAGAATGAATCCGCCGTTCATTCTTTTCCGAATGAAACCAAGATGGCGGACAATAATCTTTATGAATGGATGTATTGATTTCGTCATAACGACTCATTCAAAAAAGATACAGTCACCTGGAATATGTTAGTTGTTTACACAATGTTGTATTATGTAATTGCTTTGTCATGACCCATTGTAAAACAAAATATAAATCGCGGGGGGGTTCTGAGGCTGAGTGCTCTTTGTGTCGGTGTCCGTTGCACAAAAGCTGGCTGGCAGTCTCATTGAATAATATAAGTCTGTAAACGTATACAGCAGGAGAAGCCGGAGAAGGAAAAAAGACATGCCGACATCGACAAAAACGAACTTATCATTGTACATTTTGATCTATGTTGTATGATGTTACCCCAAATATGTAAAGCCGCGGGCACCGACACGATTTACACCAATCATTGTTTAAGAAGCACAGTGAAGTTACCGGTTGTTATTTGATTGATTGAAAGTTTTATTAACAGATTGCAGAATGGAAGACCAGAGAAAGACTTTCATCTTGTTTACATCAGGGTCCCCCATTTTCAATGCATCATAACATAACATATATGACATACAGATAGACAGTACTGCTACATCTATACATTTATGACATACCAGATTTACAAATACAGTACTGTTTGTGATACAAGAAGAGTCTAAAAAAGAGAGTATATACATTTGACGAAGAAACTGTACATTGGAGGAGGTTGATAGGAGATTGGTAGGTGGGGTGGAGGGGGGGGGGGGGTGTTTCGTATAACACACTCCACGTGACCCCAGAACCTCAATGTAAATAAATGCGGCCGGTATTGCACTTTGGTGATCCCAGGATGATCCCCCATGTTAACCCAGATGTCCGTGTGCCTGTAATGAATGGAAATATCGAATAAAAGAAATAACGATTAAAACCCGACTATACTCGGGTTTGGCGCCCAAGTGTCGGTGAGTTAACCCGACTATCATCGGGTATGGCGTCCAAAGTGTGCAATAAATGATTTTATTGAAAAAATAAGAATTGTGAGAGAGAATCGTGATCTCAATTCTTAGAGAGAAAAATCGTGATTCACATTTTAGCAAGAATCGCCCAGCCCTAGTAGTAGTACCTACGTACTTACTGGTTACAGGAGGCTTCAATAACGTTTGGATGATAATCCCTTTTGTGAATAGATTTGTTGAAACAACATCTTTGTTGGCCGACGGCTCCTGCTATCTTAACACTTTGAGTGCCAGCAGGGGGCGCTAGAATTAGCGCTTGAGTGCCAGCGCTCGATTCAATGAGAGGGCGAGCACATTTGCGAACGCATTAATAAACTATATCTTAAATTATGGCTATGTGTCTAATACGCCCGTCGCTTATCAATGACTTGTTTGCAGTCAACATTGTCAAAACGGATTGTTTTTTTAATCGGTACATTTCCGTTTTATACCATTTTGAAAAACGCTCGTTTTTTTTAAACTTCCAGAAAAAAAAGAGATTCTGCAGGAACCGCCCTTTAGTGGAATACACAAAACACGTTGTCATTTTTCGGCCTATTTATGAATCGTTTTCAAATAAACGCTAGATTATCGATAGTATATGTGTACTTATTAGAGGTGGGCATAGATATTTTTTTTTAATCTAGATTAATCTATCTGCAATCCTGGATTTAATCTAGATTAAAATGGCTCAAAAAACAAACAAAAAAACCTGCCGAAGGCATTCAAAAGATGTGTGTTCTAACCAAATAATGACCAGAAGTAAGTCCTTACTTTTTCTTTCCTCCTTATGTTTCTCAGGCCAGGTGGCCCATTACACCATGAGCCCATCTCCCGTTTCCAAAATGCATTACAGACTGTTTGAAAAAGCTGTTTTGCTATGATAATTGGTAATGAAATATCAAAATAATGTTCAATAAGATGTACTTGTGTTTAATAAGTTGTTTTATTCAGAAGTTAACACAAATAAATAATATTACCAGTACAGTACAGTATCTAGCACACTCTCAGGAGCAAAACAGAAAGAAGCATTTCAAACTTGAACTATGTGACATGGCTTGACTCAATCAGTCCAATCTCTATTTCTCCTTATTCCACCAGTCACTCAGGCAGACCAGCTTGTTTTATGTAGCGGTGTCTACTTATAGTGCCTATAATATTTTTCCCGTTGGGTGCCAGACAGGGCCAAACCCTGCCAATGCAAATCAACTGCTCCAGTGGAGTTGCTCAGTGCCAATGGTGTCAACTGTGGTTGTACTGGGCAGCTCCCAGGTGTGAATGGAACTGTGTGAATGTGAAGCAGGGCGTTCCTGAAAAAGAGCATCTGTGCTCAGAGAACCTACCCTGGGTAAATAAATGTAAAAAAATAAAAGAAATTAAAAAAAAAAAAAAAAAGAAATTTAGATTAATGCGTTAATTATATTATCGCGCAATACGAGTATCGCGTTAACGCAGCACGTTAACGCCGTTAACAGCCCAGCTCTAGTACTTATGCACGCTAGAGAAGCGGGCTGAAAAATCGATTATCCATTTCCTGATCAGCACACACACACATATGGGACACGCTGAGATATAGGTGAAAAAAACTCTGATTATCCCAAGACTGGTAAAATAGATTCCTTACCTCAGATCAGATGTTCTCCAAAAAGATTATTCCAATTCCTGATCGCCATTCCAAATATCAATTGCGTTTATTGATCCAACGCTGGGTACTGGAAACACATATTCCACGCTGTTATGAGGGTCGGCAATGAATCCGATCGTCTCCGGTTACATGCCTGATAAGTAAAATGTGGATTCCGTAGTTTTTTTCCCCCATCCATTTCATTCAGTCCAATCCAATGGGTGCAATACCATCCGGAGAGATGATAGGGGGCGGTATTTTCCCTGTTCGAGCTCAGAGAGAATCCCAGTGGTAACGTGAGGCTAGATTGATGAAAAATGAAGGAAATCGCTAATAAAAAAATAACGATTAAAAACGAGATTTCTCATGGCTGGCACTCAACGCATGGCATGAAATAACGAGATTTCTCGTGGCTGGCACTCAAAGTGTTAATGTTAGCCAGCTAAACGTGCATAGCTTAATTAACGTGCATAACATACCTGTGTAACGTTAACTCAATGGACGCCAACCACGTTTATATCAGGGTTTCCGTTAGAAAATATTGGTGCCAGTCTCAGTGTCCTGCAAGATTTCAATCTCCCGGACAAATGGGAGAAATTCCGGTCAGAGTTTATTGAGCTTAAAAACAATTGATAGGCAGGCTATATAAAAAATGACATCCTCAAGGCATGTAGATTTATAACTTTTGCGTATACATTATATTCCAAATAAAATAAGTCCCGTCGATAGACTCACGTGCTGCTGCTGACTTGAAATCAAATAGGCTGTGGGCAGTCGGCCCGACATTAAACAGCAGTCTGTTATAATCACATTTTTATGAGCTAACGAATTCCGTTATAGTGGACATTTGTATTAATTATATCAAGCGAAGAACTGAGAAATTTGGCACTACTGAGAGAGAGAGAGAGAGAGAGAGATGGCAACATTATCGTGTGGGGTTCACTGAAATCTAAACGTTGCGTGATTTGCCGAATCCAATGACTATCTCCGCCTCCCAACGCAGCGATACGCTAATCCAGCATCAAGCTCCCGCCCACCATTCTGATCAGCAAACCACAGGTCGCGCTGCAGCAGCGTCACACCCCAAATTAATCTCGACATCGCTTCACCCAGAGCCATATAATAATCTTTTAGATGGCTCTGGCTTCACCAATAATCGTTGCATCAGAACACTACACATATAATGTTCACAGCAAACTGTAGTTGATCACCAGGTATGTTTTATTAACGTAGGTTGAATAATTCATATAAGAAAAACGAATGTCTCCACTGGTTAGAAATGCCAGGAACTGCGGTGAAACTTGCTGTGCACGTGAACATAATCCCTTGGACATGAACTGACAGTACGTTTTTATTGATATATCATTGGGATCCCCCTCCGAAATTGGTCAACATGTCACCACGCATTTTGACCGGAGCTTAAAAAAAGTGTTGATAGAATTTGACGTTCTGAGCGCGGTGGACATCTTACGTCTGTGTTTATAATGAATGAATGGTAAAACGGATTATATTGAAACATAGTGCGAGTACTCACAACAACTATTCACACAATTTAAAACAGCCCATATTTATTTTGTCATACACAATGTTTGTATCTATTGGTTTATCTAATGAAGACCGTTGTGCTTAGAGGGAATTATTTTCACAGGACATTTATGACCGGAGAGATTTAAATATGTCGGACTTCAACAGATTTTCCCGGTAAAAAAACGGTAATTACCGGACAACGGAAACCCTGGTTTATATACGTGTTTGGCGGACAACGGTTGAACGCTAACCACGTATATACGTTATTTGATCGTTTTTCCTTTTTTTCGATTTTAATATCCTATTCAATGTCAGGGACCCGTATGTTGCCGGTAGAAGGCATACTGCGATGCTGAGGGTGCAGTACCGGCCAGATCCTCCCAGGTGGCAGTATCGAGCACCCTTTGAAACCTTGTATCTTGGCCTGTGCGTCGATCAAATGTCTCCGGGTGGGCTTTTTTTTCCAGGCAAGCTGAGCGGTTATAACGATCAGAGTGAGAAGGATCAAATGCTCCCGATGCATGATGTGTGGTGGATTATGTTGGCGACACGATGGACATCAACACTTGGAATCGCGATCAGATAATTGGAATATGCTTTTTGGGGTACATCCTAGTCAAGGTAAGGGCTATATGATATCAATCTTGCGTTGATCCAACTATGTCTTCATATCGATCCGAACGTGTGTGTGTGTGACGTTACTCCACAACGTATGCCGTTGGTGACGATCAAAGCATCCAAAAATTACCCCCCCCCCACTTTCATGCATTCATGATGAAACATAATACCTATAGATTTGTTTTGAGAATAATAGCGGGTCCAGGCAAGAAACGGCAACGGAAAATACACGCATAAGGCTATTCCTCAGCATTTCGGGAATGACCCCAGACCAATCTAAAACCATACTCATATTCACCACGGTATAAAACGGGAATGTATGGATGAAAAAAAAAAAAATCACATTTTGAACAATAGATACTCGATGTCAAATGGGCCATAGTATTGTATCCATAGCTATAATATAGAATATCGTTATAGCTCTACAAACAAGGTGACTCACTCCTATCTTTTAAAGCATGGCAGTGCTACCAAAGGGCAGTCACCCACCTGCACTAGCAGATAAGAGAGAGAGAGAGCAAGAGCGAGAGCTCCCCGCCCCCCCGAGTCCCAATCCCTCCCACCCATTCTAACTAGTGAAGCTGCTGTCTTCTCTGTGTGTGACTGGGTTGAGAGAGAGAGAGCCCCCCCCCCCCCCGCACATAGAAACAGTGTGTGGGGAAAACTGGGATTTATAAGCACTCTGGAGCTATGCTGTCGAGCACTTTTGAGGAAGTGCTGAACAGCTGAAGGTCTCTGCTGTCTGCTGTTGAAACCGCTTCCGCATTATTTCCACTGGCTCTGTTTTGATAATAATTTCAACGTATCAGTTGATTGTGGGTGGGCGGTGGCAGATCAGTATTCTAACACTTCACAGATTGTTATGTACCAGGAGCTGATCACTTCTGTGTCACTGTGCATGCAGGTGAGGGCTGCCCATTAGCCAATTAGTGCTGATTGGTTACCTGCTGGGAGCTTTAAAGGCAGACCTAGTAACACACATGCAGGGTCTGTGCTGAGAGGAAGAGCTGTCAGGTTCTTCCAGTCCTTGTCCGTTGGGTTTCCATTAGTACCTTAGTTTACATTTACCTTAATAGTTCCTTGAGATAGTAGCACTTTGAGTTAGAGCACAGGGTTTTGGTGTTGGTTTGCACATAGGTTGCGTACCCATGAGCCAGGGTCGTAACAGTTGGGCGCTCGTCCGGGATCTTTTACCCCTAGAACTTTGTTTGGTGGTTTTTTTTTGTGTTACACGGGGTGTCATGGTGTTATGGTTTGGATGGTGTTCGTTACATATGGTGTAACGTGGGGGTTCGAGCCATTTCGTCAAACAGGTGAGTAGGCCGTATTTGTTTGTAATTTGATGTGACTACTTATGCTGTTAAAATATATAGTTTAGTGGGCACCACATGTAGATAGGGACATTATTTTCTGGTTGTTGGTTAGCGTCCTGTGCACCACGTACTCCTGGGGCGGTCAATGAAATGATTGGTATATGATCTTTGACTGGTAGCAGGTGTGGTTGAAGAAAGTTAGGTCTACAGGGCATTAGTTTAAGGGTAGGTAGATTAGGGCGGCCAGAAAACACAGGTAGTGTGGTAGGGCTTGATTTAGTGTTTCTTAGGGTAGACATGTGGTGGGCCGGTTTTGACTGCAGTTTAGACGTAGAAGCATATGTAGTCATATCAGGTTAGAAGGCGCACCTGTTTGGAATTGTTTGTTGGATTTATTTTGTTTGTTTGAGTGTTTGGTGAGCATACCTGGTAGCACCTAACACCCTGCGTGTATGACACGTCTATTTAGGGTGGGTGTGTTTTAAAAAAAAAAAATTGCAACCTAGAAAGGTGCGCTCCGTAGAGCTCACATTTCCACCGCGTTCCCTTCTGGTTGTTATTATTGGCATTTAGCATTATTCATGGTTCTTCAGTGGTTCTTCGTGGTTCTTCAGTGGTTCGTTGGGGGGGTCTTCGTGGTTCGTTAGTGGTTCTTTGTGACTGTGAGGTAGGGTGTGTAGCTTGGGGTGGCTGGTTCAGTGACAATGGCTTCCATCAGGGACTTTGTTGATCGCCCGTCTCATGACTTGTTAGAGAAGTTTTCCAAGGAACAACTGCTAGAACTTGCTGTACACTACAGGGTAGAGCTTTCTGCAGGGGAAAAACGTTTGAAGCCGTCTGCCTTGAGTGCGTTAAGGGTGTTACTCGTTAGGGAGCAGGTGCTTGAGGAGAGGGTGGAGGAGCCTCCTTCGTCTGGCGCATCTCCGCTATTACCTGGTGTAGAGGGTGACTGGAGGATAAGGGAGTTGGAGTTTAAGGAAAGGCAGCTAGAGCGAGAGCGTGAGGAGAGGAGAGAGGAGCGTGAGCTTAAGGAGAGAGAGAGGAAAGAGGAGCGTGAGCATGAGCGTGAGCGTGAGGAGCGTGAGTTTAAGGAGAAACAAATGTTGCTGGAGCACGAGCGTGCACAGAAGGAGCTTGAATATAAGCATGCTGCCTTGCAGGCGGGTGCTCTGCATCCAGAGTCACGTTCCGGGTTTGATGTAGGCAGGAATATTAGGATGGTGCCACCATTTTTTGAGAAAGACGTGGAAAGATATTTTCCCCTTTTTGAACGGGTGGCAACCACATTGAAGTGGCCTGATACTGCCTGGACACTGCTGCTGCAATGTGTTTTAGTTGGTAGGGCACAAGAAGCCTACACTGCTCTGTCCCTTGAACAAAGCGCTGATTATGAGCTGGTTAAAGCTTCCATTTTGAGGGCTTATGAGTTGGTCCCCGAGGCCTATCGTCAGCGTTTTAGAGGTTATCGCAGGTCGGAGGGGCAGTCTTATGTTGAATTTGGAAGGGAGAAGGAGAACCTGTTTGACAGGTGGTGCACTTCTCAAAAGGCAGTGTCAAGAGAGCAGCTTAGGCAGTTGATTCTCCTAGAGGAATTTAAAAGATGTGTTCCTGATACCGTTTCCACACATCTAAATGAGCGTAAGGTATCGAAGATAGGCGACGCCGCTGTCTTCGCTGATGAGTTTGTGTTGACACACAAGTCCGTGTTTTTGGAGAACTACCGTGTTGAGTCCGGGGATAGGCGTCCTGTTCAGGGGGGCCGTTTCCCAAAACCTGTGTCTGCTGGTCAGTTAACTTCACCTCCTAGGCGGGGTGGTTCTGCTGGTGCATTCCCAGAAGGGATTATCTGTTTCTACTGTAAAGAACCTGGTCATATCGTTGCTGGGTGCCCGGTGCTTGAGCAGAAAAATTTCAGAACCGTGGCTCTGGTAGAAACCATATGCAGAACGCCTATGCCAACGTTAGATGGGGATGGGGGAAGTATCAAACGTGTGGACAAAGAGCTTGAGGGTTCCTCAAGGTTTATGATGAATGGATTTGTTTCCCTGACTAATGCACTAGAGTCCAAACAGGCTATAACAATTTGGAGAGATACCGGTGCTTTTCAGTCCCTCATTCTGGAGGGGGTTTTGCCGTTTTCAGAAAACTCTTCTTTGCATTCCGGTGTCGTTGTTCGGGGCTTTGGGGGTGGATTTGTGGATGCACCTTTGCATGAGGTCACGCTCAATTCTCCCTTAGTATCAGGCAATGTTGTTGTGGGGGTATGTTCTCACATTCCCATAAAGGGGGTGTCCTTCATTCTAGGGAATGATTTGGCTGGTGACAAAGTGTTGGCTACTCCGGTTGTAACTCCCATTCCTGTGGTTTCTGAGGTCTCTAATGAGCTGGCACAGAAACATCCAGGAGTGTTTCCTGTGTGTGCTGTGGCACGAGAAATGTCAAAGGACAAAAATGATGTTGTTGATACTTCGACTTGGGACATTACACTTAGTGACACATTCTTTGTTGAATTCAAATGTGTACCTGTTGAGAATTTTGGAAAGCACACTGTGGATGTACCTCTGCATAATGATTCTCTTGATTGTGGCTTTGTGTTAGGCCCGGTGGTGAAACCAGAGTTGACATGCGTGCCGGAGAAGCATGTGACGGGAGATGATATGGCAGCGCAGTGTCTCAAGGTCTTCCCAGCCTGTACGGTGGCTGAGGCCACGAACGAATTGGAGGATGAGTGTGAGAAGGATGCTATGAGAGGTGCTGTTGTTTCATGTGACACCGTTCTAGTTGGAGAGGCTACTAAGCCTGACTTAGGCTGCCAGCCTTCCCACAGTAGCTCTATTGTCCCTAATGTTTCACTTGTGGGCAGGGATGGTCCCAGTATGTCAGTTGATGATTCTGACATTGATCCACATGTCCACACTGATTCTCTGCCATGCACTAGGTGTGATGGTCAACCTAGTTACCTGTGTCCTGTGGAGCAGGAGCCGCCTTCGTGACCTGGTCTGTTGAGTGGCAGCCATTTTGATTTTGATCAGGACAATGTTATTTTGGGTGACGCCATTTTAGATGGTGTTCCAGACGTTATTGTGACTGTCGTACTGCCATGTTCCCGGTACACTGGGGCTGTACCTGAGGCGGTACATCCTACTCTGGATGTTCACGGTTTGCAGTATCCTGAACTGCCAGTGCCAGGTGGGATGGATATGGGTGCGGTGGTGGTATCAGTGATCTATGGTTTTTGTTGTGCTGTGTTCTGTTCTGTTGAGCGCAGTTCTCAGGTTGATTTTGGTTTGCAGTCTAATTTTGACAGATCGGTATCGGTGGTCGTGTTCGACAGGGGCCGACCCACTATCGCTGTTGTGGTAGTGGCCCTGATACCTAATGGGTCACAGTGGGTTTTTTTTTGTTTTTGTTTATGGGTTGTTGTGTGGTGGTTGCCTCTGGGGCAACCAGTTTGGTGGGGGAGGTGTTATGTACCAGGAGCTGATCACTTCTGTGTCACTGTGCATGCAGGTGAGGGCTGCCAATTAGCCAATTAGTGCTGATTGGTTACCTGCTGGGAGCTTTAAAGGCAGACCTAGTAACACACATGCAGGGTCTGTGCTGAGAGGAAGAGCTGTCAGGTTCTTCCAGTCCTTGTCCGTTGGGTTTCCATTAGTACCTTAGTTTACATTTACCTTAATAGTTCCTTGAGATAGTTAGTAGCACTTTGAGTTAGAGCACAGGGTTTTGGTGTTGGTTTGCACATAGGTTGCGTACCCATGAGACGTAAATTCAGAATGGCTTAGTTTAGTGGGGGAGGTTCCTGCCTCAGCTATACTGAAGAAACGGGACTGGGTAGAGATTTCACATCTAGTCAGTGTTGGTACAACCCCACATTGCTAGAAATCAATGCAAACCACTGGAAAAGGCCATTTATAAGATAGGGGACCTTGTAACTTGTGTTCCGCTGGAAAAGTTCAGCATCACTGCATACACTTTGTTTAATCCAAACGTCCATTCGGAAACATTGTATTATGAAATAAGACGGGTGAGTGTGAGTCACTCAAATCTCTCTTTTTTGCATGATTGATTAATTTCCTGATAATGTATGACGGTGACCCCTCCTCATCCCGACTAGACTGTGTTGTTGTGTCTGTGTTCGCACGTGACTTTTGAATTATTGTAAACACAACATAGTACTGTGATATTCTGATATATATCACAGTGGCGTCAGTCCTTGACAACGAGATTCTACTGTATCTCTGTTGGCAAAACAGGTCCTCATCACTGTCCCACCAGAGGATGTGATGAAGGGCGTCTACTCCAGTTATTTCTCGGTACCCATACTGGACCTGTCTTCACTCAACTGGCTGATTGCAGTGAAATCGTTCAGAGTGTTAACCGTCAAACACCTGCTGTACACAGTCAGGGAGGGAGACTGGTTCACATCCATAGACCTGAGGGATGCATATTTTTACATACATTTGGTTTTTCCTTTCAGGAAATTGTGTATGAATACCAGAGGATGCTTTTCAGCTATTCTCTGGCCCCACACACTTTCACCAAGTGCCCAGACAAGGTAGGTAGTAGGCTTGGGCGGTATGACGGTATTACGGTATACCGGGGTATTTAGAAATACCGACTATTAAAGGAGCTCACGTCTATACGGAGCTACTGAGCAGTTTTGATCCCGTAGATAGACTGGCTGACGCGCCGTTCTACTCCTGGTCTCATACCAAAACAGTCCTTTGTCCCAATGATACGTGCAGGCAGCTTTACTGGGAAAATGGTGTTTATTTTCCCTCACCGTCAAACAAAATGTCTTCATAAACTGATAAAATAATAATGAACACAATAACTAATTAGATACAAACATTTCGACCTGAGACCTGCGTCGTGCGTGCGGTCAAAAACCATTGCCCTTTCCGGCTCAAAACTCCTCCCCATACAGGTGTACCTGACGCTTAAATAAAAGAAGCGCCACCCCCTGGTCACATAAATCCACTGCACATTAAATCCATTTTGGCCGTCACACCGATTTTCAATACCGTCAAAATCACAGTTGGTTTTAAGTTTCTATTTCCACTGAAACGGAGTTTATACAGGGACGGCATTGGGTTTCGGTTTCCATTAGTGAAACGGAGTTAACTTTCGAGTTGGTTGAAGTGCGTGCACACACACACACACACAGCACGGCCAGCAGAGGGCAGGGGAGGCGGTCCGTATTTCCCCGCACAGAGCTGAGCTGAGCATACACTAACCTGTATGCATTTCCTCTATCTCTGAGCAGCTGCTAAAGCTTAAGCAATAATAATAATATGTTACCATTGAACGATGAAGCGTCGAAGTTAACCACCGTCACTCCAGCCCACGATGAGCTCCCTGACCACAGATGGCTAACGTTTTGTCAAACAAGAGCTAAACTTGCACACACTGTCGCATTTGGACAATTAAAGGACTGGAGTCTGTTCGGATTTAAGCAAAACCGACTCGCCAGTGACTTCATCCAGCACAACGAGACTACGAGAGACGGAGGCACTTCTTTGGGAATGTAATATAAAACGGGGTGAGTGAGTGTTGACATTTTTTAATCCTAATGCAACTGGCTCACGTTGATACGATGGTGCCGGGCTGCCGGCCGGGCTAACTAGCTACCGTTAGCTCACGTCGATACCTGGATGGTGCCGGCAGGCGGCATTGGCTACCTTCTATGATTTGTTTACCTCGAAAGAAGAAAGTGCACTTTTAGGTTGAAAGAACGGCCCTAATCTCAACGTGTTTCAATATAAGCAAGCGTTATGTATGGTGATAATAACGAGTATATTGTTAGCTGCGCCCCCCCCCCCCCCCCCCCCCCCCCCTGATGAAAATGAAAGTCATACCGTCATATACCGTATACCGGGGTATTAGGTCATCATAGTATGACGGTGTGAAAAAATTATACCGCCCAGGTAGTGGAACACCTGTCCAGTCTGGGCTTTGCTGTGAACTGGAAGAACACTCCTCTTCCCAGCCAGCAGGTGGAGTATCGGGGCATTGTCCTAAACTCAAGGTTTATGAGAGAATCTCTCTCACAGCAGTGACAGGAGAGTTTCATCTTCACAGGACAGTTAAGACAGCTCTATTAATAGACTGTAATGCGCCTGCTCAGCTCGACGGGATAACATCGGACCACTCCATGGTCCATCTTAGCCTTCTCTTCATGAGAATATTACAGAGATGTAGGGGCAGCGGTGGCCTAATGGTTAGAGAAGCGGGTTTGTGACCGGAAGGTCGCTGGTTCGATCCCCCGGACCGGCAGGAAAAAATCTGGGCTGGGGAAGTGAATTAATAACTCTCACCTATCCCCTTAACACCAACCGCTGAAGTGTCCTTGAGCAAGGCACTTAACTCCCAACTGCTCCAGTGGAGTTGCTCAGTGGCCAACGGTTGCAGACTGTGGTTGTACTGGGCAGCTCCCAGGTGTGAATGGAACTGTGTGAATTTGAAGCAAGGCGTTCCTGAAAAAGAGCATCCGCTCAGCGAACCTACCCTGGGTAAATAAAGAAGGTTAATAAAGAAATTTAATAAAAATAAAAAATAAATATGGTTTTCCAGTAAGACCATGAGGCAAGAGGAAACTGTTGAAGGTCCCCCCCCCCCCCATCAGTGGTGTGCGGCTTCAACAGGCGAAGCAAGACGCTTTGCCAATAATCATATAACTCGGGTTAAAAATCACCATTTTGTAAAAGAGTGGCGTCTTGTAATTCCATGGACCATGGGCAAAAATTTTGGCGTGACATAGAAATAGAAATATAACTAACAAACTAACTAGTAGCCTTTGTACTAGCCCCTTTCGTGACTGTGATGCACGCCAACAGGGTTTGGACGAGTGAACCCTGTTGGTGCATCACAGTCACGATAGAGGGGCTACTTTGGTACAAGGCACTGACTGTCATGGTCTGAGGTCAGCAGTGTGGTGTGTGACTGATGCCACCCATGTAAGCCATAGTTGGTAAGGCAATACAGATACTAGAGAACAGTTCGGCTCAAGATTATACAAATAAATAAATACAAACTAAAACAGACATGATTGATTGATTGATTGATTGAAAACGTTGATTGCAGAATGGGTACAGTACAGTACAGCTCAATACATACAATTGTTAAGGGGATGCAGACCAGAGAAAGACTTTCGTCTTGTTTACATCAGGGTCCCCCATTTTCAATTAATCATAACATATATGACATACACGACATACACATACCTGCATTGCATGGCTTTTGTCCGCATAGCCCTTCACAAACAGCCAATACACCGTGGTGGCCAAACTAGGTCCTGGTAAATCGTCAATTGTTTTGTACTTCCCCGCCGGAGCGGTGGCTGTCTGCGCGTTCAGCTGTCTGCTAAACGGATGCCGCGCACAGCCTTCCAACGCCGCGGAGAGTGACCGCCGGCCGCAGAGAGTCGCCAGTCGGGATGGCCTGAGCTGCATAGGGGCACCCATGGAGAGAGCTGGCGCGTTTGAAACAGTCTTCTGCTGTTGAGAACATGACGCTTATATCATTCCACCCTCGACCTATATCCACTCCGCCTCCGTTTGCGCGTTTGATTGATTGATTGAAAACTTTATTAACAGATTGCAGAATGGGTACAGTTACACAGTAGGCCTACAGCTCAATACATACAATTGTTAAGGGGATGCAGACCAGAGAAAGACCTTCGTCTTGTTTACATCAGGGTCCCCCATTTTCAATTCATCATAACATAATATGACATACATGACATGCAGATAGACAGTAGTGGTACTGCTACATCGATACATTTATGACATACCAGATTTGCAAATACAGTAGGCCTACTGTTTGTGATACAAAAAGAGTCCAGAAAAGAGTTTCAAGTTTCAAGCATATATTTGACGTAGAAACTGTACATTGGAGGAGGTTGGGTAGGTGGGGTGGGGTGGGGTGGGGTTGGGTGGGAGGGGGGGGGGACTGAACATTGGAGGAGGTTGGGTGGGTGGGGGGGGGGGAGTCCCGGGGGCGTGAATATTTTGGGCAACCAACTTGTGTTTAGCGTTTCTCTGATTGGCCACTACGCCCATGTGACCGCGCAGCGCGAGAGAGCTGCAGCGCGGAAATAGGCTGTCTATTGCCATTCTCTAAGACAAACTCTAACCTTAACCAGCTCCTTAACAGCGCCTAAACTTAACCCTTCTAACCTTAACCAACTCCGAAACAATGCCTAACCTTAACCTTAACCTTAACCAACTCCGAAACAATGCCTAACCTTAACCTTAACCTTAACCAACTCCGAAAGAATATTGCCATTCTCTAAGACAAACTCTAACCTTAACCAGCTCCTTAACAGCGCCTAAACTTAACCCTTCTTAACCAACCTTAACCAGTTGAGGTAGTTGTCGATGTTAAAAGAGGGGGGATTACTGCTACATAATGTCGCCGCGGGGGCGTGGCTAGACGCAAGTTGGGCGTGGCTAGACACAAGTTGGTTGCCTTTAATATTTAGGCGTCCCGCGTGACTGTACATTGGAGGTGGTTGGCTTGGGTGGGTGGCATAGGCGGCGGATGGGCTTATGTTCTAGGTAGGCTGTATTGGGAACGCCCCCTCGCGCTAAAAATTTGACCTTTTATTTTTGGTTTCACGCAAACTGTCCAGGTTCTGATTTCATATACACACACACTACTAGGCTATACTACAGCGAGCCCCACTCATTTATATATAGTGCAAATTAAGTGTTCAAATGAAGGCATCCAATAATATATGAACCATTGTCTTACCTTAATGCAGATAAATGCGACGTTTCGTCTTGGTGAGAATTGAATCACAAGTTGCAATGAAGTGAACGTTTTTCGTAATTTAGATCTCATCATGCTTTGAAAACAATGTACATACAGTAGCTCTAAAAAGTGTCCACGATTTGATGAACTCGGACTCTCATCATGTCCTCTTAGAGCAAGCCCTTGTTTGCCAAGATAAAACAACATACAGCCTCAGGTGATCGCTAGTTATGCCTCCTCGCTTCTCTACAAAGCGATCGGCGGGCTGAAATTCAGAACACACATGTTTGCTTTACTCTGCCTGCGGGTGCGGGATCAGATTCAGGATGATCATGTGAATGATGTGATTGGCCACATTATTTAACCTGAGCCTATGCGTGATTGGTTACTGCCTGTATACCTGGAATGTTAAACGCTGCCACAGATTGACACCTTCGTCGTTGACACCTCGGCCAGCGAGCCGGCTGCAGCACAAGACACACACTAGCCAGCAGCCTGCGCATATATATTATATAAATTTCAACAGCGGCGGCCGCTGGCGCTGGTGCCTTGTGGTTCGCAGTTCACGTTAATAGGTCGAGTTGAAAATGTAATGCTCTGAGATGCTCTGGAGCAATCTCTCTCGGTCTCTCGGATCAATCAAATCAAATAATTAACACATGTATGTTGTCATTTTAAACAACTCACCATTCATTCATTATGCATCAGCAGCAGCTACCCATTGACACCTCCGTCGGGGCGACCCCCCCCCCCCCCCCCCCACACACACACACACAGACAGGCTGCCTAATTCTGCAGTATGCCCAATATTATTTATATATAAATGCTAAATATTTACATCAGACATGTACAGACAATGTACAAACAAACAATAATTCTACATATTAGGTACAGGCAAGCATATGGTGTTAGAGTTCTGCAGGGATGTTGTTGACAAGTTCTTTTTTAACCATGTTTTGAAGTGGGGGTGGGTGGGGGCTCCTGCCTGCCAGTCTTCAGTGTATTCAGGCCGTCTGGAATGTTAAGTGTCACCACACCTATCCATTGACGGACCCCAGCCCCCCCACAAACACACAGGTACACAGGGGAAAAAATAAAGGCTAAAAAAAAACGTTTTTTTTTTTTTAATAAATAAAAATAATGTGTCGACTGGTCTGGGAAGGCACAGCCTGCCCCAGCCTTATACACCCGCCGCCCATGGTGGGTGGCGTTCGCGTATGCAGTCCGAGTCCCGACCCAAACCGATTGTCGAAGGGGGGAGGGGGGGGGGGCAGAAACCTCGGTCAAACGCAAAAGTCATGGCCAAAGTTTGCAGTTTCTTTATCTGATGACGAGGGTACCGACCCCACCAGCACACCTGCCAGCTACCAGTGACCTGATGAATTGAAAATGGGGGACCCCGATGTAAACAAGACGAAAGTCTTTTTCTGGTCTGCATCCTCTTTGCAGTTGTTTTGTATTGAGCCGTACTGTAATTTGTACCCATTCTGCAATCTGTTAATAAAGTTTTCAATCAATCAATCAATCAATCAATCAATCAATCAATGGCGTCAGGTTTCATTGAAGCAGTTCAGATTCTGACCACCAGAGGACGGTCTTGGTACACCAAAAAACAAAGCCAAAGATGATGATTTTGTCATCAAGGATGGATGCTTTTTTTTCTCAGCAGGGTGCAAAGGAATGCACGTGTGTGATGTTAATATTAAAGAAAATGACTTCAAGAATAAATATTATTCAACATTGTACCCATCTTTTGGGATAAACATAGCAACACATGCAGTGATACCCCATGTTGCCCCATAATAACAAGACAGTGTAGCAGATAAGAGTTATACTGTTTTCATAATGTTTAGTGTTAAAAAAAAATAGTTTTATGCCTTAGAGACATAATGGTACAGAGTGAAAAACGTTTAATTTATATGTCAAAGCACTCTTATAATGCATATTTTCTGCACAATTATGGTGATGGGAAGCTACATTTCTGCAGACATTTTGTTATTTCTTCGCAAACATACCTTACCAAATTTGCGACGGTATGTGAAAATATATTGGGAGTTTTTTATTTTTATTTTTTTTAGAATCTTGCACCTCTTTTTGCACTTGCTGTCAGTCCTTGTTGTTATTGTTTTAAGACATTGTAGTGTTCGACTGTCACTCCCCGATTGTGTTGACAGGCGTCACGATGCACCATGCATAATTAGTTCTCTACTCTTGTACTCAGTAACACAGTTATGTGATGTAAATATAGAAGAATGTCCAAGTTACGGCTGGTACGGTTTGCAGGGTTTTATTGTCCAAAAAAGAATAATAGTGAATAAATGGTTTAAATTAGAACAGTGAGAGACAGATAGGAAAACGTATCTCCATGGCTTACACTGATCACCTAGGACTAGGTAACTTATAATAGGTGGGGTGCCCCCTAGAGTTCAAACATAAATAAGACACTAAACAATAATATAAATTCTACAAGTCGGTTTCTGCTTCTACAGACATCGTGCTAGAAATCTTAGCAGATAGAACATTGTAACTCAGTTTACTTATAAGGCCAGTTTACTTTTGTACCACATTTCTTTCTTTCATCGAACGCAAGGTTAGAATTGTTAGTTTTTATAGAATTGTTTTATACCTTCTTTCAAATCTGTCTTTTTTCCCCTGTTATGTTAAATAAATAAATAATTTCAAATTTAACATTTGTATCCATAAAGTGTCCAGATATACTGTATATGTCTGCGTATCCCACAGGTTGTTTAGTAATGCCACCACAAATAAAGTATGTTTTGGGGGCAAACACCAAATTGTTGAAACGACATTAACTCATTCAGCGCCGGAGCGATATGCCCGATATAGGTTTAGAACGCCACAAATTTAATCAATGGGGGGACTACGAGATTTGCGAGTACTTAAAATTAGGAATGCTCGATATTGGCTTTTTTACCGATACCGATATACCGATATTGTCCAACTCTTAATTTCCGATACCGAAATCAACCGATATCAACCGATACCGATATATGCAGGGTTTCCCCCCCCCCCCAAAAAACGGAATAATTTCAGGTAATTAACATTACATATCTCTTGTTGTGGAATTAACACAAGATTATGCATACTTTTGACAATAAATAAAATCAGAATTTGTTCTTACTTGCTTGCCTGGGTAAATAAAGGTTATAGAAATGTAAAAAAAATTAAGATATATATTTTTTTTTTAAACCGATACCGATATTTTCCGATATCACATTTTAATGCCGATATCGGCCGATAATATCGGTAGGCCGATAATATCGGACATCCCTACTTAAAATATATCTTAAATTATAGCTATGGGTCTAATACACCCGTCGATTATCAGTGAGTTGCTTCGAGTCAACATGTACAAAACGGATCGTTTTTTCATCAGTACATTTCCGTTTTATACCGTTTTGAATATGAATATAGTTTTGGTGATTCTTAGTAATTCCAGGAAAAGACGCGATAATAGCCCTTTAGTGGAATACACTAAACAGTAAACACGTTGTAATTTTTCGCCTGATTATCGAATGTTCCTGAAATCAATGCTAGATCATCATTATTATCCTTCCTCGTGCAAAAATGAAAAGAGCCTTGTAGCGCGAGGCTCCCCCAGTCCCCTCCTGCACTCAACGGCACACAGCCACACACACACACACACACACACACACACACACAGAGACAGCGTCGATCGGGGTAGAAATAAATATCAGATCAACGATCAAATTTATATATAGTGTTCTTACCTTGTATCTGATATAATGCAAAAAAAATAATCCAATTTATCTGATCGCCATTCCAAATACTGCTCGTGGAGGTCCGTACCACATACCGACCGTTACACACTGACGGGCGGGCGGGGTTACTGTTCCATGCCATCGTTGTTGAGGCCTACCTCGCCTGAGTATTTAAACCCCGCCCGCACGGCTCGGATCGTCCCAGAAAAGAAACAACACCATTCCCAATGGAGTGCAATACCAGCTGGAAGGCGTAGGCGGCGGTATTTGCCCTTTTGCGAGCTCAGACCCATTCCCAACGATAACATCAGGCTGGATGGATGAAAATGAATGGATATCGCTAATAAAAGAAATAACGATTAAAACCCAACTATACTTGCGATTGGCGCTCATTGACAGTGTTGGGAAAGTTCACTTTCTACATGAACTAGTTCAGTTCACAGTTCACAAAATTTTAAATGAACTAGTTCAGTTCATAGTTCATAATTAAAAGTTTTGAACTAAAGTTCATGGTTTCAAAAATGAACTAATTTATAGTTTATAGTTCTTTTTTCAATACGTTGCTGCAAGCTATTATTTGTCAAATTTATTGCCACAACCCAGAATACTGGCATTTCCATAAGGCTTTGCTGCCGTCCATTCAGTCCACACTAGTAGCAGCTGCAGCTTTCATCTCTACAGTATATTTTCAAAAACATGAGGAAAAACGTAATCTAAATTGTAACTGAGGGGTTACAAAACCCTGACTGTATTAAAGATTGTGATAGATTAAACCACTGCTAGTTATGTACTTTAATTACTGGCCAGACAGTACATCAAATATAGATGGTGAACACCCACAAGAACACGGCATTGACACAGAAATAGTATTGGAGGGTAATTTATTATTATTAGGCAACGTTAGGTTACAGAATGAGAATTAGGGTCGCGCTTGTATGGCGAAGAATATACGTAAAGTCAGTCAAGAGCATAAGTCACTAAGAATAACAGGAATCCTACGATGGGTCTAAGCTGACGCCACCTGTTGTATAGTAGCAATTATATAGGGCAACACTGGTACCGACTGGAGACAATGGGTTCCCTCCGGGGTGTAAGGCCTGGAGGGTAGAGGAATGTTCGGGTACTCCGTCTGATTCAATGAGGAATAAAGAGACTCCAGATACAGGAGTCGGTCCTTGTAAACTCCCTTGATCAGCAGCCAAAGCAATAATTGTAATCCAAATGCCCGACAGCATTGATGACAGCTAGCCAGCCCCGTCCACGAGGCAGGCCCGAGTTGTAATCCTCACGAGGTTGAATCCCAAACGATAGTGGAAATCAACGATGCTCTTCTCCGGTGGTCACGTCCCAAATCAATATAATCCAACCAGGAATGGTTCTGCAATCGCCGACGCTGATTCTCCTGTGTACATGTCCAACGGTTCTCCGCCTAGGACTCCTCGGGTGTGGGCGACGTATTTAGGCCACACAGCCTGGTTAAGTACACTAGCTAAAGACACGACGAACCGCTGGGTAATGCTACACACGAAAGAACTGTGGCCGCACGATATACAATAAATGATAGACTATTTACTTCACATTAGATTAAGTCGAACTCAACGTTACTTCATTAAACTCTGACACTTTACCATTCTATTCGCACGCGGTTCTCAATGCTCTGTTTAGACGCAAGGTTGCTCACTTCACTGTTTCACCGAACTTGATGAAACAGCTACTTAGACGAACGAACTGCTGCTGTTTACACCTGCGCCGTATTTATACTTAAGTGAATATCTAGTCCCAACCTCAGTCCTTGTCTCGTATTACTACGCTGACTCCGGGCATGTTCTGACATGCCTGCAGTTGTCTTTGAACTTGCCGTTGGGGGCTTGCGCGCTGGCGCCTGGGGGCGCTGTCCAATAGGAGAGCGAATATTACTCTGGTCTGAACGCAGGTAAAGGGATATTCCGTGTATATATATAAATAATATACAAAGTATATCAAACAATAAATATAAATTCTCAGTTTAATCTGGCCCTTCACAACAGCCGCCTCCTAATTAGTCTGCACCTAATTAGTTAAAGGAAGACAGATTAATAGTCCAGTCAACTGCTCAACGTCTGTTGTGGGGAGTAGGGCAATCTACAAAGTCAGTGGGTCATGATCGTCATCAGGGGAGTCAGGGAGCCTCGGCAACTCTATCAGCCTCGCCACGGGTCGGGTGTAGGTCCGCCCCTGGACAATAACTTCTGCCGCTCTGACCTTTCCGTCGGCACCAGTGATCACTTTGCTTACGCGGCCGGCCGGCCACATAGCTCGGGGTAGTGACTGGTCTATGATCATAACGACTGTGCCCACTTGTAAGTTGTCTCTATCTTTTACCCATTTCTGGCGGGTTTGGAGAGACGGTAGGTAGTGGAGGAGGAAACTGTTCCAAAACTTGTCAGCCAATACTTGACTGTACCTCCACATTCTTCGGCCGTTCGCTTCTTCGGGTCTGTACACCGTCTGTGGAAGCGCGGGGTCCAGCCGCCCCATCAAGAGAGTGTTGGGGGTGACTGGGTCGACATCTGCTACATCACTTGAGACGTAACCGAGGGGCTTTGAGTTCAATACTCCCTCGATCTCCGTGAGGACTGTCGTGAGGACTTCTTCAGCCACGGTCTGGGCCCCAAGCACGGCGTACAGAGCTGTCTTTATGGAACGTACTTCTCTTTCCCAGGTTCCCCCGAAGTGAGGGGCGTTCGGGGGGTTAAACTGGAAGTCGATCTGAGAAGGAGCGAGGTGGGTCTTAAGTTCTGGACCCATGGCTTGGAAGCTCTCTCTCAGCTCTCTTTCTCCGCCTTTGAAGTTTGTCCCGTGATCAGACAACAACGTAGACGGTTTTCCTCTTCGCGCTGTGAATCTCCGGAAGGCCATGAGGAATGAGTCCGTACTCATGGTCGGAAGGAGTTCTATGTGTATTGCTCGGGTGGTCATGCACTTGAATACAATGCCCCACCTCTTCTCCGTCCCTCTTCCTTTCTTCACGTAGAGCGGGCCGAAGCAGTCCACGCCCGTGGAGTGAAAGGGCTTATCGCCGAGTCGGAGGCGACAGGGAGGCAGGTCTGCCATCATGGGTATACTGGGCTGTGCTCGCCACTTGCGACAGTCTAGACAGGTCCGCTGGAAGCGTCGTACTGCTTCTCTTCCTTGCAGTATCCAATAGCGACGTCGGATCTCAGCGAAGACTCTCTCTGCCCCAGCGTGGTGCACATCCTCGTCGTATTTCTTTATGATGAGCTCAGTGACCTTGTGTCGGCTGTTGAGGACTATAGGAAACTTGACGTCATCCGTTAAGTCCGGGGCCCGTCTCAGACGACCACCCACCCTGATGAGGCCATGGGTGTCGCGCTCGGGGGCCAAGTGGAGCAGTCTGCTGTCTGACGGGATTGGCTTTGTTCCCTGCAGGCAGTCTAGCTTGTCGGGGAACGAGTCTGTAAACCGGCATGATGATGAGTTCGTGAGTAGGACAGCTTCTCTACACCGATGGCTGGAAAAATACTGTAAAGAACAGGGCTTAGGGTTCGTGGATAATTGGTCCTCTTTCTGGGGGCGCCCTGGCTTGCTGAGAAAGGACGGCGTGCATCCTAACATGCAAGGCGCCTCTCTCTTATCTCGCAATATAGACAAGATTATAGCTTCGGGCTGACAGCCACCCCACAAGCATGCCAGGGTGCAGGCTCTTAGCGAGCCTGCTAGTCATGCTAAACTGATGGACCCTGCCAATCCTTATACCTTTCTTGCTCGGTCCCTCCTCCACCAGGCTCCCCACTCCTCTCTTTCTATCTCTACCCCTAAACCTGTATACCCAATCAAAACTAGAATATCCTGTTACGCTCCGCTTTACCCAGCTCGTCCTTGTGCGACAAACCATGCCAACTTAATTGCGATTAAACCTACCCGCATGGCTGAAAACCGCGCTGCTAAGTATACAGAGAGTGTGAAGGTTGGCCTTATCAACATCCGCTCTCTGCCAACCAAAGCTCTTTTGGTAAATGAACTGATAACAGACCATAGTCTCGACCTATTTGGCCTCACTGAGACATGGCTTAAACCTAATGATTTTCTGCCCTTAAACGAGGCCTCACCCCCTAATTTTAGTAGCTCCCACATCGCACGCACCTCCAAGAAAGGAGGCGGAGTTGCTCTAATTTATGACTCTAAGCACAACTTTACATCCGACGCAAACTGTAAGTTTTCCTCGTTTGAGGTGCTCCTGTTGCATCCCTCTCCACCCAACAGAAAGTGTGGCGGTCTGATTCCTACCTCCACTGCATCCTTTGTAATGGCTGTCCTATACCGCCCCCCAGGCCCTTACACCCTCTTCCTAGATGAATTTTCAACTTTCATCTCTGAGCTTGTTATGCGCTCAGATAACATTTTAATTGTTGGTGATTTTAACATTCATTCCAATAAAACTCTAGATCCCCTAAATAAGGCTTTTACCGACATCATTGACTCTGTCGGTCTCATTCAAATCGTTGACCAACCCACTCACAGTGGTGGGAACACCCTTGACCTAGTCCTAGCCCGCGGTCTCACTGTGTCAAATTTGACCGTCTCCCCCTATGTTCCTGCTCTCTCAGACCACTACCTCATCAAATTTCAAATTGATCTGACGGTTTCTCGCCCAGACAGTGTAGAATCCTACATGAGCCGTCGTATTAACGCCTCAACTGTCCCAATTCTAGTTAACTGCCTACCAGACACCCTCTCTCCCTTCCTCTCTTACTCTGGCCCCCTTGATCTCTTTACAGACAAACTTAATGCCGCCCTTCGTAGCACCCTCGACATTGTCGCTCCCCTTAAACCTAAAATTAAACGTGCTCCGCAAAAACTCCCTGGTTTACGGAGGAAACGCGCTCCTTTAAAAAGGCTTGTCGCAAACTTGAACATAAATGGCGTTCGACCAAACTCGAAGTATTCCGCCTCGCCTGGAATGATAGTTTACGTAACTACAAAAAGGCACTCTCACTTGCCAAAACCTCTTATTTTTCCAGGCTCATAAATGAAAACAAAAACAACTCAAAGTTTCTGTTTGACACAGTTGCAAAACTTACGCAGAAACAACCAAGTGCCCTAAACCATGCGTTCTCGGCTAACGAATTCATGACATTTTTTACCAAGAAAATTGACCTCATTAGAGATGAAATTGTTGCTTTACTCAACAATCAGAGTCCCTCCCAACCTTTGACGGGCATTCCCCCTGACTTTGATTCCAGTCATACGCTATGCTGCCTTGAAAACGTCTCACTTAGTGCCCTCTCTAAACTGGTTGGCGCGGCTAAACCTTCAACCTGTCTGTTTGACCCTCTCCCAGCAACTCTCATCAAAAAACTCTTCCCAACTCTAGGCCCTGCCCTACTCAATATCTTCAACACCTCTTTGTCTACTGGCGTGGTGCCCCTGGCCTTTAAATCAGCCGTCATTAAACCATTACTTAAAAAACCGAACCTCGACCCTCTAATCTTGAAAAATTACAGACCTATCTCCAATCTCCCATTCCTATCCAAAGTATTAGAACGGATCGTCGCAACGCAACTTACTGACCATTTATCAAACAATAATCTTAATGAATCATTTCAATCTGGCTTTAGAGCCTTACACTCCACCGAAACGGCGGTTACCAAAGTCACAAATGACTTACTGCTCTCTCTTGACTCAAACCTCACCTCTGTGCTCTTATTGCTTGATCTCAGTGCAGCCTTTGACACTATCGATCACTCGATTCTTCTAGGTCGGCTTGAGAACCATGTTGGCATTCGGGGTCTCGCACTAGCTTGGTTTAAATCCTATTTAACTGATAGAACACACTGCGTGGTCTATAATGATTTAACATCTGAGACCCTCCCAGTGCAATGTGGTGTCCCACAAGGCTCTGTCCTGGGCCCTTTGCTATTTTCGATTTACATGCTACCCCTCGGCGATATCATACGCAAATTTGGCATAAACTTTCATTTTTACGCTGATGACACCCAATTATATATACCTATTAAGCCAAATGATTCCTCCCAACTACAAAACCTTGAGGCCTGCTTGCTTGCCGTCAAAAAATGGATGTCGCAAAACTTTCTACTCCTTAATGCAGATAAAACTGAGATGTTAATTGTTGGCCCCCCAAACCACAGAGGCCTGTTTCAGGACATCTCCCTCAACTTTGATACCTGTCATGTATCCCAGAGCTCCACCATAAAAAACCTCGGAGTCATTTTTGATCCCTCCCTCTCATTTAATGCACATATAAAAAATGTCACCAAAATTGCATTCTTCCATCTTCGTAATATCGCAAAAATACGCCCCATTTTAACTCTGGCTGATGCTGAAACCCTGATTCATGCTTTTGTCTCATCACGTCTGGACTACTGTAATGCACTTTTTTCAGGCTTACCTAATTCAAGCATCAAAAATCTTCAACTCGTGCAAAATGCGGCTGCACGGATACTAACTAGAACTAGAAAATTTGATCACATCACACCAGTTCTGTCCGCCCTACATTGGCTTCCTATCCAAGCCCGCTCTGACTTTAAAGTGCTACTCCTCACCTACAAAATTTTAAATGGGCTTGCACCGCTCTATCTATCTGATCTCATCTCCCGATACTCGCCCGCTCGTGCTCTGCGCTCACAAAATGCGGGGCTTCTATCGACCCCTAGGGTTAAAAAGAAATCCGCCGGCCACAGAGCCTTTGTCTACCGCGCTCCCTACCTGTGGAACAAATTACCTGCCGTCATCAGGGGCGCCTGCTCTGTCGAAGCTTTTAAATCCCTGCTTAAGACTCATCTTTTCTCTCTCTCCTTCAACCTACCTTGATCTCACCTGGTCGGGGACTGACCTTTAGATTAATCTGTGTAGTTTAGTTATGGTACAGGGTACTACATGGTACCACTGGGTAGTTTACTATAGGGTAGTTTAGTTAGGGTACAGGGTACTACATGGTACCACAGAGTACTACTTGGTACTGCATGGCATTACAGGGTACTACATGGCTTACATAGCTCTACATGGCACCACAGGGTACTACATGGCACTACAGGGTACTACAGGATACTACGGGGTACTACATGGCACTATGGGGTACTATAGGGTACTACATGGCACTACGGGGTACTACATGGCACTACAGGGTACTACATGTCTGCTCCTTTGCAGCACCACAAACATGGGAACTCTCTAACTCTTCCCCCCCCCCTCTCCCCCCCCCCCCCCCCCCCTCCCTCCCCCTTCTCTCTGAGTACCCGTCTCCTGGCGCTGACCAAGGTGATGGATGCCTCGGGGTCCTGGCCAAGCTTGTAGTGACTGCTCTACATGCACCTCCGAGGCATTGGATCAGTTATTCACCGCCGTCTGTCCGTGGTCCTGTCAACTGATTAACAGACTGTTAACAGATTAACAGTCAACGCGGTTTCATTGCTGGGTTAAGTACTTCTATTCTATTCACATAATACGCTTACTTCATATATCTACTCCATTCACATATATGCCTACCACTTGTATCTATTGCTATGTCCGCCTACTACAATCTCATGAGCTGTCTAACGCCTGTCCCGTCTCCCTGTCTTCCTATGACTTGCTGTCCTGGAGTGTTGACCGGAGTGTTGGACGTCCCGTGACGAAGGCCGGGAGATTGCGACCCCCTCTGCATGCCCCCCTGTCTTCGGAGGTCTCGTAGTGGTGACCGGAGTGCCGGATGTCCCGCGATGATGTCGGGAGTTCGCGACCCTCTCTGCGCCACCCCCCTTCCCCCTGTCTCCGGCTGTCCCTGAGCAACGACCGGAGTGTTGAATGTCCCGTGACTAAGACGGGGAGGACGTGACCCTCTTGCGCCGCCCCTGTGCCTCAAATAGATCCGCTATCAACTCTATCTTTAATCTTTCAAAATGTTCAGTTGCTATCGCTATTAGCTCTATCTTTAATTTTTCAAAATGTACAGTTGCTATTGCATGCACTCATCTGTGTCTCACCACACACATGAGTGCATGCTTACCAACTGTCCGTCTGCAACACTACTATCACCGACATCTAAGAAGGGAGATCCCCCCTTGAACGGCCCTTCTAAGGTTTCTCTCCTCCACATTGCCTGTGGAGCTTTTTTTCCCTATTGTTAGGTTTTAGTGAGTTTTTCCTTACCTTCGCGTGGGGTATGTCTGGGAGTGCTTGCATTCTTTCATTTATTTGCATTCATCTAAAAAATGTTTGGACCCTATGGTGTTCTTGTTCTGTTCTTGACTTATTGTTATGTTGTCTTCTTGACTTGTTTAAAGAAGACCTGTACGGCCCATGGGGACATTAACGTGTGTTGTCGGGCCCTATAAATAAATTTGATTTGATTTGAGTCTCTTTGGGCTCGCTGTAGCAGAAGGAGTTCTGCCTCTTCGTAGTTCGCTGCGTTAATGTCGGTAGTGGGGGGAACCTCAGGGTGGTGCCACAGGAATGTCTTTAGCTGCGCACTCTCAAAGGTGAGGCAGTCGTCTATGTTAGGGTCAGTGGGGACTGGGGTGTGCGTCAACCCACAGAACATAGATTTCTTGATCTCTGCCTCCTCTTGACTAGCCTCCCGAGGGGTGGGGGTAGGCCACTCTTCCTCCGGGAGCTTGAGGAACTCAGGACCGTCACTGTAGATATTGTGAAGTGTGAGGTCATCTAGGGACATCCCCCGTGTGATGACATCGGCTGGGTTCTGTTTCGTGTCCACGTACCTCCAGCACGCTGATCCTACTAGGTCTTGGATCTCTGTGATTCTGACTCCCACGAAGACCTTGTATCTACAAGAATCGGACTGGATCCATGTGAGTACGGTCATGGAGTCTGACCACAAGATTGTTCTTTGCAACGGGATGGTGAGTTCACATTGGATTAACGTGGCGAGTTGCGCGCCTACCAGAGCTGCGCAGAGCTCTAGACGCGGGATCGATTGTTGCTTGCGGGGGGCTATCCTTGAGCGAGCCAGGATGAAGGCTGTGTGTATTTCTCCTCCCTCCTCTCGGGCCCGCAAGTAAGCCACCGAACCGTAGGCCACTTCTGAGGCGTCGCTGAAGACGTGCAGGTCCATCTGGCACGTCTCCAGCCGCACTGTGGGTGGGAAGTAGCTTCGGCGTATGTTCACATTTTGGAGCGAGTTGAGTTCTCTCTCCCACTCTCTCCAGGTGGAAGCTAGGTGGTCGGGTATGGGGTCGTCCCAGCCCTGTTCCTTGTCCCACAGCTCTCGTACAATCATTTTCGCCCGAGTGGTGTAAGGTAGGATACACCCCAGCGGGTCGTATTGACTTGCGAGTGTTCTGTATACGCTCCGTCTGGTGGTCGGTAGAGGGGTCGACCTTCCCTGCTCCGTGGTCAGGGGTGTGTATTTGTAATGGAGCGAGTCTGTTTTGAAGCGCCAGACTAGGCCCAATGTCATTTCCTGTGCTTCACCTGGGGTGGTCGCCATCCAGGTCTCGCTGCTTGCTGCCTTTGTCTCTGGGGAGAGGCTGCGAAGTACTTGAGGGTCACTGCTGGCCCACTGCCGGAGATCAAAGCCGCCTTTGATCAGTGAGGCGCGGAGCTTGAGTAGGAGGGCTTCGGCTTCTTCTGGCGTCGAGACGCTTTGCAGACAGTTGTCCACGTAGAAACTCCTCTCTACACTTTGTCTGACCTCCTCATCAGCTTCAGGGTCTTCTGTCACATGTTTTTGCAGTGCGAACATAGCACAGCATGGGCTGCATGTGGTTCCGAAGGGGAGGACCTCCCATTGGTAGATGGATGGTTGCTCATCTTTGATCCTCTCTCTCCATAGGAACCGCAGCAAGGGCTTGTCCTCCTCCACTAGTCTCACCTGCAGGAACATCCCTTTGATGTCGCCGCTGATGGCCACCTTGTCTTGGCGGAAACGTAGGAGTACGCCGAGGAGAGAGGGGCCGAGTGTTGGGCCGGGCAAGAGTTCTTTATTCAGATTCTGTAGTCCGATCTGGTAGCTGCAGTTGAATACAATGCGATCCTTGCCGTTGTGGTGGACCTTGTGGTGGGGCACGTACCAAGATTCGATCGTCTGGTCGGCCTCTTGAATGTCAATTTTCTTTATGTGTCCCGCTGTGATCAGCTTGTCGATCTCAGCGCGGTACACAGTGGCTTGAGTGGGGTCTTTGGCTAGACGCCGCTCGGTGTTCAGTAGATATCGCTCTGTCGCTTCTTTTGAGGCGTGGAGGGTGGGCATACCCTCTCGCCTCAAGAGTGGAGTTGCGTATCTCATCACTCCATTGACCTCGACTCTCTTTGTCCTCTGCTCGAGGAGGGTTATGGCATAAGTGTCTTCCTTTGAGCAAACGAGTTTCTTTTCATTCTTAAAGGGCATCGCATCCAATGTCCATAGCCTCTCGACGTGCTGTAAGAGGGTGGTGTCTTCTTCGTTTATCCTCGAGTAGAGACAGCGAGTGGCTGTCGGTCGGTTGGAAGACCCGGAGAGGGGGCCTTGTAGTGTCCAACCCAGGCGGGTCTCGACCGCTGCTGGACAGCCTCTGGGCCCGATGTGGACCCGGTCCGTTGGGACGATGAGGTGTGCGTGGTCGGATCCTATGAGCAGGGTCGGGGTGGCGTCGTCGATGAGCGGTATAGGTAGTTGACGTAGGTGCACGTATTTCTCCATCAGCTTTGGGATGGGGTAGGTGTACTGTGACAGGCCTATGTCGTGGCTGGTGAAGGCGTTAGTGATGCTATACTGCTTCTCGGGCTGCCCGACCGCTGCTATCGTGAAGGAGACATTTTCACCCTTTATGGTCTTCAGGTCTCTTCTAATGGTACGGATTGTCATTGTTTCTTCGCTCCCCCGCAGACCCAGCCGGGCTGCGGCGGATGCGAGGAGGAGAGTCTTTTCTGACCTATCGTCTAGGACGGCGTAAGTGTCCATGACCTTGTCCTTGTAGCTTAAGATCACTCGGACCACCTTCAAGAGCACTCGGGAGCTCCCGCTCTTCGCAGGGTCTATGTGCATCTCAAGGTGCCCAGAGCGCATAACATAGCGCTGGCATATTCCAACTCAAGCACCCCATACTCCGCGGCTCTAGTGGCCCTCGACCAGCGTTATGGACGCATATGGGATTACGTGATCCAAGAAATACGGGATACCGACCGCCTCCCCCCAGCCAAAGACAATAGAGCACTGGATGACCTCTCTATCAAGGTACAATCCCTAGTAGGGATGCTGGGGTCCCAAAAGGAGAAGGGGAGATATGAACTGTATGCAAATTCTAATGTGGAGCGAATACTGGAGAAGCTCCCTCCAGCCCGCCAGGAGCGTTTTCGGCGGCAGAGAGACCACCGTGATCCCGACGGCCCCGAGCCATCCCTCCTAGACCTGGCCGCTTTCCTCGCAAGGGAAGTTAGCAGCCTACGACTGGACACCTTCGTGTGGAGTGGATCTAGCCCAAGAGATGGACCTCGGAGGTCCAACGATAACCGCCGGTCAGTGACCGTTATGCACCAGGCCGAGTCAGTGCCGCAGCACAAGAACCACAGCACCCCCCAGACCAAGGGGAAGTGGAAGATTGTATGCCAGTACTGTGAAAAGGAACATTGGCTGTCTCAATGTGACACTTTCAAGAAGCTGACCGCTGACGAGGTGAGTCAGTGGATCAAAGCCAACCGCCGCTGCTTCCGCTGCGCACGCAGCCATATGGCAGCTGAGTGCCACTTAAAGAAAAGATGCAGCAAGTGCGACGGCGCCCACTTGGAGGTCCTACACGACAGCAACAAGAAGAAACCCGTACCCCCAAGCAGCTCGAGAGCATAATAATAGGACAGGTAGTCAGACTCAGCTCTTTGGACGGTAAAACGGGGGGGGTACATAACTGCATTCTGAAAAAATGCGGGGGACACTTTCCAATGTCCCCCGCGTGAGTTACGCCCCTGACTGAACATATTTGAATTGCCTTAGCTGAGAACTGTAAGTCACAGTAACTGAACATATTTGAGTTGCCTCCACTTGAGAACCTTAAGTCACAGTAACTGAACATATTTGAACTGCCTTAACTGAGAACTGTAAGTCACAGTAACTGAACATATTTGAGTTGACTCCACTTGAGAACTGTAAGTCAGACTAACTGACCATATTTGATTTGACTTAACTGAGAACCTTAAGTCACAGTAACAGACCATATTTGAGTTTCCTTAACTGAGAATTGTAAGTCTTAGCCAACTGAAAACATTTGAGTTGATCAACTTAAAAAATTTGAGGCATGGGATTACGTCAATTTTTTTAAGTTCTGGAAACTTATTCGGGTTTACAGTGTAGACATTCTCTCACAGCAGCACAGGCTCTCTAAGGGCGAAGAGAAAACAGTGCTTTGAACTGACGCTGATAACAGTGTCTAGGGGCGCCCCGACCATTTATTATTATGGGAAAAGCCGGCTATAGATAGGACTTTTATTTGTAACGTGGGCCTACTGTCATTTGGTTTGAGTGTGATAATAACGTGTGTTCTTTTATAAAATTCCCATTCGGTAGCCCCTTTGTCCTTCTCCCTCTTCCTCCCCTCTCTCCCCACCTATGGAGAAGCGGAACAGTATATAGACCCTTAAAGGGAAGGTGTTATTACTGTGTCTAGCCCAGTGTGGGAAGAACTTCAGTCTGTAGTATAGAGCGAGAGCACTAGGTGCCCAGTGTGGAAATAACTTTAATAGAGGTGTAATAATTTGTAACGTGCATCAGACTTCCAGTAAAGGACAAAGTAAATGGGACCACTGTGTGCGTGTCTGTTAATGTGCATCTTACCTAACCCTTTTCTTTCCGGGTAATGTTCATTACAATCTAACCCTTTCCCCACCCCCTGCCTATAGTTCATTGTGAAAGGTCTCTACTCATCATTCGGGAAGGGTACTGCTTTGGGGAGCATCATCATCCATATCATCCATCTTTACTGCCATCGGGTGTGTGAGGGCCCAGGAAGTATATTGGGGGAAGTGTGGGAGCTGCTGTTGATCGCCCTGGAGGGCAAGAAGGACCAGCGCACCATTCCTAGGTTAGTGAATCCTAGGCCCCATCCACTCCTGCTGCTCGACCTCCACTTCAACATTCCTGGCCTACAGTCGGGGACCCAGCTGGACCCAGCTCTGCTGCGTTCTCACTACCAGGTGGCCGTGTACATCCACTCCCATAAAGCAGGGATAATCCACCCTGCTACACAAAGTAAGATTTTCATTGTATTGCAAACTGTCTGTTTAACTGTGCATATGACAATAAACAATCTTGAATCTTGAATCAGATTTGATCACATCCTTTGCCTCAGCCTCGGCCCTGCCCTCCGCTGCTCTGTGAGGAGCAGTGTTGAGGGAATGCATGCCGCTCTGTCTTGGCTTAGAGTGGATCAGAAGCTGGCATGCAGCCTTGTAACATTTTTGTTTAATATTTATAAAATTGGTAAACCTAAGTCTTTGTGGTCAGAACTACAACCCACCAATACTACTAGACATGGCTATGTCACCAGACACACGTGGGTCTTCATTTTACTCTACCTCTACCAAGAACAAATGCACTTAAGAGAACCGTAATGTATAGAGCTGCTGCAAACTGGAATTGTACCTGTGAAGATAATGATGATCAGCAACAAATTTACTTTAAAAAAAAAAGTTGAAAATGCTGTTATGAATAATGAAATACAGTTGAGTTACTGATTTATTTAGTTAGTATTGTTAGTTTAGTTAGTTAGTTTAGTTAGTATTGTAATTGTGGCTAGAGCCGTAATGTATAGAGCTGCTGCAAACTGGAATTGTATACCTGTGAAGATAATGACAAACAACAAATTAACTTTTAAGAAAAAGTTGAAAAATGCTGTTATGAAATACAGTTGAGTTACTGATTTATTTAGTTAGTGTTGTTACTTTAGTTAGTTAGTTTAGTTAGTATTGTATTTGTGGCTGGAGCCTTTGTGTCTTTTTTTGTGAGATTCTAAAGACATTGAGAATGTATCCCAGTATCAAATCACACACAAAAATGAAGATTTCTTTTAATATCTACTATGATTTATGCATTGTGACAATAATATTGTATTGAGAGCTTTTTTGGTGTATTTCTATATGTATTTTCTCCCATATACACTGTAAATAATCATATGTTGTTGCTGATATTTCCGAGCAAGTTTTTTTGCATTGGCTTATTTTAGTTGAATCAACAAGTTGAAACAAACTTGTTTCCCAGTAAATGGCAGCGAATAAGCTCCAAGCTGTGCATTGATGTGATTTAACAAATTAGAATCTTATCAGGATTGTTAGTGCAATTGTACTCAAAGTTGTACTCAAATTAATGTACAGAATGCATTGTCCAGGAGGCCATCGGAATAATGTATGTAGAAATTGAATAACTGAGTGGTTCAGTATTCTCCTTTAAAGGGGTAGTTCACATTTTTGGACCCCTAGCCCTACTCATCAATGATGTTGTTGATTTGTAGAGTCGTTTCTACAATCCATGCATCTCCTCATACTTGCACACAAACCAATGCAAAGTCAAAGGGGTCAAGCTCCTGTCTGTACACGCTGACTGAAGAAGACAACTGAAATCTACTCAACAGTGCAACACAAGGTCGTTTTCAGTTGTCTTATCAGCTTGTTTTCATCATCAGGCTATGAATGTTTGTTTTCTTTGCCTTAAACTCAAACTATGGATCCTTTAATTGTCAAAGCCCTCGACAACAGTTGATTGTGATTACATCAGAGACACAGGAAGGTTCAAAGGTTCTACTACTGAAGACATTTCCAAGATGACATCAGATTAGGCTTTTCATTCTACCTATCCTGACAAGACACTCTGGCATGTATGTAAAAGGCACTCAGAGAATCCAGGAAGTTATCATGTATAAACTATAAATGAAATCAATGCCTTGAGAAGAAAACACCCTGACCGGCCATATATACTATATGGATTACTATGATGTAGTAGAGATACATTCATGATAGTCTGACTCACAGGATGTAGACTGTGGGTATTAAGCATGCCATGTCGGAGTTCTCCACCCCTTCCGCTATATCTGCAACACTATTTTGCAAAGGCACCGTCGCTGCATCCTGTGGCTTAGTGCTGCCCGGGACGATTGTGATTGGTTGAAAGAAATACAAACAAGCCAGAGTGTCTGTTAAACCAATCTTTGCATAAGTCGCACATTAATGTCATAAAAGTATAATAAAGGCTTAATGTACAAATGACAGAAAGAGGTCAGGCACAGTTTACGAGTAGTGACTTTTATTTATCAGATTCAAGTCTGTTAAATCAATCTTTGCATGAATCACATCTTGCAAGCACCATTAAGGTAGTGTAGTTTCAGTACCCATGTAAATATAATAATACACACCAGTAGGGATGCTCGATATTGGCTTTTTTACCGATACCGATATTGTCCAACTCTTAATTTCCGATATCAACCGATACCAACCAATACCGATATATGCAGGGTTTCCCCCCCCAAAAAACTGAATAATTTCAGGTAATTAACATTACATATCTCTTGTTGTCGAATTAACACAACATTATGCATACTTTTGACAATAAATAAAATCCGAATTTGTTCTTACTTGCTTGCCTGGGTAAATAAAGGTTATAGAAATGTAAAAAAGAAAAAAAAAAAAAATTAAACCAATACCGATATTTTCCGATATCACATTTTAATGCCAATATAGGCCGATAATATCGGTAGGCCGATAATATCGGACATCCCTACATACCAGTATACTTTTCAGGTTCAGCCCTTTACGTTTACAAATTGCAGTTCAACATACTATGTAACAGAATATAATTTGTAAACAATATTTCAAGCTAGAGCTAGTTTGTACTAGTACAGTACTACTAATGATATTCGGTTCAGCCAGACCCCTCTCCAGTGTTGGCACAGTGCTAACATGGTGTGGCGAGAGGTATCACTACGTGAGACTAGTGTTGGGGACGTTGGCCAATCTACAATCACAAATGTTGCCATACAAGTTTGGACCATTGAGGCCAGGTTACTTTTTGAACCAGGGCCAGGTTACTTTTTCAAACAGAAACAGGTATCTGATGAACTGTGAACAAACCTATAGCCTTTAGTGATCAGCATCACTTAGACTATTGAATGGGCATGATTATGGCTATCTTCCACTGCCAATGCGTATAATTGATCTGTCTCAAGCACCGCCCTCTTTTCTTGATCCTCCAATCGCAACTGTTGCAATTCCCTCGGACAAAGAGGGATGAGATAGGGCAGAGGGTAAAGTGGTAATCCAAGATCCTAATTTTACACTGTAACTTTAACACAACACAAGCATTCAATGTGCCTGATGACATAACTGGTGGCCATATTCAAACACATTTACTCTCAATAACTTTTTAACTAAATGAATGTGTGCAAAACTGTTCACTGTGTTTGGATGCGTGTGAGATTATGTGCAAAATACATCAGTATTGTTTTTGGTGAAGTTCCCCTTTAAGACCCTGTGGGAGGGAGCTCCCGTAGCTCACCGCATATCTCGGCGCTATTTCTGCGTCGGGGAAAACCGTGCTCGTCACGGATCTGGGGGACACGAGTTCGATTCCCGGACCCGCCGTCATCTCTCAGAATGTCTTCCCCTGCTCTACATCCCATTTCAACCTGTTTCTGTCGGTCATGCTTGACCAGAAAAGCGATAAACGCTAAAAAATAAAGTTTAAAAAAAAAAAATACCCTGTGGGAACCCTGTATATTACAAATTTAGGAGATTATTAAATTGAGGTGTAACTATTGAAGATATAATGTTTGTAACGTTTGCTGGAGCCACTTCATCCAGAACGGCACACCCCGGACAGAGAGTGGACACAGACAGAGAACAGTCCTTTGTACTTTAATGTTGTATCAAGGATCAGAGGATGAGGTTTCTCAGAGTGATGGTATTTCAGAGTGATTTTCATCCAGGTTGTAAGGCTGGATGAAACAATGAGGGAATCAGTGATATCTCAGAGTGATTTCCATCTAGGTTGTAAGGCTGGATGAAACAGTGAGAGATTGAGTGAGTGGTATTTCAGAGTGATTGAGCGAGTGGTTTTCTGCAACACATAAGCAGAGAACAAGGAATTAGCAGAATACATAATTAGCAGAGGTAAAGGTCATATGTATCATGCACTATACACTGCCTGCATTAGGCAGCTAGGTGACCCATATGCATGACCACGACTAGTTGCTACCCTGTGTGCCATGCTCAGTCCATGCGGCCAACCGAGCCAACGCTAGTGCTGACATGCCAATGGAAATATGCCATATAGCATAACTAGCTGGCTAGCATTAGCTCAATTAGCGGCACGAACCAAACACAACACAAAGCAGCAAACCCCAAGTCATAATCATACACATAAGTCACAACATCCCAACAACACACAATGCATGATACATATGACATTTATCTAGCATAAACCACAGGCACTACATTTTGGAGGCTGTTGATAACTTGCACAACATTGTTGTGCCGAATTCTGACTCCCTGCCAGAATCTGACCCCCCCTCGGATGAACGTGCATACTCTATCAGCCTACCCAGCATGTAATACGTACTTTGTTAGAACTCAACTCGTTATTATTGGCGCATAGATTGCTGTCATAAAACAATAAAGCGGACAGAAATACGGGAACGTTTTGATTATATTTAACATTGTAAAACGAAGTAAGTGGAGTTTCGAAGCTGTAAGCAGAATACAAGTCATAGGAACACCCACGATATAGCGTTCTTCCCCCTTCCTACTGTATAAGAAAGAATTAAAAACGCATTGCAAACAGAACAGAGGTTATTTGTTGAGTTTATAAGTATACAAATTAGGGCTGGGCAATTAATCGGAAAAAAAATCGCGATCTCGATTCATAGACCTATAGACCTATGCAATCTCATTTCTAGGTTATGACGATTTTTTTTAATTTTTTTCTCCACTTTTTCTACCCATTTTCTATTTTTCTCCCATCCCAATTTCATATTTCCAATTCTTCCCTCCCCTGTCTTGAACGTTGCTAGACTATGCCTCCCACTGGTCGGTTGTAGAGAGGATAGAAGCCTTGCATCACGTGTCCCCTCCGGTACACGAGGAGGCAGCCTGTCGCATCTTTTCACCGCAGCAGCTCGAGCTCTGTGGCGAGGAGTAACGCGTGGGAGGCTCATGCTGCCCCCGATACTTCCTGTTTCCGCCGCACCGGCGTCACCCAACCGACCTGAAGGAGTCGCTGTCCACAACGTCCAATCCCCACCCACCGGCTTTCCCACCCTCTAACACTGCCAATTGTGTTAGTATGACGACCGGCCAAGCCGGTAGCAACGCAGAGAGCTGGGCTCGATACCAGCATATCCTGCGTTAGTGGCGAGCGCCTTGCCCACTGCGCCCACTCAGCCGCCCGACGATTGTTTTTTAATAAAAATTTAAAAAAATATTATTTTTTTTTAAACTTTTTACTTTACTTTTTAAATGATTTTATTGAAAAATATAAGAATCGTGAGAAAAATCGTGATTCACATTTTAGCAAGAATCGCCCAGCCCCAATACAAATCCCTTGCAATAAATGTATTTTTTTTATCCACTTTTTTCCAATTTTTCTCCCATCCCAATTTCGTGTATCCAATTCTCCCCTCCCCTGTCTTGAACGTTGCTCGACTATGCCACCCACTGGTCGGTTGTAGAGAGGATAGAAGCCTTGCATCACGCTCCGGCACACGAGGAGGCAGCCTGTCGCATCTTTTCACCAGACAGCGCGGACTCTCATTGGCGAGGTGCAACGCATGGGAGGCTCACACTACCCCCGCCATTTCCTGTCTCTGCTGTGCAGGCGTCTCCCAACCGACCTGTAGGGGTCGCTGTCCACAACGTCCAATCCCCACCCATCGACTTCCACCCGCCAATGAGCCAGTACGACGGCCGGTCCAAGCCGAAGGCAATGCTGAGACTGGGATTCAATACCGGAGTCTCTTGCATTGGTAACGAGCGCAATCTCCACTATGCCACCCAGCCGCCTCACAATAAATGTGTCTTAAATGAATGAAAAGCATACACAGCACCTAATGCTGCTCTGGATACAGGTAGCATATATCGTGTGGGTAGGGCTGCAACTAATGACTATTTTGGTAGTCGACTAATCTGTTGATTATTTTTTCGATTAGTCGACTAATCGAAAAACAATTATATTAAAAAAAATTACAATAAAAAAATAGATATAATTTTTTTTTTTTTCACTACCTATCTTTGTGAAAGTGGCTTCTCGGCTCTGGTCCAGCTGAAGAGAGAGCAGAGGAACAGATTGGACATTGTTGAGCATGACCTCAGAGTTGCTTTGAGACTCTTGTCAGGACCAAACAACATCCCCAGTTATCCCATTAGTTCCCCCAAACTTACTGTTGGTCTGTTATGTTAAGCTAAGAAGTCTTCAGCTGGCTGGACCAGAGCTGAGAAGCCACTTTCACAAAGATAGGTAGTGCAAAAAAAAAAAAAAAAAAAAAATTATAATATTTTATTTTTATTTTTTTTATGACTAATCGACGCAACAATATCTCGTCAACGATTTTTCATAATGGGTGTTCCTTCGTTTTACAATGTCAAAGCCTTTTAAATATAATCAAAACTTTCCCGTATTTCTGTCCGCTTTATCGTTTTATGACAGAAATCTGATAGTGTATGCGCCAATAACGAGTTGAGTTCTAACAATGTACGTACATGCTGGGTAGGCTGATAGAGTATGCGCGTTCATCCGAGGGGGGGTCGGATTCTGGCAGGGAGTCCGAATTCGGCACAACACAGGCAATTCACCACCTGTATTTAATTACCAGACTAAGGACAATGGGCTATCCAGAGAGATGCCTGACTAGGACTAAGAATACCCCTGGGCTGTCCAAAGTAGTGCCTGAATGGAAATAATAATACACACAGTATGACAAATAGTGGGGAATTTACAACAGTAACACAAGACATTGAAGGCATGCAATTGGAGTAATTCTAATCTGAACAATTACAAAAGACAAGGCTTGTATTCTAGATCAGGGGTTCCCAAAGTTTTCAGGCCGCGACCCCCGAAATAACGGTGTCAGAGAGCCACAACCCCCACTATTATAGGGGTGGTATAAAAAAGTGAATTTCTTTCTTTTTTTATGTATATGGTTGAAACATGCAAATGTTCAAACGCACACGCACTAATAAGCATTGGAGGCTTTTAACCAGGGCCAGACTGGGGAAATCATTCAGGCCAGGAAATATTGTGCGAAATATAGCCTTAGTGAGCCCACTTTGTTACAAAGACTTAATTTCCTGCATTCTGGTGGAATTTCTACCCTTTAAATGCCAGTGTGTGTGATGGCATCACAAATGTAGTTAAAAAAAAAACACAAAAAGTTAAATATTTGCAATATATATATTTTAGTCAGGCAGCCTTTTCCGTGTATTGTAACCTATTATTGTACCGTCTTAATTATTGTAGTGCTCATGTCACCTGCCCCAGAGACTACAGTTGAAAATTAGCCAACCTGGCTAAACTGGCATATTTACAGTAAAATTTTCCTTAATATGCACTGTCTCTGTATTTTAAATAAATAAATAAATAAATAAATAAATAAATAAATAAATAAATAAATAAATAAATAAATAAATAAATAAATAAATAAATAAATAAATAAATAAATAGATAAATAAATACAAAAATTGGTGTTCCCCACCTAGGTTATCTAACTATACTGCAACTAGAAACACTGGCCTGGCCTGCTTCTACTGTAAGTTCAGTGGCCTGACTGCAAGACAAAAAAAATATATATATTTTATGAAATCAATACATTCTGGAAATCATCTCGCGACCCCCCACGGCGACCCCCACTTTGGGAACCACTGTTCTAGATGACCATCTCTTCTGGACATCAGACCTCAACTAGGGTGAATAATACTGATGTTAGCACAGCAGCACATTTCAAGAGTCAGACCATCTAGGTTCCCGTCAGTCACATATTTTCTCTTTCTTTTTTGGCGGGTACCTCACCCAAAAAGATTATACTTACTTGGGTCTGGATTTAAATGAGCCTTTCGCCATGAAAGATTTACGCGTCGAATGGAAGACCTTTGAGAACCTCCAGCGGCCCTCGTCGCCTACGTCCGTGTTCTCCGAGTCCGAGTCCCCGTGTGCGCCGATGATGTCTCGTATGTCTACGGTCCTAAAAAAAAACACAAAAAGTTAAATATTTGCAATATATATATTTTAGTCAGGCAGCCTTTTCCGTGTATTGTAACCTATTATTGTACCGTCTTAATTATTGTAGTGCTCATGTCACCTGCCCCAGAGACTACAGTTGAAAATTAGCCAACCTGGCTAAACTGGCATATTTACAGTAACATTTTCCTTAATATGCACTGTCTCTGTATTTTAAATAAATAAATAAATAAATAAATAAATAAATAAATAAATAAATAAATAAATAAATAAATAAATAAATAAATAAATAAATACAAAAATTGGTGTTCCCCACCTAGGTTATCTAACTATACTGCAACTAGAAACACTGGCCTGGCCTGCTTCTACTGTAAGTTCAGTGGCCTGACTGCAAGACAAAAAAATTTATATATATTTTATGAAATCAATACATTCTGGAAATCATCTCGCGACCCCCCACGGCGACCCCCACTTTGGGAACCACTGTTCTAGATGACCATCTCTTCTGGACATCAGACCTCAACTAGGGTGAATAATACTGATGTTAGCACAGCAGCACATTTCAAGAGTCAGACCATCTAGGTTCCCGTCAGTCACATATTTTCTCTTTCTTTTTTGGCGGGTACCTCACCCAAAAAGATTATACTTACTTGGGTCTGGATTTAAATGAGCCTTTCGCCGTGAAAGATTTACGCGTCGAATGGAAGACCTTTGAGAACCTCCAGCGGCCCCCGTCGCCTAGGTCCGTGTTCTCCGAGTCCGAGTCCCCGTGTGCGCCGATGATGTCTCGCATGTCCACGGTCACACTATCGGCCAGATACTGAGAGGCCCTCTTCCCGTTGTAGTCTCTGATGTCCACGTCGGCATCATAGGCGCCCACCAGCAGCTTCACGACGTCCGCGTGGTTGTGCAAGGCGGCCAAGTGGAGAGGCGTGTAGCCGGCACTGGAGCGGGCGTTGATATTGATGGGCGTGGCGTGCTGTTTGGCGAAATTAACTATCAGTGCCAAAAGTTCTGGCTTTCCTTGCTTGGCAGCCCAGTGGAGGCAGGTGAAGCCGGTGATTAAATCCTTCTTCGAGATCAGACTGGGCTCGCAGGACAGGAGGTCGTGTAGGCCGGCCCACTCGCCGTGAGAGGCGCACATCATCCACTCATGCTCCAATGGGACAATGGCCCGGTCCTCGTCGGCATTGGAGGCCTTTCTACAATCCATGCTGCTCCTCATACTTGCACACAAACCACAAACCAATGCAAAGTCAAAGGGGTCAAGCTCCTGTCTGTACAAGCTGACTGAAGAAGACAACTGAAATCTACTCAATAGTGCAACACAAGGTAGATTTCAGTTGTATTGTCAGCTTGTTTTCATCATCAGGCTATGAATGTTTGTTTTTTTGCCTTAAACTCAAACTATGGATCCTTTAATTGTCAAAGCCCTTGACAACAGTTGATTGTGATTACATCAGAGATACAGGAAGGTTCAAAGGTTCTACTACTGAAGACATTTCCAAGATGACATCAAATTAGGCTTTTCATTCAAGTCTACCTATCCTGAATAGACACTCTGGCATGTATGTAAAAGGCACTCAAGGGAATCCAGGAAGTTATCATGCCTTGAGACGAAAACACCCTGACCGGCCATATATACTATGAATTACTATGATGTAGTAGAGATACATTCATTTGATTGATTGATTGATTGAAATTTGTATTAACAGATTGCAGAATGGGTACAATACAGTACAGCTCAATACACACAATTGTTGAGGGGATGCAGACCAGAGAAAGACTTTCGTCTTGTTTACATCAGGGTCCCCCATTTTCAATTCATCATAACATATATGACATACAGGTAGACAGTACTGTTGCATCTAGACATTTCTGACATACCAGATCTACAAATATACAGTACTGTTTATGTGTACAAAAGGTGTACAAAAGGTTTAACATGATTTGTGGAGCTCCCTCTGGTGTTGTGGTCGTGGTATTCACTGACCTTTGGGAAGTATTTTGACATGTACATGGGTACCTTGCAGTGGAGGCTGCTGACCAAATTTTTAGGTGAAGCACAAATTATTATATTATATATTAAATTATATTTTTTAAACATCCCCAACGCTGCAACACCCCCATTCCTCCCAGGTGTCAGGCTCCTCATTCGCTTCCATTCATTTTGGGGACCATGTTTAAATATCATCCTTCTGAAGTATAAACAAACTATACTGCTGTGACGATTTCAATAAAACAGACCATTCTGAGTCAATGGTATGCAGTGGCGTTGCGCAATATGTCGGGGCCCCCCCGCAGGGCAGACCACTCCCCTAAATCAAACCAAGCAGACCATGTACAGTATACAGTGGCTCGGCGGCCCGATCAAACCAAGCAGACCATGTACAGTATACAGTGGCTCGGCGGCCCCTGATCAAACCAAGCAGACCATGTACAGTATGGCTCGGGCCCATCAAAAAACAACACAGTATGCTATGACTGGCCCCTGTAAATGTCCTAACACAACCCCCTCAATGTACAGTAAATGACCAAGTATGGTTGTCAATATTCTAATGTACAGTTTTGTTTGTACAGTTGTACAGTGTATGTCCCCCACCCCCACCTCCAATGTACAGTCGTCGTCCCCCCTACCCAACCTCCTCCAATGTACAGTGTCTGGTCTGCATCCCCTTAACAATTGTATGTATTGAGCCGTACTGTACTGTACCCATTCTGCAATCTGTTAATAAAGTTGTACAATTCAATTCAATTCAATTCACGGCAGAATGTGTAGACAATAGACAGACAGTGAAAACAAAGTTCTCCTCCAAGTCCTGTGGGTATTGTCTCCTCAACGTTTCTGCAGCTGAGCGAATTGCAGTTCTGCTCAATGAATGAATCCAAGAGGAATCCGAATTTCCCCTCTAACTAGTGCTATATGCTTCATTGCGTCATTAATAAAGTTTTCAATCAATCAATCAAACAAAGCCGTTTGTTTAGACATTCACAAGACTTGCATAACGTTACAACTGCACTGCGGCAGTTTCAACAACATTATTATTGTCCCTTACCTTAGATGAGCCGCGCCTGCTGCATGCATCCCACAACGTCATCTTTTCCATTCATTCATTCCAGATAGGGCCATGGAGAGGCATTGTTGTTATTGATATCATCTTCATCAATGCCATCAGCCCTGTTTAGACATTCACAAGACTTGCGTAACGTTAGCTAGCAAGCAAGCTAGTCGACAATATCTCCTTCCTCCATTGCAACGCTATCTACAGTACTAGAGAATTCAAAGTGCCCGCGAGGCGATGACGTTGTTGTTGTTGTCACGTTTAGCTTTTATCGCAGGTGTATATATATATCATCAAACGATGCACAATAAGTTCATGAACAATAACAAAACACTCCACCCTGGGCCTGATAGCTGCGGTGGTAGCCCTTTAGCTACGTTAGCTCCAACAAGTTATCTTCTTAACACTTTGATCGCCGGGGTTAAATTCATAATTTACCATCCCTCGCCAGCCCTATTTAATATGGAGAAGTTCCCCTTCTTTGCAGGGCTATAACCTTTTTAATTGTATTGCTAAATTGACATTACTATGGCCGATTCAACGTCCTATATCTATTGTTCAGGGTGTAGCAACGTTATACTTTTTCATTCACATATTCATACTAAAATATGGTCTAAAGTATAAGTATGTTTTTATCGTTTTCTGCAGCTTTCTCCAGAACTTGATTTATAGCCCCAAATGCATTATATTGATGATGAAATACAGTTTGATAGGAATCTGTGCGAGATAAAAAATGTCAACTGGACGTGCTTCTAGGAGTTACTAAGTATGATCTGATGTTGACCGGATGGGCGGGGGGTTGTTTATAATTCCGTGGCCAACGTTATATCATTCATCTAGTGTGGGTGATATGATCATTAGAGCAGTTAGTAAAGAACACGTTGAAAAATAACGCTGGATCTTACCGTATCTTCCTCGCGCCGTTGGACGATGAGCGTGGAACTGAAATATTCCTATTATGGGATGTAGAAATATCCGATCCATTTCCAGGTTGTATAATAGTATATACGTCCAAATTATGTTGTTTATCGAGTTATTTGCAATCGATCGATATCCAGTGTGTCAAGATGGAGTCTCGCTAACGATAGCGAGTGCCCGGACGAAATATGGGTGAGCACCACTTCATCCGCATCACTTCCTGTTTGGGCGATCGGCCGATCGGCCACCAGATGGCGCTCTTGAACCGTTGGAGAGTTGAGAGGGGCTCACCAGTACATATAATGTCTCCGGCGGAGAAATATGATTTCGATCACAGATTTTTGAAATATTGATATCAAAGACGCTGTCCAGCGCCATAAGCATGGCGGGGAAAGACGCTGCCCAGCGTCTTCGGCGATCAAAGTGTTAAACTGAGATAAAAATTATTTTGAAAACAAGCTCACTGCAGAGCCGCAGTACAGCACAAGAGAAACCATTATCTGATTGGGCCACAAGGCTGTCAATCATGCTAGCTGCAGAGCCGCAGAGCAGCAAAAGAGAAACCATTAGCTGATTGGTGGATTGAATGATTGATTGATTGATTGATTGATTGAAAACTTTATTAACAGATTGCAGAATGGGTACAATACAGTACAGCTCAATACACACAATTGTTAAGGCGATGCAGACCAGAGAAAGACTTTCGTCTTGTTTACATCAGGGTCCCCCATTTTCAATTCATCTGGACATATATGACATACATGACATACAGATAGTCAGTACTGCTACATCTATACATTTATGACATACCAGATTTGCAAATACAGTACTGTTTGTGATACAGAAGGAGTCAGGAAAAGGGAGTATATACATTTGACGTAGAAACTGTACATTGGAGGAGGTTGGGTGGGGGGGGGGGTTGGGTACACTGGGATATTGACAACCATACTGGGTAATCTACATTGGAGGTGGTTGGGGGGGGGGGGGGGGCACACTGTATATACAAGCAAAACTGTACATTGAGGGGGGGGGGGGGGGGGGGAGACACTGTACAAACAAACAAAATTGTACATTGGACTATTGACAAAACCATACTAGGTAAATGACTGTACATTGGAGGGGGTTGGGTTAGGATATTTACAGGGGCCAGTGTTGAATTGCAGTCTCCCGTAGGTGTCCCTTGAGAGAGGTTTTGAAAGTGGGTAGTGATCCACATTCCTTTACAGCTTTGGGTAGGGCGTTCCACATTGATGTGGCATAATTGCGAAACGTGTTTAGTCCCTTATTTGAGCCGAATCTGGGTTTAACATGATTTGTGGAGCTCCCTCTGGTGTTGTGATCGTGGTATTCACTGACCTTTGGGAAGTATTTTGACATGTACATGGGTACCTTGGTCGTGTAGTGTATCTTGTAGACCAGGCCCATTGCAAGTTGCTGTACTCTGTCGTCTACTCTAAGCCATCCTAGGTTGTCAAAGTGGGCAGGGGTGAGGTGGGTTCTAGGAGTAAGGTCAAGCAGTAGTCTGACCAGTTTGTTTTGAGATGTTTGTAATTTTGTTTTTAGCGCCTTTGAGGTGCTTTGGTACCATGAGGTGCAAGCATAGTCGTAGTACCCCTGAATGAGTGCTCCTGCCAGAGTCTTCAGGGTATTCTTGTTTACCAGAGAGGAGATCCGGTACAAGAATCGAGTTCGTTGGTTGACTTTTTTTATTACATTGGATGCCATTTTGTCACAGGAGAGATTAGCCTCTAGGATGGAACCCAGGTAGGTAATTTCATCTTTCCTTGTGACAATATTGTCACCCACTGTAACTGAGAAGCCGTCGGTCTTGCTGAGTTTGTTATTTGAACCGAAGAGAATGGACTCTGTTTTGCCCATGTGTAATGATAGTTTGTTATCAGCGAGCCATATGCAGATTCTGCCTAGTTCCGAGCTGAGGGTTTTTTCAACCTGTAACTTGTTCTTGTCAGAGACCAGCAGGGCTGAGTCGTCCGCAAACAGGAACAAGTTGCAGTCACAAGCTGACGACATGTCATTTGCATAAATTAGGAACAGTAGCGGTCCTAGTATGCTTCCTTGTGGAACACCACAGCTCACTGTGAGGGGGGGGGATAGGGTACCGTTTACCTCCACCATCTGTTCCCTCCCCTCAAGGTAGGATTGCATCCAGCTCACTGATGGACTATCATATGATTGACAGCCTTGTTATCCATTCAATGGCAAGAGTTTAACTGCACAGACCGTGCTTAGATGAAGTTAATAGCCTATTTTGATTCGCTATTATTTATTATTTATTTAACCCTGGTCAACCTGTGCAGATATTCTGCACGAATAATTACTGCAGTGCAGGCCTGCTCAGAGCGGTCAATTTTGGCAATTTTTTGAAAAAAAGAAATTCACTGGCATTTTTTTACAGAGGAAAACATTTATAATAAAAAAAATAATAATAATAATAATTTAAAAAAATAATATATATATGTGTATATATGTAAATTAATAATAATTATGAATTATGAGTGAATTTGTATTTCACGTGTTGTCATAGAGAAACCTCCACTGGTACCTTGGTCGTGTAGTGTATCTTGTAGACCAGGCCCATTGCAAGTTGCTGTACTCTGTCTTCTACTCTAAGCCATCCTAGGTTGTCAAAGTGGGCAGGGGTGAGGTGGGTTCTAGGAGTAAGGTCAAGCAGTAGTCTGACCAGTTTGTTTTGTGATGTTTGTCATTTTGTTTTTAGCGCCTTTGAGGTGCTTTGGTACCATGAGGTGCAAGCATAGTCGTAGTACCCTTGAATGAGTGCTCCTGCCAGAGTCTTCAGGGTATTCTTGTTTACCAGAGAGGAGATCCGGTACAGGAATCTAGTTCGTTGGTTGACTTTTTTGATCACATTGGATGCCATTTTGTCACAGGAAAGATTTGCCTCTAGGATGGAACCCAGGTATGTAATTTCATCTTTCCTTGTGACAATATTGTCACCCATTGTAACTGAGAAGCCGTTGGTCTTGCTGTCTGACTCACAGGAGTAGACTGTGGGTATATAGAGAGTAGACTAGACTCAGGGGTTCCCAAACTTTTCAGGCCGGGACTCAGAAAATAAGGCGTCAGAGAGCCGCGGCCCAATGCACATCGTCAGGCTTCTTTTTCTTTTCTTTTTTTTGCCAGGCGACCGATTTTTTAAGCCAAATATCACTTCAATCCTATTAAGTTAGTTCAAGTTAGTTATTCATTTATATGTGCTATTTATGAGAGGGCTAACTTGTTGCAAAATAATAATGATAATAATAATAGCCTCATTAAAATACTATTGTTGCTTCGGTTGTTTTCAGCGTTTTATGTGCATAATCTGTTATTTAGTTTGAAATGTTCGTTGAAATAAGTAGATTTTTCAGGGCTATAACCTTTTAAATTCTATTGCTAAATTGCCATTATTATGGCCCATTCAAAGTCCTATATGTATTGTTCATTGTGTAGCAACGTTAAACTTTTTCATTCACATATTCATAGTAAAATATGGTCTAATGTATAAGTATGTTTTCATCTCTTTCTGCAGCTTTCTCCAGAACGTGATCTATAGCCCCAAATGCATTATATTGATGATGAAATACAGTTTGATGGCAATCGGCGCGATATAAAGAATTTCAATTGGACGTACTTCTAGAAGTTTCTACGTATCATCTGATATTGACCGGATGGGCGGGGGATCGTTTATAATTCCGTGGGCAGCGTTATATCATTCATCTAGTGTGGGTCATATGTTCATCAGAGCAGTTTATATCGAACACGTTCAAAAATAACGCTGAATCTTACCGTATCTTCCTCGCGCCGTTGGACGATCAGCATGGTGTAGACCGTTTTCGATTATGGGATGTTTATCCAGATGAACCATTTTCAGGTTGTATAATACTATATACGTCCAAATAACGTTGTTTATTGAGTTAGGGCGAGCGATTGATCATCCAGTGTGTTGAGATGGAGTCATAGGATACGATCGGCCACCAGATGGCGCTCTCGAACCGTTAAACAGTTGATGGGAGCTCACCAGTACATCTCAGGGCTCCGGAAAGAAAATATGATTTCGATCACAGATTTTTGAAATATTGATATCAAAGACGAGTTACGGCGTCTTCGGCAACTTGAGCATGGCGGGGAAGGACGCCTAAAAACGTCTTCCGGCAGCCAAAGTGTTAAGTTAATATAAAACCATATAGTCACATTTTAGAATAGAATAGAATTTTAGAATACAACTAGAAACACTGTCCTGGCCTGCTTCTAAGTTCAGTGGCAATTTTTTATTTTATTTTTTTTATTAAAAAATAAAAATAAAATTAAATCATCTCGCGGCCCACCTTTGGGTCGCGACCCCGACTTTGGGAACCACTGGACTAGACCACTGCATTTCCGCGTTACATTGAGCTCATGGAGGAGAGTGGGGGGGTTGGAAATTAATGAATGTGGATGAGAGCAGACCCGGCGCCATGGGCGGGCATTAGGGGGCCGGCCCCGCCCACTGAGTCAGCTGTGCCCACCCTGGTAAAAAAATTAAATAAAAGTCGACTATCCAAATCCTTAGTCGGGGACAGCCCTAGTGGGCACTGATGTCAACAACAACACTACTGAAGCTAGCACGGCACTGAGAATTCGTTTTCTACCCTCAAGAACGTCTTTACAGAACATCGCCTTAGTATGCTTCATCGACGCAAGGCCAATTTAATTCAGTTGGCTTTTGAGAAGGACTTAACAAAAAAGTTCAGGAATGAGTGGAGAGGGGCAGTGTTTTAAGAAGATTTCACTCTGTCCCCAAACGCTGCTTGCCGCTCTACTACTGATGGTGAGTAGCCTGTGGAGGAATTTTGTTTGCTTTTTTATCCACCTTATTTTTGTCAGTTCAGTTCAGTTTGTCAGTGAATTCAGAAGTGTTGAATAAATGGAGACTTTTCAAATATATAGAATAGAATAGAATAGAAATGTATTAGGGGCGGTTAGGTGGCCGAGCGGAGATTGCGTTCGTCACCAGCCCCGGAGCTGAGCTGGATTTGCCTGTTCGAATCCAGCTCACAGCTCCGGGGTTGTCACCAGCTTGGCTGGCCGTCTGCACTGATACAATTGGCTGTATCAGAGGGTGGGAGAAGCTGGCGGGGTGGGTCCGGGTCGTTGTAAACAGCGACTCCTACAGTTCGGTCGGGGCGCCTGCTAAGCGCGGATTGGACGTGAGGGGGATAGTGTTGTCCTCCCACACGCTACGCCCTCTCAATGAGAATCCGCGCTGCCAGGTGAAAAGAAGCGGTGATTGGCTGGACGTGTGTCGGAGGAAGCACGTGGTAGCCTCCACTCTCCCAGATGATCTGACTGTGGGGGGTAAGTGCGCAGCGATCAGGAAGGGACTGGGAATTGGCATACGACTAACATTGGGATGGGAGAAAATCGGAGGAAAATGGAGGGCGAAAAAGACCAAAAAAAAAAAAAAGAAAAAAATGTATTATCCTGAGGGAAATTTGACTGCAAATCACTCAACATTAAACATTTAGACAGAACAAGTCACAAATAAGAATAACAAAACAAATGGCCTAAGAATAGAATAAAATGAAATAGAATAAAAATAGAATAAAATATACAGTAAATAAATACAGTAAAAATATACTGAAGTCTACATTAGGTGTAATATTGCAGTGTTGTTTAAAAAGTAAGAGTCCAGGAAGATGGTAACTGTCACTCTGTGCTCAGTGATGCAGTGAGGCACAGTGATGCATTGTATAGTCTGATGGCTGTCGGAATGAAGGACTTCCTGTGCCGTTCAGTGCTGCATTTAGGTAGTGTGAGCCTATAACATGCTCCTACTGTCAGCCAAGTCTGTGTATAGTGGGTGGGAGGGGTTTTCCCTGATGGCCTGGAGCTAAGCAAGGTTCCTCCTCTCCGCCACCCTCGCTAGAGTCCAGCTCCACCCCAACCAAGCTACTGGCCTTCCTGACCATCTTATCCAGCCTGTTTGTGTCCCCTGCTCTCAGTCCGCTGCCCCAGCAGGTCTGTTATATATATCCGTTCAGTCTGTTTTTGTATAAGTGAATGTTCTTAAGATAGAGAGAAATTAGATTTTTCAATTGCCTCTCTGCTGTTTAGTTCAGCAACGTGGGCAGCGCCAAGCAAGCCACAGTGCCGTTGTCCCAGCTGAAACGTATAAAAGGGAACCTGTGTTGAAAAACCATTGTGCCCCCCCAAGAACATTTTATGCCCCCCCACTAATTTGTTTCTGCAGCCTGGTCTGGATGAGAGCCTTGACATTAAGTGGTTGTTTGTAGCTACGGCTGTGGGGGTGCTGGAGACATGATCCATAGACTTGTATACACCCGAGTCTCCTGAACACGGAGCGACCAATTCCAAGTCGATCGGCAATTTCTCTGCCGAGCTATAGTCACTTTTTCGCACCGACTCCCTAACTACGCATGCGCAGATTGATGAACCTAGACTCTGTGGGCAATCTGCACATGCGTAGTTCGGGAGTAGCCTACTCCGAGTAGGTACGGAAAAATTACTATAGCTCGCCTCGGCCGAGAAAGTGCCGATCGACTTGGAATTGGTCTTTCCATGTTCAGGAGACTCAGGCGTATAAAAGTCTATGTCTCCCGCACCCCCACAGCCGTAGCTACAACCACTTAATGTCAAGGCTCTCATCCACATTCATTCATTTTCTCCCCCCGCTCTCTCCCATGATTTCAGAATCCCGGAAGTGTTGCGGTGGTCTATAAGCATGCCAGCGTTATTTTTAAACCTATCTAAACATAAATGTATAGATGTAGCAGTACTGACTATCTGTATGTCATGTATGTCATATATGTCTATATGAATTGAAAATGGGGGACCCTGATGGAAACAAGACAAACGTCTTTCTCAGGTCTGCATCCCCTTAACAATTGTATGTATTGAGCCGTACTGTATTGTACCCATTCTGCAATCTGTTAAATAAAGTTTTCATTCATTCATTCATTCAGCCGCATTTTTCGGAGACGCTCTCTGATTGGCCGACGCCTGTTTCTACACTGGTTAAGCTTAGGCACTCTTTCGAAGTTGGTTAAGGTTAGAGTTTGTCTTAGAGCGTGACGGCAAGTTCTTTCGACGGTTAAGCTTAGGCACTCTTTCGAAGTTGGTTAAGGTTAGAGTTTGTCTTAGAGCATGGCGATAGAACGCCAGGTAGTTTGCAGGCTGTTCGACGCGGAAATGGGCAAAGACACAGCTCGTCACGCGATTGGGCAAACATGTCAGTGGCCAATCAGAGAGCGTCAGTCAGTGGCCAATCAGAGAGCGTCTCCGAAAATGCGGCTAGGTTTAAAAATAACACAGCATGCCATGTGGGAGTTCTCCTCCCCTTTCGCTATATCTGCGACAATATTTTGCAAAGGCACCGTTGCTGCATTCTGTGGCTTAGTGCTGCCCGGGACGATTGTGATTGGTTTAAAGAAATACAAACAAGGAGGAGCCTATCACAATAGAGGAGATTGAAGAGGCTGCTCACAACATGCAGGCAGGTAAATGCCCAGGCCCCGATGGTTACCCAATCGAATTCTATAGGAAGTTTTTTGGTAAATTGGCGCCACTTCTTATTGATATGTACAATGAATCCTTCTGCTCTTTTAAATTGCCCCATACACTTACTCAGGCCACAATTTACAATTTCCTTAATCTTGAAGAACAGAGACCCTCTCTTATGTGGGAGCTACCGTCCTATAAGTTTGCTATCCGTGGATTTAAAGCTTCTTTCCAAACTACTATTTATGCGTTTAGAATCTGTACTACCCTCTATTATTTCCCCAGATCAGACTGGATTCATAAAAAAACTGTACTCTTCTTTTAATACTAGGCGGCTTCTTAATGTCATGTATAATCCCTCTTCTTCCTCAATATCAGAAGCTGTGATCTCACTAGATGCCGAGAAGGCTTTTGACCGGGTGGAGTGGAGCTACCTATTTTACACCATGGAGAGATTTGGCTTGGGTAAAACATTTATCACTTGGGTGAAACTGCTTTATACCTCCCCTATAGCCTCAGTCAGAACCAACAACACACATTCTGAATATTTTCCTCTCTTTCTCTCTACTCGGCAAGGCTGCAATTTGAGTCCTTTATTATTTAATATCGCAATAGAACCATTGGCCATTGCTCTCAGATCAAATCCTAACATAACTGGTATTCATAAGTTTGGCATCGAACAGAAGACTTCACTTTATGCGGATTACTTGCTTTTATATGTATCGAATCTCTCTGTCTCTATTCCAGCTGCCCTTGACGTTTTCAGTTCATTCGGTGAAATATCAGGATATAAACTAAACTTAGATAAAAGTGAGCTATTCCCTCTGAATGCTGAAGGTCGAAATTACCCCTTGCATACTTTGCCCTTTAAAATTTCCCCACTTGGCTTCACATATCTTGGCATTCGTTTGACAGACAAATTTAAGGATTTATTTAAATGTAACTTCCCCCCTTTGTTAAGCAAACTGCATAAAGACTTTGAACGATGGTCGCTATTACCCCTGTCCTTAACTGCGCAAGTCAACTCAGTTCAAATGAACTCCCTGCCAAAATTCTCATACCTTTTTCAATGTTTACCCATCTTTCTCACACAAGCATTTTTCCAGAAAATTGACAGTTTGGTGTCGCAGTTCATCTGGAATAGGAGAGTCCCTAGGCTCGGTAAAGCCCTCCTACAAAGACCAAAACCTCTGGGAGGGATGGCTCTGCCCAATTTTAAATTATATTATTGGGCAGTCAACTTTAGAGCACTACAACATTGGGCAAGGTTTGAAGACACACCTTCATCTCCTGTATGGTTGCTTTTGGAATCCTCTTCTTCCAGCCCTGCCTCACTGGCTGCTCTTGCTCACGCACCTCTACTTTTTCCCACCTCTCCCTACTCTAAAAATATGATTGTCAAATCAACACTTAGGATATGGAATCAGTTTAGATGACATTTTGGTTTACAATCTTTTTCTTTACTAGCTCCAATTACAGCTAACCCTGCCCCCCCCCCCCCCCCCCCCCCTCTGTGATGGATAGAGCTTTGATCTCCTGGTCCCCTCTTGGTATTAGAACGTTCAGAGATTTATATATAGAAAATATTTTTGCATCATTTGAACAACTGTCTGACAAGTTCTCTCTTTCAAGGTCACATTTCTTTAGATACTTGCAAGTCCGCAGTTTTGTACGTAATGTCAACCCACAGTTCCCCAAACTTCCAGAAGCCACTCCTATTGACACTTTACTAAAGCCTACACTGGTCACAAAGGGTATTATATCTGTCCTGTACGGCTTGATTTCCTCACTGCGCCCTACCTCATTAGGAAAGATCAGGAAGAGATGGGAGGAGGACCTGGGTGAAGACCTGTGGGAGGATATTCTACACCGGGTCCACTCCTCTTCAATTTGTGCCAGGCACGGACTGATCCAATGTAAAATTGTTCACCGTTCACACTTGACTAAAGTCAGGCTAGCCAAGATCTATGGCAACATTGATCCCACCTGTGATAGATGCCACTGTGCCCCTGCTACACCTGTTTTGGTCTTGCCCTTCCCTACATAATTTTTGGTCTGAAATATTTGAAACTATCTCAAATAGTATTGAGATCCCAATCAGCCCGACTGCCATAAATGCTTGCTTTGGTGTCTCGGTCTCCCCTACTACCCCGTCTCTGCCACGATATAAAGCTGACCTGGTGGCATTTGTTACTCTCCTGGCTAGACGTCTCATTTTACTGCATTGGAAGTCACCCACTCCTCCATCTCACTCTATGTGGCTCAGGGATATTTTGCACTTCCTTAAGATGGAGAAAATAAGGTGTGTCATAAGATTTTATAAAACATGGGGTCGTTTCTTTACTTATGTTGGGGAACAAGGTTCAACCGACCCCCCATAAATAATGCTCACTTCTAGCCTAGCACTGTCCAGTCGATTGAACTATCTACATGTGCAGGTGTAACGTGATGTTTACCTGACACTTAAAAAATATTTGTTCCATTCCTCTATTTCTGCTGTACAGTCCTTGTCCTGAGTGTACATATCTGTTTAATTGACTGTATGTCCGAAACAATATCTATATTTATTTTGTGGTGTACTCGCTGTAGTCTATATATTCAACAGACCTATACTTTGACTACTTATACGTAGCTTTGTGCAATATGTATATTATTTACATTCAACAGACCTATATTCTGTCTATTTATACTTTATACATAGCTTTGTGCAATAGGTATGTTTATATTCAACAGACCTATATTTTGACTAATTATACGTAGCTTTGTGCAATATGTATATTGTCTACATTCAACAGACCTATATTTTGACTACTTATATGTAGATATGTGCAATACGTCTGGCATATATGTGTACAGTTTGACCTTGTGCTCATCTCATATTGCAACGATAAACTTCAATAAACAAAGTTTTGAAAAAAAGAAAAAAAAAGAAATAAACAAGCCAGTGTCTGTTAAACTAATCTTTGCATAAGTCGCATATTAATGTCATAAGTATAATAAAGGCTTAATGTACACAACAGAAAGAGGTCAGGCATAGTTTACAAGTAGTGACTTTTATTTATCAGATTCAAGTCTGTTAAATCAATCTTTGCATAAATCACATCTTGCAAGCACCATTAAGGTAGTGTAGTTTCAGTACCCATGTAAATATAATAATACACACCAGTATAGTTTTCAGGTTCCAGCCCTTTACGTTTACAAATTGCAGTTCAACATACTATGTAACAGATTATAATTTGTAAACAATATTTCAAGCTAGAGCTAGTTTGTACCAGAGTAGTTCAACTGAGAAATCAATGTAAACAATTGGCCAAGGATCCAGGAAGAAAAACATGGTAAATATAGTAAATAGTAAATACGTAGTGATAGTAAGATTAGGCACATTTTATGATAACTGATTCGGAGATACTCAAACGTACAAGAAGATGGCCCACAGAAGTGTATACTATGAATACTAGAATCAACTGCTGCAACAATTGCTGGCATTAGTGATTGACATTTAAATGTTTCTTTACTTTGTATATTTCTGTTACAATTATAATAGAATGGTAACTACCCTATCCAACCCAGTAACACTAAAAAAATTAAATGTCAGCTGATTTATTAAGGCCTAAATGATAGCCTACTGTTGTAGCCTTTTGTGAAAATTTTACACAATAGTCAGATGTACAAATAAAAAGTGCATAGTAAATTATAGAAAGGTGCAAATGAGCCGACAATAACAGTTATATTTGAAATTGTACCTTGAAGGTGCAACAAGGGTGCCCCAGATCCCATGCTCAGTAAGCAGGCACACCACCACACGTACTCATACATATCAGGTGTGGCACATAATATGGTTAGCGAGCGTAGTAAATCTCTTTTTTTTTATCCACTTTTTCTCCTCTTTTTCTATTTTTCTCCCATCCCAATTCACTGTGCCAATTCTCCCCTCCCTGTCTTGAACGTTGCTCGCATATGCCCCCCACTGGCCGGTTGTATGGAGGATAGAAGCCTTGCATCACGTGTCCCCTCCGGTACACGAGGAGGCAGCCTGTCACATCTTTTCACCTGCCAGCGCGGACTCTCATTGGCGAGGTGTAACGTGTGGGAGGCTCACACTACCCCCGCCATTTCCTGTCTCTGCTGTGCAGGCGTCCCCAACCGACCTGTAGGAGTCGCTGTCCACAGCGTCCAGATTACCACCCATCGACTTCCACCCGCTAATTCTGCCAATTAAATTAGTATGACGGCTGGCCCAAGCTGGAGGCAGCGCCGACAGCCGGAGTCGAACCCGGTGTCTCTTGCGTTGGTGACGAGCGAAATGTCCGCTGCGCCACCCAGCCGCGCGAGCGCACATCTCTTTGTAAAGAATGTCAAAGTTTGTTTGCAAAAAATACATTTGAGGCCGGGTGCCATGTATTCAAAGTGTGTACCGTACTCTTAGTCTTGATAATATAGGATGATCAGCTGAGAGAAAATCAGTTTACAGAACATTTCAAACGTTTGGCAAAATAAGCCCTCTCTCTAGAATCTTCTAGTAAAATCTGTTTCAAATGACTGGAAGCAGCATGCTGAATCTGTTACGTGGATACCTCAGAGTACTGAATGTCACAGGCTACTTGGCCTCAGCCCTCAGGCAGCAAGCTTGTGACACAGAAATCTCCCTACAGTGATCCAGATTATAGACAAGAGGCTTTAGTGTCAGGGTAGTCTGATTTACAGGATATAGACTGTGGGTATAACATAAGCACGCCATTGGTCGACTATTTCAGTCAGAATTCTCCTCGCCTTCCGCTATCTGCAACACTATTTTGCAAGGCCACCATCACTGCATCCCAGGCTTAGCGCCACCCAGGGTGATTGTGATTGGTTTAAAGAAATACAAACAAGTCGGAGCGTTTTTTCGAATGATATTTGGTTCAGCCAGACCCCTCTCCAGTGTTGGCACAGTGCTAACATGGTGTGGCGAGAAGTATCACTATGTGAGACTAGCGTCGCCGTCAGGGACGTTGGCCAATCTACAATCACAAATGTTGCCATACAAGTTTGGACCATTGAGGCCAGGTTACTTTTTGAACCAGGGCCAGGTTACTTTTTCAAACAGAAATAGGTATCTGATGAACTGTGAACAAACATAGCCTTTAGTGATCAGCATCACTTTTGACTATTAAATGGGCATGATTATGGCTATCCTTGTCTTCCACTGTCATGCCTACAATTGATCTGTCTCAAGCCCCGTCCTCTTTTCTTGATCCTCCAATCGCAACTGTTGCTTCCCTCGGACAAGGAGGGATGAGATAGGGCAGAGGGTAAAGGGGTAATCCAAGATCCTAATTTTACACTGTAACTTTAACACAACACAAGCATTCAATGTGCCTGATGACATCACCGGTGTCCGGTGGCCATATTCAAACACATTTACTCTCAATAACTTTTTAACTAAATGAATGTGTGCAAAACTGTTCACCATGTTTGGATGCGTGTGAGATTATGTGCAAAATACATCAGTATTGTTTTTGGTGAAGTTCCCCTTTAAGACCCTGTGGGAACCCTGGATATTACACATTTTGGAGATTATTACTTATTAAATTGAGGTGTAACACAAGACATTGAAGGCATGCGATTGGAGTAATCCTAATCTGAACAATTACAAAAGACAAGGCTTGTATTCTAGAGTAGGGCTGGGCGATATGGCCAAAAATGATATCACGATAACGATATCGATAACAATATCATATCACTCAATATTCGATATTATCGATATTGTTATAAGTATAAAAAAAATAAAAAATTAACAACAGATGTATGTTTATTTTGCAGCCATTCTTTGTTGTTGCCGCCATCTTTAGTGTTACATCCCCTCACACTCCAGTTCTCAGGCTGCAGCTGATTTGAAAGAGAAAGTAAACCGGCTTCTCTGCTGGCTGTGGCTCCAGGGGAGTTGAACAGTTCTGGCTCTGCTAGTTTCTTTTGGCGCTTTTTTGGTGGACGACAAACCACCGCACATGTGCACCGTGACTTGTGACTGGAGTCTAGCTCTGCTAGCACACATAGCCTACTGTGTATACAGACGGTTTCAAACTGTATTTTAAATTAGAAAGCAAACAAAATAAATGGACAAGAGAAAAAAAAATCTCAATTTGGTCAGTATTGTCATTTGGACAAGCAAAGCCATTACTTTAAGTTGCAGGCAAGAAAGACAAGTCTGTCCACTGTCTCTGGTTTTAAAACTGCCCTGTTGCAGGTCACACAAAAAAAATTTATACCCACCCCGCCGATATCGATTATTAAAATATATCGCGATAATTATCGTTATCGTTATATCGCCCAGCCCTATTCTAGAGATGACCATCTCTTCTGGACATCAGACCTCAACTAGGGTGAATAATACTGATGTTAGCACAGCAGCACATTTCAAGAGTCAGACCATCTAGGTTCCCGTCAGTCACATATTTTCTCTTTTTTTTTGGCGGGTACCTCACCCAAAAAGATTAGACTTGGGTCTGGATTTAAATGAGCCTTTCGCTATCAAAGATTTACGCTTCGAATGGAGGACCCTTGAGAACCTCCAGCGGCCCCCGTCGCCTACGTCCGTGTTCTCCGAGTCCGAGTCCCCGTGTGCGCCGATGATGTCTCGTATGTCCACGGTCACACTATCGGCCAGATACTGAGAGGCCCTCTTCCCGTTGTAGTCTCTGATGTCCACGTCGGCATCATAGGCGCCAACCAGCAGCTTCACGACGTCCGCGTGGTTGTGCATGGCGGCCAAGTGAAGAGGCGTGTAGCCGGCACTGGAGCGGGCGTTGATATTGATGGGCGTGGCGTGCTGTTTGGCAAAATTAACTATCAGTGCCAAAAGTTCTGGCTTTCCTTGCTTGGCGGCCCAGTGGAGGCAGGTGAAGCCGGTGATGAAATCCTTCTTCGAGATCAGACTGGGCTCGCAGGACAGGAGGTTGTGTAGGCCGGCCCACTCGCCGTCAGAGGCGCACATCATCCACTCATGCTCCAACGGGTCCAATGTGACGATGGCCCGGTCCTCGTCGGCGTTGGAGGAGGCCAGCGAGGCTGCGTCGCTGTCCCCTCTCGTCCGGTCGTCGTACCTGCCGGACAGGTAAATGGAGTTTCTCAACACCATGCTGCGCCGCACCTGGGGCGACATGTTCATCATGTGCTCAATGACGTCTTTACGGCTGCCTTTAGGCGAAGTGTTGCCCTCACTCCCGGATAAACTGCGTGAATCAAATTGCCCATCGTCTGCTCCATCATCCAGGTGGCCTGACAGTGAACTGTGCTGTGATCCTCTTGAGGTTCGGTGCACGTTCACGTCGTTTTCATTGCTTTGGTTGGCTTCGTGGCTCCCATGTGGTACACTTAATGAGACAGGCTCACTCTCTATGTGTCTGTCAACTGGGTCTTCGGGACATAGTCTAACGCATGAGTCTACCTGTCCTGGGTTTTGACATCCAGGTAGGGTGAACATAGATCCATCTGCAGCTGCCGGTAGAGGGGAGGCTTCAATCACAGCAATGTGTGGAATGTCAGGCACCGGGTTATTAGTCCTCAGAATGCTCAGTCTCTTCTTCTCACTTTTTAAACCCATTACATTTCCCATGTCGAATTCACTCGTGTTGTTGTCTCCAACCTTCTGAACTACAAACTTCGGACAGTCGATTATAGTCTCTGTTTTGTCTGCCAAAATGGACTCTGAGGAAACAACAAGCGAGTTTCTCACCTGGCTGACACGGTCATTTCCGTAACCTGAGACGGCAGGTATGTGTTGTGGTGCCGCACCACCACCACCGCGTGTAGAGGTTACAGACCCGGCGGGAGATCTCTGTGGTGGCGGAGGACCCATTAGTACAGTTTCGTTGTTGTTAATAACTCGAACTATCTCGGTTCTGCCCGCACTCACCGATTCGCCTCGGTCAGAACCAACTCTCTCTTGTTTCCCTGAGACTACCGTCACCGTACCTGCCCATGATGTCCCGCTGCGTTCTTTCGCAACATCCTTCATAGAATATCGACAACTTTTCCTCACGCAAACAAATTTAACTCCATTCTCCCCCGTCTTCACGAATGCGACGCTGTCAACGTAGCTCTTGAACTTCTCCCTGACGACGGCTTTCCTTTCCCGTTCGTCCGGGAATATGGACTTAAAATGGTCCATTAAATCCGTGTTTTTCACTCGACCTCCTCTCTCCGTTAGAAACCGCAGGATCGCTTCTTGCGTGCACTCTGTCGCCATTGTGATTGCTTTCCGGGTTCATTAAATGTGAAAATAGGCTTCTATGAAATATAACCAACTATGTTAGTATCGATCGTTTAACTAACACATAGCGCACGTCCGTCCCACGACATCCCATGTCGTGCTTTGCTCCCCCCCAAAGAAGCGTATCCCTTCTCCCGCGTTCGGGCCGTGATGATAGAGCAGAAACGAAATGTATAGAAGATTGTGTGAGGGCAGACGCCATAGAATTAGATGTTATAGAGCCGCTTTGGCACTATACAGGACACTGGACGCAATAATTGGGCAGACGATGACATGGTATGGCGGAGGGCACAAACTATCTGTGCGTTTTATTTCTATGCTTCGAGGCGTTCGCCGCCTCCTAGCAACCGAAGTGTAGGAAACTGTAGACCTCGAAGCGCCATTTTGGGACCAAATACACCTATACGTGTATAGGGTAAGCCTGCTGTTGGAGCCAAAATGGCATGCTTTTCCTAGCGTTGAGCCTGCGATGAACCGAGCAATATAATCTTTTTGACGTCCGGTCAGGATTTATTTTCAAAATAAATGTTCAAAATCAGTCATAAACTCTGACTCCATTGCCTTTGCCTACACTCAATTTATACCTACCTACTACTTTCATTGTTTACAATTTCCCTACTGTAATCATAATAATCCTCATAGTGGCACGGTGGTGGTGTAGTGGTTAACACTGTTTGATTGATTGATTGATTGATTGAAAACTTTATTAACAGATAGCAGAATGGGTACAATACAGTACAGCTCAATACACACAATTGTTAAGGGGATGCAGACCAGAGAAAGACTTTCGTCTTGTTTACATCAGGGTCCCCCATTTTAAATTCATCAGGACATATATGACATACAGATAGACAGTACTGCTACATTTGTCGCCTCACATCTAGAAGGTCCTGGGTTAGATTCCCGCTTGACCAGGTTAACGTGTCTTAACTGTGTTGAAAGTATGGCTGCCTCTGCCTGTAAGTTACCATTGGCAACCACTTAAAGGGGACATGCATTGCTATTCCTAGCACTATTTGGGCAACTTTACACAATTCCTGTGAGTCTATTGAAGACATCTGTAAGTTTTTTTTTTTTTTTAATGCATTGTTTTATATTTCTAATCAAGTACTCAAAACCATCATTTTTCAGCCTCAAGATTTCAGGCTGTTATGGCCTGGCTCCGCCCATAAGCACTTTGAGTGACAGTCAGTCCACACAGTCTGCGACTGGTAGACAGTCGCAGACTGTCACTCTCTCCCTCTCCCGTTCGGGGGTGTGTGCCTGAGCTGAATCAGAGCAATCCGCCAATATGGTATTTAGACACAAAAACACATTGATACTAACTCCTATTACTATAATACAATGCTAGAGACTGAAAAATTACATTTATAATGCATGTCACCTTTCCACTTAAGATAACTTGCACGTGTTTCAGACAATAGGGTATATCTGCAGAGCCGCAAGCCCAACGACTGGGCGGGGCTTCGGGGCTTGTACTCTGTTTGAGGTGGGACTTCGGGGCTTGTACTCTGTTTGACTGTGCATTCGGGCTTGTACTCTGTTTGACTGTGCAGTAGTCAGTTTGTGCTGTTTATTTTTACAAGCAGTGAGGACTCGACAGCATTTGCATTTCTGTGTTCCGTGTTGCAGGTTAGGGTTAGGGTTAAGGTTAGGGTTAGGGTTAAGGTTAAGGTTAGGGTTAAGGTTAGGGTTAGGGTTGAAAATAAACAGCACAAACTGACTACTTCCGGGTTTTACAGGAAACAAGACAAGGTACAAGACCCGACGCCCCGCCCACGCACAGTCAAACAGAGTACAAGCCCCGAAGCCCCGCCTCAAACAGAGTACAAGCCCCGAAGTTCCGCCTCAAACAGAGTACAAGCCCCGAAGCCCCGCCCACATCAATTATGCCACATCAATGTGGAACGCCCTACCCAAAGCTGTAAAGGAATGTGAATCACTACCCACTTTCAAAAACACTCTAAAAAAACACCTAAGGGAGACTGCAACTCGAAACTGGCCCCTGTAAATGTCCGAACACAACCCCCTCCAATGTACAGTAAATTACCAAGTATGGTCTTGTCAATAATCCAATGTACAGTTTTGTTTGTACAGTTGTACAGTGTCCCCCACCCACCCCTCCTACCCAACCTCCCCCCACTCCTACCCAACCCACCCACCCAACCACCTCCAATGTACAGCCCCCCCCCCACCCCCACCTACCCAATCCAATGTACAGTTTCTACGTCAAATGTATATACTCTTTTTTCTGGACTCTTTTTGTATCACAAACAGTACTGTAATTGCAAATCTGGTATGTCATAAATGTATAGATGTAGCAGTACTGTCTATCTGTATGTCATGCATGTCATATATGTTACGATGAATTGAAAATGGGGGACCCTGATGTAAACAAGACGAAAGTCTTTCTCTGGTCTGCATCCCCTTAACAATTGTATGTATTGAGCTGTACTGTACTGTACCCATTCTGCAATCTGTTAATAAAGTTTTCAATCAATCAATCAAACCCAGACGTTGAGCTTGCGGCGTTGCAGATATACCCTACTCGTTTCAGACGTCTGTATAATCGGTCTTTTATTTTGAAAACCCCCAACCAGAAGTGGTATTTTTGTAGCCGCTACCGGAACACAGCTGTTGCTACACGGCTCTGCACTACACTAACAACACAGCATGGCAACTGGTATTATCAGACGTTTTAGATGTCTAACAAGTTAGCTATCTAGCACTTTATAACGTTAGCCGTGGTCTAATAACTTAGACAGCGAACCTGCTTTATTGGATTATTATAACCTTTTTATAAGATCATTGTTGGGGGGCCCGAGGGGGGGACTAGTTTGAAGACCATGGACGACTCAAAGGTAACGACGTTCACACAAAGTGTAATTGATTATTTACTCAATACATGATAAGTTAACGTTTATTATCTTTTGACGTTTTTAATCTTCACAGAGCATACGACGGAGGGATCTCCCCCCTCTCCCGCAGCAGGTAAATCAGATGAAATAACGTTAGATTGAGCAAATCTGACTAGACTAGAGTAACGTTAACTAACGACACACTACTCGAACACTCCTTGCCACTAGCTGCCAAACGAATGTCTTCTTGGGGTCCTCACAAGAAAACAATACAACATAATACAAATACAAAATGTAATTAGTAATACAATACAAATAAGAAAAAAACAAAAAAACAGTAGTAATCCCTGTCTAGTTGTCACTGAAGACTCTGGCAGGAGCACTCATTCAGGGGTACTACGACTATGCTTGCACCTCATGGACTCTTTTTGTATCACAAACAGTACTGTAATTGCAAATCTGGTATGTCATAAATGTATAGATGTAGCAGTACTGTCTATCTGTATGTCATGCATGTCATATATGTCCTGATGAATTGAAAATGGGGGACCCTGATGTAAACAAGACGAAAGTCTTTCTCTGGTCTGCATCCCCTTAACAATTGTGTGTATTGAGCTGTACTGTACTGTACCCATTCTGCAATCTGTTAATAAAGTTTTCAATCAATCAATCAATCAAACTGCTCCAAACTATCTCAAAGCAACTACTCAAGTCTGTTCTCAAGCAAGAGGATGTGGGTAGATGGGTAAACGCTTCCCTCTGTCATTCGGAACTATAATGGGACACATTGGCTGCGGTTACATGGTGACTTTTAAGGGGGACACTTGCCTACTAAATCCCGAGTTGAACACTGCCATACAAAAACTATACGGCTATACCCCCTAGTCCCAGTGGTTCAAAAGGTCTTAGTTGAGTGACCTACGCCCTCAGTAATCCACCATTCTGGCAGATGTATGTAGACCTGCAGATTTAGCTCTAGGATTAAGACAGCTTGTCGAACCTTGTCCCTCACTTGATTCTGTGGTGGAATGTCTGGAAAAGCGATGGTAGTTACCACTCTGCTGTCCAAAGTGAGCTTCTTTTCTTCTTAATAACGCTTATTCCGTCAACTGGTGTGTGGAACAAGGTACAGTAAATTTAACAGGGGAAATGTCGTTTTTTATGTGATTGTGTAATTGTGTGGGTGGTGTCGGTGTGTGTGTGTGTGTGTGTCCCATTCAGTCCAATTTCACTAATAATAGTGATGCACCCAATATGTTTTTAGGCCGCTACGGATGTCTGATTATTCCCTCCCGTATCGGCTGCTACTAGGGATGGCCATCGGTTTTTGAATTTTCGAATAATCATTAAATGATAAAATAATGTATGCAAGCGAGCCCTATTGTTTTGTTTTCATCAGTAAAAAAAAATACAATCGGACTGATACAGACTGTGCTTTTTAAAGCCTATATCATCTGATACCATTGTCACCCCACATCACTAATTAATATCTACCGGTATTTGTTTGTTTGCTGTCATGCTTATTTTCACAGGGGCACTTTTATAGTTGTTGGTATTTTGGAAGATTGTCTATCGCCATTGGCTTTTGCCCTGAGAGCACAGCCCTCAAATGTATTTGAACACAGATGTTGTCCTGTGGTTTTCTCTTAACCCTTTCACTACCACACTACCAAATGGTTAACCCTTTCACTGCAACAATACAGAAGGTTAACTGTATGTAGTGTGGTAGTGAAAGGGTTAACCTTCTGTAGTGTGGTAGTGAAAGGGTTAACTCTGCGACCATCATCACAGCAGTATACATTCCACCTCAAGCGGATACCGCCAAAGCACTAGCGGACCTCCAGGTCACGTTAAACCAATACCAAATCAAGTATCCAGACGCGGCCATGGTGGTGGCTGGTGACTTCAATAAGGCAAATCTAAAAAAGGTTATGCCAAACTTCTATCAGCACATTACATGCACCACCAGGGGAGGGAAAACACTGGACCACTGCTATACTCCATTCAAGCAGGGTTACAAAGCTCTCCCGACCACTCCGTTTGGGAAATCTGACCACAACGCCATTTTCCTGATGCCTGGATACAAACACAGAGCACGACAGGCTGTAGTGACGCGAGAAGTGACGCGGTGGTCCGAGCAATCAGAGGCCATGTTACAGGACGCACTGGATGACGTCGACTGGGACATGCTCCAATCAAGTTCCAGTGACATCAGTGAGTTTGCTGATGTTGTTGTTAGCTTTATAGCAACGCTAGCTAACAGTATCGTCCCCACAAAGATGGTTCAGGTTTTTCCAAACCAGAAACCGTGGGTTGACAACACCATCCGAGTTGCCCTGAATGCTCGCACTGCTGCTTACAACTCGGGCCATGCATCTGGACGAGTATAAGGCAGCAGCTTACAGGTTGCGTAAGGAAGTGAAGGCTGCAAAACAGAGATATGGGAACAAGTTGGAGACACAGATGGCCCAGAATGACACAGGAGGCTTATGGTGGGGATTATGAACAATAACTGATTACAAGGTCAGCCCCTCCTCAATCGTGAGTGCCGATGCCTCCCTAGCGAACAAACTCAACTCCTTTTACACACGGTTTGGGGCAGGCATTGGCGGCGTTAGCTCACCGGCTAGCGACGTCATTGACGTCCCGGCTGCCGCGGCGGGGGGGTTTCTCCGCGTGGGAGAAACACACTCTCTCGGTGATGGAACACAGCGTGAGGAGAGTGTTTATGGGGGTGAACACTAGGAAAGCTGCAGGCCGAGATGGGATAACACTAACAGGACGAATACTTAAGTCCTGTGCTAACCAGCTAGCCCCAGTGTTTACCACTATATTCAACCTGTCCCTGCCTGCTACCTTGCCTGCTTCAAGGTGTCCAGTCCACTATAATCCCTGTACCAAAAACTCCTCCCCAGCAGGCCTAAATGACTACAGACCAGTGGCACTCACCTCTGTGGTCATGAAATGCTTTGAGAGGCTGGCCAAGGATTACATATATGTACCATGGACCCATTGCAGTTTGCATACAGGACAAAAGGGTCCACTGGTGACGACACAGTATCCCAGGAACTGCACAACACCCTTTCTCACCTTGACAGTCAGAAGGGGGGCTATGTGAGATTGCTGTTCATTGACTATAGTTGCAGCTGGGTGTCGCAGAGGACTAAGCGCTCGTCACCATCGCAAGAGACACTGGTATCGAATCCGGCTGTCAGCTGGAGGGAAGCCGGTGGGTGGTAATCTGGTCGTTGTAAACAGCGACTCCTACAGGTCGGTCAGGGCGCCTGCACAGCGAGGGTGGGGAATGGTGAAGGTAGTGTGACCTCCCACACGTTACACTTCACCAATGAGAGTCCGCGCTGTCTGGTGAAAAGAGGCTGCTGGCTGTCTCCTATGTATCGGAGGAAGCATGTGATAGACTTCAGGGCTCCCTAGACCAGTGGTTCCCAACCTTTTTCCCCCCAGGGACCCCCAAACATCTCTGATGAAATTCGCGGACCCCCTCCTAATAAGATACCATAATTTTTTTTTTTTTTTCATTTTAATAACAAACTGCTTATACACAGGCATATGCATCACAATTAGACCCACTATGCTTCTTTAACTTGTGCCTTCAATCAACAAATCTCATCTTGCACCATATGCATTTCAAAATGTTTGGCCAATATTCAAATCCTGTATTCATCCTCTCAAATCAGTCCCTAATGGTGAACGGTTTGCATTTATGGAACAAATCAATGCAACAAATTAAACTAAATATGAGACAGGAAATTCCAATCAGTAGCAGAGAGAATCTGTCCTAGCTGGGTTTAATACCTTTTTTGTCATTTTAATAACAAACTGCTTATACACAGGCATATGCATCATAATTAGACCCACTATGCTTCTTTGACTTGTGCCTTCAATCAACAAATCTAATCTTGCACCATATGTATTTCAAAATTTTGGCCAATATTCAAATCCTGTATTCATCCTCTCAAATCAGGCCCTAATGGTGAACGGTTTGCATTTATGTTGAATGAAGTAAGAATCCACTGCAGTAAAAATATCCTCACCTCGAGTGGTGGTAGTAAGGTTGACTGACATGAGAATGTCCTGCTTCAGATCCTCATTTTCGATATATTGCACATAAACGATGAGCACAGCCTCGTCTGCGACAGTTGTAGTTTCATCAAGTTGTATGGCAAATGGACCCTTTCTAAGCTTTTCTGACAGCTGCTGCTCGCAATCACTTGACATCTTATCAATTCGGTCTTTCACTACATTGTTCGAGAGTGGTACTGATTTTAGTTTATCCGCCACCTGTGGGCCGCACAGTTTCTAAACCATTTTGATGCAGGCTGGTTTGATGAGCTGCTCGCCAATATTGTGCGGTTTCTTTGCTTTTGCAATTAAAAGCGAACACTCAAAGGAGGCTTCGGTAGCCTTCTGTAAATCACTGCCACCCCTGCTCCACGCTACTCTAACATCAACAGGCTTGTTCGCCTTGAGAGACTGTTCTTTCCTCCGAAAAAAGTCTGGATCCTTCCCAACGGTTTCTGGGTGCTTAGACGCCTGATGTCTCTTCAGCTTGCTGGGCTTCAGGCTCGAGTTTGCCAACTTTTCTCCACAAATCACACACTCAGGTCGTTTGTCTGGTCCCTCAGTGAAGCCCATGGTGATGTAATTTTCGCGATTGCTGTAGGTCCTAACTGCTTTTGCAGATGAGCTGCCGTCATCTCCTTTTCGTTTGTCACACATTTTCGCCTCTGGCGGCTGACTGCAGACGAGCCGAGAAAGTTAACTAGCGTGCTAGGCTAGCTACAGAAAATGATAGTCAACTGATTCGCGTTTTAGCGGCTACCCGGTAGCCTACTGTTAACGTTCAAAAATCATGTCTAGATGTTTATTTATTTATCTTTATTTTTTATTGTAGTGGAGAGACTATTCATGCTTCTGATGATAAAAATATGCTAATTAAATATTTCTCAATTTTTTTTTTTTTTTTAAAGACCTCAAATCATCTGTGGTCTGGCGGACCCCCTGCGCCCCCTGGCGGACCCCCAGGGGTCCGCGGACCCCAGGTTGGGAATCACTGCCCTAGACCGACCAGTGGGGGGCACATGCGCGCAATGACCAGGAAGGGGAGGGGGGAATTGGCATAACGACTAAATTGGGATGGGAGGAAAATACAGAAAAACAGGAGGAGAAAAAGTAGATACAAAAAAAAGGAAAGGAAAAAAGGCCACTTTAAAGAAAAGAAAAAAAACATAACTGGATGTTTTTGTATAGTGTAGTTAGGATAGCATAGTGACATAGAGTATAACTGTATATTGTATAGTAGTGTACATAGGACTCATTACCTTTTGTATTTTATCTTAGTACTTTTATCATGTCTATTTTATTTCTATTCTATTTTATTCTATTTGTATTTTTTGCACAATCGAAGCGGGCATGGCCACTTCATTTCACTATATGTCTTATGTATGTAATGTATGTGATGAATAAACCTCTTGAATCTCTCCTGTCTTGTCTAGAGACAGCGGACACTGCCTCCAATGCCAAGGTGAGTGAATGAGTGTTTGGATATGGAACTGTCATTTTAAGGAACATGCCAAAATTATGGGAAATGCACTTACTGTCTTCTCCAGAGTCGGACAAGATAGACACCGAGTTCCTCTCTGTGCGTGCAGTAGAATGATATGGATACGGACCAGCTAGAATAGCTGTTGGCCAAAAACACCTCTCCCAGAGTTTTAAGCTAGACTAGTGGTCCGTATCTTACTTCCATTAATTTGTGCTAAACTAGGCTATCTTGCAGCCGGATAGCTTTCTACTGAACGCACAGAGATATAACTGGTATCTATCTTCTTGTTTGACTCATTTCGCGCATTTCCCATAATATTGACATGTTCCTTCAACCATTTGTACACTAAACCAGTTCTCAAACCTTTTTTGTGTCAAGGATGATTGCCCAAATTGATACCCATTAGGCTGCGGACCCCTGTTTGTTAAGACTTTGTCTCGGAGATCCCCGTCTGAGAAATGTTTGGTTGTTGCATATGATTATGTCCAGAATTCCATACTGTAGGTGGGGAGATAACAGTGGAGAGAGTGAAAACTATGATCAGAATAGTCATTCTTATACATTCTCCTCTCACTGGGCTGGGTAGGGCTGCTCGATTATGGCAAAAATCATAATCACGATTATTTTGATTGATATTGAAATCACAATTATTAAACACGATTACTCATTGATTTGAGAACATCATATGACAACGACTGGATTTGTTTGACTTTTCTTCTCGAAGTTACCTTTATGTCATCTTCTACAAGTTACCAAAGACATTTAAAAATAACAGGAGAAACGTGCCGTGGCTCCCTCCTCCCTCTCAACACGAGCTGAAACTACCGTTTGGACTTGAGGGGGCAGAGTACGCCGCTGTGTCGGAAGGGTGCGCTGCATTTACAACACAAGACAAAATGAGAGCAACACAGCATGCGGCACAATAATCGTTTTATCTTTTTTTCATGCTTTTGGGAAGCCAAATTTGAAATTTAAACTCGATTTAATCCCCCAGCCCTACCTTTTGGTGAGTGGAAATATTTTATGAGGGACCCCCAGGAACTCCCTCGAAGACCCCTGGGTCTCTCCGGATCCCATTTTGAGAACTATTTCACTAAACTGTGAACATTTCTGTCTTGTGTTTCCTCTCACTGTGTGGTGTGTGCACATCTGAAGTCAAGACACCAGTGGTAAGTTGGGATAAGATAAAAGTTTAATTCTCCATACCTTTTCTAGTGGCATACTAACTGCTTTGAATCAATCTTCTTCTTGTTTTCTTTTGTGACCTCATCCAGATGATTCACCAGTGCCCAAAGGCAAGAAGAAGAAGTCAAAGAAGCAGCCAAATGAAGTCGATGATGTAGAGAGTGGGTAACGCAAACGCATGCAGTCAGGTCCATACATATTTGGACATTGACAACATTTTCTAAATGTTAGTTCTGTACACCACTTTCTGGACCTGAAATTAAGATGTGCTTTAAGTGCAGACTTTCAGCTTTAATTTGAGGGTATTTACATCCAAATCAGTTTGACAGTGTAGGAATTATAACAGTTTCTAAATGTGCCCCCCTTTAAGGGATCAAAAGTAATTGAACAAACTAACAATCATAAATCAAATAGTCACTTTTAATACTTTGTTGCAAATCATTTGCATCACCATACGCTGGGTTTCGTCCACAGTGATGCTCTTCCAGGCCTCTACTGCAACGGTCTTTAGTTCCTGCTTGTTCTTGGGGCATTTTCCCTTCAGCAAGCTCAGGTGATTGACTTGGCTGTTGCATAACATTCCACTTCTTTGCCTTAAAAAACTCGTTGGTTGCTTTTGCAGTATGCTATGGGTCATTCATTGTCCATCTGCACTGTGAAGCGTCGTCCAATGAGTTCTTAAGCATTTGGCTGAATATGAGCAGATAATATTCCATGGAACACTTCAGAATGTATCCTGCTGCTCTAGTCAGCAGTCGCATCATCAAATAATACAAGGGAACCAGTTCCATTGGCGGCCATACATGCCCACACCATAACACTACCACCACCATGCTTCACTGTATGCTTTGGATCATGAGCAGTTCCTTTCCTTCTCCACTCTCTTCTCATCATTCTGGTTGATCTTTGTTTCATCTGTTCATAGGATGTTTGTTTATATTTTTCAGCCTAATGAAGGCTTGCTTCACTGATACTCTGATAGTGACAGCTCTTTGCACCTCATATTGAGAGTTGACAGCAGCAGATTCCAAATGCAAATGCCACACTTGAAATGTACTCTAGACCTTTTATCTGCTCCTTGTAAATGAACACACACCTGGCCATGGAACAGCTGAGCAGCCAATTGTCCATTACCTTTGGTCCCTTAAAAAAGGGGGGGCGGGGCACATATATAAGCTGCTGGCCCAATCAGTCAGTGGTGGCAAGCATTATTTTCTATGCTGCAATCCGCTGGGGAGGCAACATGTCAGTCAAGAACACCAAGCGGCTGGACAAGCTGGTAAAGAAGGCTGGTTCAGTCCTTGGCAGGAGTGTGGACTCACTGGGGGTTGTGGTGGAGAGGCGCACACGGAGTAAGCTGCAGGCCATGATGAACAATGACAGCCACCCTCTCCACCACACCCTGGCAGGACAGAGGAGCAGTCGCAGTGGACGGCTCATATCGTTGCGCTCGCGGACTGAGCGGTACAGGGGGTCCTTTGTCCCCACAGCCATCAGACTGTTCAACACCATATGATGCCACGGCCCCCCCCCCCCCCCCCCCTCTATCTCTCTGTCTCATGACCTGGGCTGCAGGCTGCCCTCCCCCATTGGACAATGTGCAATTTTATATTTATATATATATATATATTTTTTTTTTTACACTGTGCAATAGTGCTCACTATGTATTTATTGGAACTTTTTAAACTTCAGCGCTGACTTTCATTGTTTGTTGTATTGGTTGTCCTTTTTATGGCTTTTTATTGTCCGTCAACTGCACTGAGCTACCGGATACCTGAATTTCCCCAAGGGGATGAATAAAGTATCTATCTATCTCTCTATCTTGTAATTCTAACACTGTTGACCTGACCTGGATGTAAATACCCTCAAATTGAAGCTGAAAGTCTGCACTTAAAGCACACCTTATATAGGAGCCAAAGCACTCTTGAGTTATACCTTATTTCTATTGGCTTAAGTTGCCTACACTGTTAAAGTCTACATTTCAGAATACAATGGGCTTAGCTGTATATTTAGGTTATTGTATTATATGAATGTTTATTTTTATAACCTTACATTAAAACGGCATTAGGAATATTGATTGGATTTAGATAAAGTCATTGAACAGTCTTATTTGTCATAATGGAACATTCTAGAACATTTGTGATGTCACAGTATGATCTCATAATCAAACATTCTAGAACATTTGTGATGTCACAGTATATGAGAGAATTGTTGAATATATATATATAGATACACAAATGTTCTAGAACGTTTGACTCTGTGGCGGAGACCCTGATCCACTCATTTGTCACCTCCCGGTTGGACTATTGTAATGGAGTCCTGTTCGGGGTACCCAGCAAAGCCCTGGACAGGCTCCAGTATGTCCAGCTGCCAGGGTTCTCACTCACACCAAGCCCTGGCAGCACATCACCCCCACCCTCATCCATCTCCACTGGCTTCCAGTCAGGTTCCGCATCACCTTCAAACTCCTGCTCCTCACCTACAAATCCCTCCATGCCCTCGCCCCCCGGTACCTGTCTGATCTCCTCCACCAGTACACTCCATCCCGGAACATACGATCCTCTGATCTAGGTCTCCTCTCCATCCCTCGCACCAGGTTACGGACTTTTGGGGACAGAGCCTTCAGCGTGGCGTCCCCTACCCTCTGGAACTCTCTCCCCCCCCAAATCTGCAACGCCCCAACCCTGGACACCTTCAAATCCGCTCTAAAAACACACCTCTTCACCAAGGCTTTCCCCATCAGTTAGTTTTAGATTAAATTAGGTCCATTATCCCCTACTTTCCCTCATCCCCTCTTCCCCCTCCCCCCCTACTTTCCTTGCCCTATTTTTTGTCCTGATTGTAAAGCGACCTTGGGTTCTATGAAAGGCACTATATAAATTTGATTTATTATTATTATTATTATTATTATTATTATGACATCGAAAGGTATAGGAAAGAAAGGGAAATCTTTTATAAAAGGTTATCAGAATTGGGAGTCTCTTCCTTCTCTCTTAAATCTTTCTTTGGCGTGGATAATGAGAACCACCAGCTGATCAGAGTCGGTGCTGACATTTCTGCACAAGTCAGAGTTGTATCAGAGGATATAGTGTTATTTTATTTATTATTATTATTATTATTTTTTTTTTTTTTTTTTATGTTTTAAGGCCTAAATTGTGGGCGTAGTATGGAACTGAGGAGGGCAGTAATATGCCATGTTGCGTCTACACTGCCGGAAATTCTAAAGAAGAAGAAGAGCTCTTTGTGCATCTTGAAACAGTGCTGAGCAGTACTGAACAGATAAGATTGCTGTGGAAAGAGCCGGCAAGTTGATTTACGGCTTTCAGGTGTGGAGGAATTTTGTCATGTGTCGAGTCGGCTGTGATTTTGGAGACTGGGAAAATACAGTTTTCTTACCTTGTAGTAGTGACGTGAATATTTCGCGGCAGTAAACAGCCAAACAAGTTTTAGTTTAGGAAAATAGCTTTAGGATCACTTCTGTAAAGAAAGACTTCGCTGTGGAAGAGAAATAAACCATTTGGATATCTTTGTTTTACACCGGAGCGGCTGTGGACATTATTTTTCTTTATCAATGAACGTACTACTCACGAGTAAGCAACTTTAACCAGTAGAGTAGACCGTCGGCCCTCATACCTTGATTGTTTCATTTAAATTCCATTGTGGTGGTGCACAGAGCCAGAATTAGGAAGATTGTGTTGATGTCCAAATATTTATGGACCTGACTGTAAACACACAAACACACACACATAAATACATGGACTATACATTTAATGGGCTGTACAAATACACTTGACTTTGACATCAGGGCATTTTAGACATCCGACAAGCCTCTTGTCTCTAGGGATGCACCGACACCACTTTTAGCATCAGCCAATACACTGTACCAACCATGAATGATATAGACTTAGACCATTAGTTTGGGTGTCGCTGGACAGTGACACTGTTTGTTTAAAGTGAGTGTGTACATGTGGATGTGTGTGCAGTGAGTGTAGATTTTAGCCTGATATTGACCCAGAGGGTCCATCACCAGCATTGGTCTGTATAGATGTACCGCGTCTCTCCTTAGCTCACTCTGCCTGTTCCGTGTCCAGACCCAGGGGTGGAGATGGACGGTCGAAGGGTGTCTGAGAGCAGGGAGCCGCTGACCCCCGACCCTGCCGACGACGGTGGCGCCCCGCAGAGGCGGAGGAGGAAGAAGAAAATGCAAAGCACCGGTAAACACGGTCTCGGAGAGTGAGAAGGCAGAGGTGGCAATAGATGGAAAGTGACTTATTACTTAAAGGAACACGCGACATTATGGGAAATGCGCTTACCGTCTTCTCCAGAGTCAGACAAGAAGACGGATACTGATTTCCTCTGTGTTTAGTAGAAAGCTATCCGTCTACAAGCTAGCCTAGCTTAGCACAAAATAATGGTTGTGTGTGTTTTCAGATGCTGAAGACGACCAGGTAGACCTAGTGAATGAAGACGGCGCAGAGATACTCACCGATGGAGAGGACGTGGTGAAAAAACCCAAGAAGAAGAAGTGAGAAACTCTTTTGTTAGCCAATGGAGAGAGAGATCATCACACTGTTCATATATATATGTCGTGTTAGAATCACAATCAAATTCAGCTGACAAATATATTTACATGCTACACAATATAATTATATTATAAAGCAATTTAACTCTGTCTCTGTCTCTCTCTCTCTCTCTCTCTCTCTCTCTCTCTCTCTCTCTCTCTCTCTCTCTCTCTCTCTCTCTCTCTCTCTCCTTTAACACCATTCTCTTTCACTTCAGGAAGCCAAGAGTTACAGAGTTCCAACTTCCCGATGAGCTGAACGTGGAAGAGGATGACATCATCACGGATGCCCAGCAGCCCGGTATCCCCCAGCATGCCTTGTTCACGGCCCCTCGGGGACAGAGCCAGGCAGTGGGGAAGCTATTTGTAGAGAGAGACAGTGAGTAGCTGCTTGAGGCAAGACGGGTCTGCCATCTGTCTGCCGATATCAACATTTAACCCCATGTATAATTTCAAACCACAGATAGAATTCCTCACAATAATAGCCAAATAAATGTGACCGCATTCCATGTCCAAATTAGTTCTCGAATGTGTTTTAAAGGAACCACCACCACCACACACCAACATCATGGGAAATGTGCTTATCGTCTTCTCCAGAGTCAGACAAGAAGATAGATACCAATTTCCTCTCTGTGCGTTCAGTAGAAAGCTATCCGGCTGCAATCTAGCCTAGTTTAGCACAAATGAATGAAAGCGGATGAGGACCAGCTAGCCCAGCTGTTGGCAAAACCACCTCTCCCGGAGTTTTAAACTAGGCTAGTTGTCTATATCCGCTTCCATTCATTGTGTGTCCCTTTAAAGTAATAGGGTTAGGTTTGCTGAAATAAAAATGTGTATATATTTTAAACCTTTGAAAGAAACATTTGCCAGGAACTTGTGAGCAGTGCTTGGACTTGAATATGATGTGGATAATATGTTAAAAAAAATAATCTTGACCTTCTGTCACTATCGTGATTAAGGGGGACATATGATTTTCTTGTACCTCTTCAAGGGAGTTGTGTTGAACACACATTTCTGGTGACTGTAGCAACACACCACATTTTCTATAAATTATTTCCTTCCATGCCTGGCTGCCCCACACACCCAAGAGTAAAAAACATTTACAAACCGAGCAGCACATTAGGTAGGCAGTGTTCCTGGCTCTGAAAAGCGGATTGATTAATCAAAGCGAATTCATTGCTCCTGTTGTTCCCATTGTGACATCATCGCGCAATAAGCAATTCTGAACAACATGTTTAGGCCAAACTCTAGCCAAAACTGCAAGGAGTACATTGCAGACTGACTCATGATTCATACAAAGCAAAACCCATTTCCGTACGTCCCCTTTTAATGTGCGTGTTTGTGGACGTCCAGAACGCTTCCAGGCGGCGGAGCGCTCGGGGAGGAGGAGGACCTGCGATCTCACTGACAACTTCATGGACTTCCAGCCCAGTCAACCTCTCTGGACCACCAAGGACGTGTCTATGAGGGTGCACGGAGGCTTCAGGTCAGTTGTTATTTTAAACCTTTATTTAAACTCGAAAGGCAACTGAGGTTTCCCTCATTTACAGTCACGTTGAGTGTACATACAGAAATAAGCACAAGAAAAAGCATATAAAATCATAACAATAAGACAACAAGGCGAGGCAAAAAGCAAGGATAACTAATCAATTAAAACACGTACAACTTGAGTGACAAAGGTTGGAGATCAAGGTTTTAAACTCTGCAACAGAGGGGAGAATCTCAAGCTTTAAAGGAAAACTCCAACATTTTGGGAAATTTGCTTATTTAACATCTTCCCTAGAGTTAGACAAGAAGATACATACCTTTTTTGTCTCTGTGCGTGCATTTAGCTTTGGGAACAGTCGCTCCGTTAGTGTAGCTTAGCTTCATCACTGGAAGTGGGGGGGGGGCGGAGCCTGATGTTCCCTACAGGGTCTTACAGTCACCAAATACAACTCCAAAACGTTCCTGTAAACATGTTGTGACCTGTGTATTCACCACGTGGAGAAATAAAAAATAATTGAATTATAGACAATTACGTTTTATAAGCAAATATACTCTGAACAATTTTTTGCCTAACCACTCGAGTCTCTGGGCACAGTCAGTGGTTTCAACGTGAAGCCGTGTTTGTTGATATTCTCATTCCTTCAAAGGATCCGAACCGATTGAAGTTTATGGATACCATGACTTAAAATCCTCTTACCTTGACGATTAAAAGCCTCCCCAATTTAGAAAACAGTAATCCAATGGCTGGTATTGATAATATAATACTAACTACTGCACGCTCGGAGCTAACCGGAGCTAACACAGAACAGGATGGTAAAACAAATATAATGACTTCCTTTCTGGGGTTTTCAAAATGAAAGTGCGACGTTTATAGCAGCGGAAAACGTTTATTTTCTACATTATCTAACGTTAACACAAACCTAAACTAACTTTAGGTTAGTTGTAACGTTAGTTTAGGTTCGTGTTAACGTTAGATAATGTACAAAATACATTATCCAGCCAAAAACGGCTTGGAATTTGGAAGGGCAGAAAGTGGCGCACCAAAGTTCTTGATTAAAAATACAAAACAATGAATTTGATTGAAAAAAAACGTACAGATGTGTTCCATAGACCCACAGGAATTGTGTAAAATTGCCCAAAAAGTTAAAAATAAAGCAAAATATGAGACCTTTAAATTGACTGGCGCGTTGCACCGAATACTACGGTACTCTGTTGCGTGTGACGTATTCCCAGATAAGACTGCTTTGTGGGCGGCTATACTACGCGCACACACAAACAGAGGAGGAAGTGGACAGAACGGCCCAGAATTGATTCTGCTCACAATGCCAAAGCAAAAATGTACATTACAGATGAACTGCAGAGAAAATTACCATCCCGGGCGAGACAAATGGGAGGCGGAGTGCAACACGTGTAAAGCTTGACCATTATGTTTCTGTGTCTAATAAAGGTGCCGGAGATCTCAAAGCTCACATGGACACAGAAAACATTTTAAATAAAGCTGTGCGAGGCGAGAGTTTGATGGCAAAGTTGACCGAATTGATTGAAGTATGCAGCTATACAGAGGGCGAAAGAAAATCATTTAAAACTATTTTGATGCCTCAAATTATGTTTTGGTTTGATTTATGATGATATAAGATGCTTATGATACAATCATTCTAAGGATTATGTGTGTAATACATTTGTTTTATACACTAATTGCAAGTTATGCAAATGTAAACAAATCCAAAACTGCATAGTGCACGTTTAAATTAGTATCTTTGTGAGGTTACTGTTTTATAATTTACATTACATTGAAAAGATACAAAGATATATTTTTTAAAGCTGGATTTTCTAATACAGAAGAGGCATTATTTAGAACATTAATTCATATTTTTTTAGTTATTTATTTTGTCCAGTAAGACTTGAAAAGAGCTATTATTTTGTTATAGATTGATTTTTAAGTAATTTTCGTGAGATTTGTCAGAGATTACTTTAGGTATAATAAAGCATGTTGATTAACTTTGGTTATAGAGAGAGATTATTTTGTTATTTAAAATAATATAAAGAATAATTTTCTATCCATTACAGAGGAGGCATACTTTAAATATATAAAAATTATAAGGCATCTTTGAGTAAACTTCGAGTATCATTTAAGTATCTTGAGGCTGGGGGCACAGTGTCTTCTTTTTTGGATGGTCACCCTAACTAATTCTTATTATTATATGAGCTAGCTAGCTTAGCTGGTTGATGACAGCTAGGTTTGCACTTGCTAACATTATAATTATACTAGGAATCGCGTTTTCTCACTAAAAGGCCAGAATTAGTTGAATTATAAATAATATTTTGTTAATGGGCTCCGTGGAGGCAGGCATCATGCTGATCATCTAAAAATGTTTTATCTGGGAGCTAGTGACTAGTAGATATCTGGCATTTTCATATAATCGACATTGGGCAATAACCATGTCCTCCTGGCCAAATAATAAAGAAAGCTAGCGCTCCCCCTTGTGTCAATCTCACAAGTGGCAATTATATTATTTTTTAATTTTTTTTTATAATAATAACATAATTTTTTAGATTTTATTTTCAATTAATGTATTTTGTTTGATATATTTGTTGATTTAGATGTAAAAATATTTTATTGTTGATTTGTAGTGTTGGGACATGTAAATAAAACCCTGGTCTTCACTGGTTCCTGTGCAGGGTGCTGGGTCTGTTCTGCCATGGCCTGCTGGCAGGCTACGCACTCTGGAACATCGTGGTGGTGTATGTGCTCGCCGGCCAGCAGCTCACCACTCTGTCCAACCTCCTCCAGCAGTACCAGAGCCTGGCCTACCCCTCGCAGTCACTCCTCTACCTGCTGCTGGCCATCAGCACGGTGTCTGCCTTCGATAGGTAGGAGGAGGTAAACCCCACAGTCTGGAAGGGAAAGAGACTCGAAACAATTTATGAAAGTAGAAGATATAGGTGTGCAACCTCGCTAGCTGACGTTATATCTACAGAGTACTAACTGTTCTCGGTGGCGTGTATGCTTTCACCGTCATCCATTATTGAAATAGTGTCTTGATCTAGCACAGAATAGACGAGCCAGTCATGCTGTTGGTTTTATGATAAACAATGACTTCATAACTTACCTGCTAATGATAACGTTAACTAATCAAAATAATAAAGACACTTTCGCCGCCATGACTGCGTATCAAACCCACCTTGTTGAGCATCTGCAACGACATAAACACACGGAGATGAGCAATGATTGTTTCTGAATCATTAACCGTATGAGAAACTGGTAAATATTTACGAAATCTACGTGATTTTCCAACCTCGGGGTTGATCTCCATCGAGTTGGCAGTGGTTCCCAAAGTCGGGGTCGCGACCCAAAGGTGGGCCGCGAGATGATTAATTTTTTATTCTTTTTTGTCAGGCCACTGAACTTAGAAGCAGGCCAGGACAGTGTTTCTTGTTGTATTCTAAAATTCTATTCTATTGTATTCTAAAATGTGACTATATGGTTTTATATTATATTATAAACAAAAAATCTACTTATTTCAACGAACATTTCAAACTAAATAACAGATTATGCACATAAAACGCTGAAAACAACCGAAGCAACAATAGTATTTTAATGAGGCTATTATTATTATCATTATTATTTTGCAACAAGTTAGCCCTCTCATAAATAGCACATATAAATGAATAACTAACTTGAACTAACTTAATAGGATTTAAGTGATATTTGGCTTAAAAAATCGGCCACCTGGCAAAAAAAAAAGCCTGACGATGTGCATTGGGCCGCGGCTCTCTGACGCCTTATTTTCTGGGTCCTGGCCTGAAAAGTTTGGGAACCCCTGGGTTAGAACTAGAGCTCGGTGAAGGCTGGCTGTTCGCGTGTCACTCGGGGGGGCGTGCTTCAGCGGCCAATCAAAGGAACCCGGAAACCGAACAGCGTTGTAGAAGGCATAGACGTGGCCGGGCTACATTGATCCGTCGCATGTTTTTACTAGTGCTGTCAATCAATTAAAATATTTAATCTGATTAATCGCATGATTGTCCATAGTTAACTTGCGATTAATCGTATATTTCTTTATTTTATCTATTTTTTTAATCTACCTTAACTCAATGGACGCCAACCACATTTATATACGTGTTTGGCGGACAACCGTTGAACGCCAACCACGTATATACGTTATTTGATATTTCGATATTCGATTTTAATATCCTATTCAATGTCAGGGTGTATGTTGGGTGTATGTTGCCGGTAGAAGGCATACTGCGACGCCCAGGGTGCAGTACCGGCCATATCCTCCCAGGTGGCGGTATCGAGCACCCTTTAAAACCTTGTATCTTGGCATGTGCGTCGATTTTGGGCAAGCTTAGCAGTTATAACGGTCAGAGTGAGAAGGATCAAATGCTCCCGATGCATGATGTGTGGTGGATTATGTTGGCGACACGATGGACATCAATACTTGGAATCGCGATCAGATAATTGGAATATTCTTTTTGGGGTACATCCTAGTCAAGGTAAGGGCTATATGATATCAATCTTGCGTTGATCCAACCATGTCTTCATATCGATCCGAACGTGTGTGTGTAAAGTTACTCCACTTTTTGTTAACGGGCTCCGTGGAGGCAGTCATCCGCAGATGCTGATCATCTAAATAAATTGCCCTCGCTGCACGGTATGCCAGGTCACAAACCTTGAAGTGAATTATTGTGGCAATGGGAAGCCAGTGCAGCTCTCTGAGAAATATTTAAATGACCATGTAGAAAAACAAATGTGTGCTTGGGGAGAGGCAGGGGGAATGCTGCAGGTGGCTTGGAGAATGCTGCAGGTAGCTTGGAGAATGTTGCAGGTAGCTTGGAGAATGCTGCAGGTAGCTTGGAGAATGTTGCAGGTACAGTAGCTTTGGGAATTCTGCAGGTGGCTTGGAGAATGCTGCAGGTGGCTTGGAGAATGCTGTAGGTAGCTTGGATAATTCTGCAGGTGGCTTGGATAATTCTGCAGTTGGCTTGGAGAATGCTGTAGGTAGCTTGGATAATTCTGCAGGTGGCTTGGAGAATGCTGTAGGTCGCTTGGAGAATACTGTAGGTCGCTTGGAATATGCTGCAGGTGGCTTCAGTCTTTAAACTAAGCTATACAAATGCCCTGAAAACTGAAATAGGCACAATACACTATCTGAGTCAAAACAACAGGCAGGATACACATATATCAGAATGACAAGCTAATGATCACCAGACTCGGGTTGTTTTTCATTGCCGTAGTTTTCATGTTTTGAAATACATGGAATTAGTCATCAGCTCATTGTAATACGTTCACAGTGATCTATATGTCCAAGGGCACCGTGGCTGAGTGTAAATAATAACATTAAGTGTCACTCGTCTTGTTCTCTACTCAGGCTGAACCTGGCCAAGGGCACCGTGGCCCTGAGAGAGTTTGCCACTCTGGATCCAGTGGCCCTGGCCTCATTCTGTGAGTTGACGTCTCATTTCCTCATCGTCAAACCCAGTTCTGATCAACCAAGTCTGGGGGGGTGGGCAGCATCTGATTGGTGTTACTTGAAGGGACAGTTTGGAAGTGGTATGAAATTCTTGCCAGTTGTGTAATCGATGAGTAACCATTAGCTTACTTACTTATGTGGTTGGAGTTCTGTCCAGGTTCCGAGCGAACTGGGAGGCTTCAGACGGGCAGCAAACAAGGTCATGAGACAAAAAAAAAGACTCGACATGCTGACAGGTTTGAACCATCCACAGCAGAAACCAGTGTTCCTCCAGCATTTCCTGTGCTTAAGGACTGACATGATGTCTTGGAACCTGCCCCCGTGCCTAGTAACTGCATACAGTAACTGCGTATGTTAACTAAGGTTAGAACTTCTGTTGGCATGTCGTGGTGTGGATTAAAACTATTTAGTTTTGAGACCCTGTTTGCTGCCTGTCCAGAACTCTGACGATGGGACTCTGTAAGTAAGCTAATGGTTATGCATCGATTACACTACTGCCAAGTATTTCATACCACATAAAAGACCATTACAGTCTAATTCTGACTTCTCACCATTACCACATTTTGTATGCATAGGTGCATAAAGTGTATGTTTTGGTAGATGTCAGCCTACCTTTCACATTGCCATTGATTTTGAAAAGGGTGTAGGTAATTTACCATTGGGAAACTGTACCATCACTGTATTATTTACCTTCGCTAACGTTACTGTATTACTCTAATGCAAGCTAGGGCTGTCTTAAATACTTCGAAGCTTCGTTCAATGGGCATGGGATTTGAATGGGAAAATAAAATTCGAATATATTAAAAAAATAAAAAGAAATAATTCTATTTTTATTTATTTATTTTTCCTGCTAAATCAACTCTGCCTCTCTTTGTTAACACATTCCTGGCCAACCACGTATATATACGTGATTGGGCGCCATCCTTTGAAGGCCAACCAAACTCGCTTTTGCTTTTATTCCATTTTAATATCCTACTCAATGTCACATAGCTGTATTTTGGCTGGAAAAGGCATATTGGGACTCCGAAAGTGCAGTACCGGCCAGATCCTGGTATTGGTGATGTCTCGAGAATGCAGTTTCCCCTGTTGCAGACCGGCTGTCATTTTTTTCCCCGCTCCGGGTTAGCTTTTCTGTTAGCCTAAAGCTATGGCTTCACCAGATCGCCTGGAATACTTTTTGCGACGCCGAATTCAGTATGCAGTAAAGGAATATAGCATCAGCCAATGGACATACCGATCTACCAGATGGCGATCAAATAACTGGGAAATTCTTTTCGGAATCCAACCGGCCAACGGTAAGAGCAATTTGATGTAAATTTCAGCCTGATCGGGCCTTGTTCTCATAGCCATCCACCCGGTCAGCATATGATGTTGCAATAACGAATGCCGTTATTGGTAATCAATAGGGCTGTCCCCGACTAGGATTGGCCAAAATTTGCAGACTTAAAAAAAAATATATATATATATATATATATATATATATATATATATATATATAATATTTTTAAACTTTCTTTTTTTTATTATTTTTTTTTAACTTTTTTATCATTCCATTTGGGCTGTGGGGGGTGCTTAATGTCTGAAGGAGTCGACTGAAGGCTTCTTGTGCTCTGCAAAAGCATGCAATTGGTCCACTGATGGATACATCTTGATATTTGTCTAGTCTAGTGTGTTCATTAGATGGGTGAAATCCTCTTTCAGTGCCTCTGTGCCTGTTTTCGTAGGCAGTTAGCCTCTGGTATGCGTTCCATTAGCGTTAGCCACGCTTCTAGGCCTCTTTTCTTTTGGAAAGAATGATAAAAAATATATATATATATTAATTTTTTTTTTTTTTTTTTTTTATTCTTTTTTATTATATTCGACTAAGAGGTTGGCCAGTCGACTACGGCTCCTTTCAACCTATTAGTCGACTAATCGATTAATAGGGGTCAGCCCTAGTAATCAATAATCAGAAATGACTTCACCCACCCCCCCCCCTTTCATGCATTCATGGTGGAACATGATACCGATCATATGCATTTAGATTTTTAACTCTAGCTTGTGTAGGGCCGAAACGCCATCGATTTAACGTTATTAGCTTAGCGCCCTATAACTAGCTTTGCAGGAATTAACCCAGACCATTCCGATATAAAGTTCATATTCACAACGCTATAAAACGGGAACGTATTGATGAAAAAATTATTTCTTTATGGCATATTGAAGGGAAGGTTTATACTGTCAATTGACAATGACAATGGACACATAGCAATAATATAAAATATAGATTTAGCTCTACAAACAACCTCTAGGGGTTGCTGTTTACCTTCTGGTTAGAACGCCATCGCTGTAATGCAATGGGGAGAATGCCGTGTTTGCGAGTGCTAAAACTATATGAAATATTATAGCTATGGATCTAATAAACACGTCGATTGTCAGAGTTTTTTCCAGTCAACATGCAAAGAACAGATAATTTTTTCATACATACATTTCCGTTTTTATACCGTGGTGAATATGAGTATAGTTCCAGAGCGTTCTGTCTAATCTCAAGAAACTCGAGCAAACCGTGCTTCAATGCATTTCCTTAGAAATCGTGCCATTTGTCGCTTGATTTATGAATAGTTTTGAAATAAACGCTAGATTATCTGGATTATATGTGTCCTCATGCACAAACGGAAGCGGGGGCTGAAAAGTCGCCCCTCCGTGCTTTGGTCAGCGCCAAGCCGCCAACAGCACGCACACACACACACACACACATGCGTGATCGTTACGAAAGAAACATCGGATTAACCCAAGATTGGTAACATAGTCCTTACCTCACATCTGATGTACTGCAAAAAGATGAATCCAATTCCTGATCGCCGTTCCAAATATTGATCGCGTTTATTGATCCAACGTTATATGTCCAAAGCGCATAATGCACACTGCTCCCAGTCTCCCCAGTCCATGTGTTATAACGATACTGCATGACCGAGAAGGAAAACCTGGACCGGACTTTAGATCAGCGTACAGCCCAAGGGGGAGGGATTTCAATGATGTGCAATACTGGCCAGAAGGCGTTAGGCGGCAGTATTGGCCTTTTGCGAGCTCAGACCCATTCCCAATGATAACATCAGGCTGAATGGATGAAAAATGAATGGATATAGCAAATAAAAGAAATAACGATTAAAACCCGACTTTTCTCGTGATTGGCGCTCAACCATCGGCCAGATAACCCGACTTTTGTCGTCATTGGCGCCCAATGAGTTAATAAAAAAATTAAGTTGAATTCTGCCTTTGTTTCTATTAACTACATATAAATATTTATATAATTGTTTGCTTTATAGACGAAGGTTGCAACATAATTATGTAATGTAATTAGGGATGTCCCGATCCGATCACGTGATCGGGATCGGGGGCCGATCACGTGATTTTCAGAAGATCGGGATCGGGGGCAAAACAATTAAAATTCTGGATTTTTTTTAAATTTTTTACATTCAACAAACATGGCCATGTTCACGTCTTAAACTCATACTGAGGCCTAGTTTTGGTTTTAAATTGCATATCATCATTCATTTATTTATTGTCACACAGAGCAGAAGAATTTTGCCAAAACAAACGCATTTCCTTTGATTTAATTATACATCAAATGATTTATGTCAAGGATGAGGGACATAACTAGTTGCAGAACTTGCAGTCACTTGATTTTTACAGACGATGGCGCCATTGCTCTCATGAAGCAGCAGGTTGGAGGCAGAGTTTTTAGATTACTCCGGTTGCAATGCCTCGCTTGAATGAAGTTAACTTTTCACCTCGATAATGTCAACATTCAGGGTGAATGTAATGGGAGAAATTGGGATGAAAAAAAAAATAAATAAAAAAAAAATTTGTTTTTATAATTTTCTTTTTTTTATCGGATCGGGAAAGATCGGTATCGGTAGATACTCAAAATCACATGATCGGGATCGGATCGGGAGCAAAAAAATGTGATCGGGACATCCCTAAATGTAATGTGTTGGCTGTGTAACGGAGAGCAGCCGCCCAGGCAGCGCAGCTCCCGACTCATTATTAATTTAATTAATTAATCCAATCCACTTTATTTATAGAGCACATTTAAAAACAACAAGGTTGAACAACGTGCTGTACAAGTCCCACAACATTAATTATTTTTCTCGAAGCTTCGAATTAAAATCGAATCTCGGCCCCCCCGGTCTAGGGAGGGTTGATAGATACTATCGCATGTCCCCTCCGATACATGCGGAGTCAGCCAGCCACTTCTTTTCACCTGCCAGCGCGGACTTTCATTGGCGAGGTGTAACGTGTGGGAGGCTCACACTACCCTCACCATCTCCCTTCCTCGCTGTGCAGACGCCCTGACCGACCTGTAGGAGTCGCTGTTTACAACAACCAGATTACCACCCACCGGTTTCCCTCCCGCTGACTCTGCCAATTGAGCCAGTATGACGGCCGGCCAGGCCGGAGGCAACGCTGACGGCTGGATTCGATACCAGTGTCTCGCGTTGGTGACGAGCGCTTAGTCCGCTGCGCCACCCAGCCGCCCCAACTCTGAGGTTTTCTGAAGGCTTATATGCCGCAACTTCCAAACAACTTTCAAGTCGCATGCAGTATTTCCCACCCCTTTTCAACATCAATGGCCATTTGAATGGCGTTTAGTAAGGTAAGCTGATATTGGCTAAAACACACAACGTTATACACTTAGTTAAGATTAGTAATGGCGAATAGTAAAAACGAGACTTTTTTAATGTAAAGGAATTGGAACTATCCCTTTAAACTCTGTCTCTTGTCTCTCTCTCCCTTCCTCTCCTCCACCCTCCCTCCATTCCTGATGCAGTGTACTTTGCAGCGTTGATCCTCTCGCTCAGTCAACAGATGACGAGTGACCGCATCAACCTCTACCACAGCTCTAACGGGACTCTATGGTGAGCTCATGGGGTGGGGGGTGGGGGGGGGGGGGGGGGGGGGGCGATATGGCAAAAATATAATCGTTCTCATTTTTAAATGGTGCAACGGTATTTAGGCTTTGTCAGTACAAATGAGTGACCACAACAATCAGGGATGTAATGAGAATGGATGGATATCGTTCTGATACCAGGCTAAAATAGGATATCGGTATCAGAGATTTTCTGATACCAAGAAACGTATCTAACATGTTAACATGTTCAAATGTATTATATCTCAATTATCTTTGTCCAATGATCCCATTATGACAGTCCAAGTCTGGCTGGGCGATATGACCAAAAACGTTATCGCGATAAAATTATAAAATTATTTTCATATAATTCGATATCGATAATTATCGTCGATATAATGTCTGTCAAGTTTAATTAACTTCTTATGCTGCTGCGAATGTCTCGAGTCGAGTTGATGTCGTCATCAGTCCGCGCACGTTAGCAGTTAGCCGACAAGCGGAATATCTCATGACAATGTAATAAATATGACACTAAAATACTCTCTTCCGCCACAATATATTGAAACGACGTCCACTGTATACCCCACACTACTATAAACGTGGCCTCAGAATTCACGCCACACACATACTCGGCACGTAAATATATAAAACAGTGCCGTGCAAGCTAGTTATCCTAGCCAGCCTGTTGTTTCTAAGCGAATGTCTCGAGGAGTCGAGTCGAGTTGATGTCGTCATCAGTCCGCGCACGTTAGCAGTTAGCCGACAAGCGGAGTATCTCATGAGACAATGTAATAAATATGACACTAAAATACTCTCTTCCGCCACAATATATTGAAACGACGTCCACTGTATACCCCACACTACTATAAACGTGGCCTCAGAATTCACGCCACACACATACTCGGCACGTAAATATATAATATAGCGCTGTGCAAGCTAGTTATCCTAGCCAGCCTTGTTTACTACTAGAGTCCTACCTCTCTACCCAGAGGTGCACCGCGGGTCTCCTTCACTGTCGGCCATCTCCTTCACTGATTGGTTGTTAGTTTGTGTGCTGATATCCAAGCTTGGAAAATCGATATATCGAAACTTTGCGACCACGTTTCATGTTTATTTCGAGGAAATAATTTATCGCGATAGTTATCGTTATCGTTTTATCGCCAGCCCTAGTCTATACTGTACATTAAAAGTAATGGATCGGATCAGTACTTGGTATCCAAAGAAGCCCAGGTGTCCGTATCGGGGGAGAAAGTTGTATCATTGCGTCCCTAATTAAGATTTCCATTGCCCCTGTAGGCCCCCAGGCTCGGAGCACCAGATCCTGCATCCCTGGGTGACAGTCAACCTGGTGGTGGCTCTGCTGGTGGGGCTGGCATGGATCTTCATCTCCACCAGGCCTGAGATGGACTACACAGAGGGTGAGAGGGAGGCAGAAATACAGCAACACAGGCCTACATACTTTCCCTCATGGAGTACCGCTAATGAGAGAATACTGTTTTCTAGAAAGGGATAGTTCTGATATTTCTGACTTACCAATGATGTTGATCGGTAGAGTCCTTTCTCATTACAATCCATGCTGTTCCTCATACTAGCTCTGGATAGTTAGCCACAAACTAATGCAAAGTCAATGGGGTCAAGCTCCTGTCTGTACAAGCTGACTGAGGCTCACAGAAATGTACTCCTTTACATTGTACATAAAGTAGATTTCCGTGTGTGTACAGACAGGAGCTATATTCATATTTGCATGTTCTTGGTATCTGATTCTAGGGACATCTATGGATATCAGGGAATGTATTCCCAGTGTCAGAAATAATGTGTCTGTTACTAGGCTTGAGTCAATTGTAATGAACCAAATGAGAATATATATATAAAAAATCTTTGACTGTGAATAACACCATGCTAAAATTGACCAGACCTGAAAAATCTAAGCAAATGAATAAATGGAAGATGATTAAACGGAAGGTCTTGTAGATAGTACTGAATTCTGCCATCCGGACACATGCCATTTGAAATATGATTATAGAATATCAGGCCTAAAATGGTTATGCGATTAAAATGCGATTAATTAGATTAATTAATTACAAATCCTGTAATTAATTAGATTTTTTTTAATCGCCTGACAGCACTAATATGTATATATACACAGTAGGCTATATGCTAAAAGTCTCTTTGCCTCTTTTCAGGGTACCTAATGGCCATGGAGATTGAACCCAAACCAGAGGAAAAAACAGACATTTCCATCTCTCATCTGTCTAGATTGAGATAGATGGCTGTTTCATTTGTCACTGTGCTGTTTCATTTGTTACTGTGCTGTTTCATTTGTTACTGTACTGTTTCATTTGTTACTGTACTGTTTCATTTGTTACTGTACTGTTTCATTAGTTACTGTGCTGTTTCATTTGTTACTTTACTGTTTCATTTGTTACTTTACTGTTTCATTTGGCACATATTTCTGTACTATATTTTATTGTCATTGAACACCATTGTAAATATACTCACTGTGTTGGCTTATTTTTGTATTTCTATTAATGTTATTGTATATATTTTTGTTTTTAAATAAAAAAAACTATTTCTTCATTATGGTGTTGTGCTTCTTTATTATGTTGAAGAGGTTTGATGGATTTGTATGAACAGACCATGTTCTGGGCCAAGTTTAGAGTATAATCAACCTCATAGAATAGTACTCTGGGGAACAGGCCTCCATTAAAAAGACATGCATATAGTAAAATATTAAACTTCATCTAGTATCAAAATTAATATATATATTAATATATACATATATATTTTTATTTACTGAGCAGAGATGTTCTTTTTAGTCACAAGCCCGCTTCTCTATACTATATATATAATAAATAGTAGCAGTATACTCACTTATACTGTGCATTTCTCCAGACCTCTTGGCAGAGCCTCAGGTGTGGCCAGCAGTAGCAACCCCTCCACTATCCCCACTCAACTCCAACCCACACATCAGACAAAAGAAAAAGTAAAACAAAGTGCAACACAAGGGACGAGGTCACATTACATTACAGATTATCTGTCAAATGGAAAAACTGCAGAAAAATACAAACACCTCCGAAATGTACTCAAGTTCAGCACCTGAGTAAAAGTACAATTAGTTACTTTTCCTCCACCCCTCATTATTATCTCTGCCAGGCAGCACAAGCTGAGGTGTGCGTGTGTGAGAGAGAGAGATCACACATTGCAACGCGTGTAGTCTTTTACCAACAAACTTGCATTTTTCCGCGATCTGATTGGCCACTGACGTTTCTGGTCATGTGACATCTGCGCCAATCGTGTGACGCCTGTTTCTATCACTGGTTAAGCTTAGGCACTCTTTCGAAGTTGGTTAAGGTTAGAGTTTGTCTTAGAGCAGGGCGATAGAACACCAGCCCTGATTCCAAACTCTAACCATAACCAACTTCGAAAGAGTCGCCTAAGCTAAACCAGTGATAGAACTAGGCATTAGGTAGTTTGCAGGCTGTTAGAGGCGGAAATAGGCGCAGAAACAGGCGTCACGCGATTGGCGCAGATGTCACATGACCAGAAACAGAAACGTCAGTGGCCAATCAGATCGCGGAAAATGCAAGTTTGTTGGTAAAAAACTAGACGCGACCAGGAACATGACTCCTGGAATATTGCCCGGATCAGCCTGATGGGGGCGCTATAATTAAAGGTAAACATTTTGAACTTTTAAACATCCTAACTCCTACACCGTAAGTCCGATTGACACGACCTGTCTCAAACCCTGCCCCTTTTCTTGATCCTCCAATCACAGCTGTCGCTTACCTCGGACTTCCTCGTACAAACTTTGTTTGTACGAGGAAGTCAGAGGTAAGCGACAGCTGTGATTGGAGGATCAAGAAAAGAGGGCAGGGTTTTGAGACGGGTCCATTGGCCTCAAGGACCCATAACCTCTGCCATATTGTATTTTCTGCCATGTTGAATTTTATGAAACATTCTTGACATCTGGTCTGATTGCTACCATATTTTCTGTGGATCATTAGTGGATCAGGTTTACCAAGAGTTGAATAAGGCTTGTTGATATCTTTTTTTTGTTTTGAAGATATTGACCAATGAACTTCAAAAAGGCATGGCTTAGCACATAAATAGACCAATGAACATCAAAAAGGCATGGCTTAGCACATAAATAGACCAAAGTCAACAACCATTGGGCCAATCATCACAAAACTTGTAAGGTATGTCCACATACATACCTGACACATAGTCTGAACGTTTAATTGAACTCGACCACTAGGGGCCTCTACAAATGGAAAATAAATTAGCGTGGCATAACACAAAACTTGCAGCATATATGTTGCGATTGTTGAAAATTCTCAGCAACTTCAAGTACGGTTGAGAGTGTCCTTACTAGCTCAATCACGGTCTGGTATGGAAACTGCACTGCTAAGGAGAGGAAGGCACTCCAGCGAGTACATCTCTGGAGCAGCCTTCCCCTCACTACAGGACATTTACTCTACCAGGGCCACCAGGAGAGCACATAACATAATTAAGTACACACCCCCAACACAGACTCTTCAACCTCCTGCCATCAGGCAGGTGATATAGGAATCTGAAAGCCAGAACTACGAGACTGACAAACAGTTTCTACCCACAGGCCATCAGGCTCATGAATGCCAGCACCTCCACCTAGCCCCCCCTCCCCCCACACACACCTTGGCCAGTGGCGGCTGGTGAATTCCTCCTTGGGGGGGGGCGGAATTAATTAGTATCCCCCTCTATCTCTCCTTCTCTCTCTCTCTCTCTCTCACTCACACACAGCGCGACGTGGAATCGATTCATTACACAATCAGACCTAGTAGTATGTGTAGTATATACCAATAATAACTTCAGTATGAGTACAGGGCTGTACACATATTTTGCATATTGTTAAACAAGCCAAGGCTAGCTATTAAACTATCGATATGAATTGAAAATGGGGGACCCTGATGTAAACAAGACAAACGTCTTTCTCTGGTCTGCATCCCCTTAACAATTGTATGTATTGAGCCGTACTGTATTGTACCCATTCTGCAATCTGTTAAATAAAGTTTTCATTCATTCATTAATTCATTCAAACATAGACTGGGCGAGATATTGAACAAGCCATAATCCACTTCTTTTAAATCCAAAAGAAACTCCACTCTCTCTCTGATCAATCCAATAATGAACACATATGTATATCTTGTCATTTTAAACAAGTTACCATTCATTCATTATGCATCACCCTCGGCGAAATTAATTAGTTATAGTTCAACTGTGTTGAGAGAGAGAGAGAGAGAGAGAGAGAGAGCGAGAGAGAGCAAGAGAGAGAGAGAGACCGCAACTCACTTTGTTTAGTTGAAAAACGCGGTCCAGGAGGGCTTGATAAAGTGTATATCCACTGTCCCAGACTGTTGATGTATATATCCACTGTCCCAGACTGTTGATGTATATGTCCACTGTCCAGACTGCATCCAGCTAGCCATTATAGCGTGTTGTTGTTTGTTGTCGAACCAGCTAAGACAGAGTAGGCTATAGCCTACCCTTCGAGAAGCTTTGTGGTCCAGACTCGAGGCTTGAACTTTCCATAAAAGTGTCCATATAAATCTATTTAATTAGATCCAACACTGTCTGAATGTACAGTATCTTGTGATTATTATCAATTTCCGACAGCTACTATTTCCTAGTAGCACCTCGAATAGCATAATATCTGCAGAGCCAGAGCCCAACGTCTGGGGACGCAATGTCACGTGCCACTCTCAGCCAATAGTGACTACATCGGGCACTCGAGCGAGTGCCCTCTGGTATCGTATTTGACAGCGCTATGTTGTACGTACGTATTTATTTATACGTATTTGCATTTTGCCCTGTGAGATGGGCAATTACGGCGGAGCAGAAATGAGCGCCCATGAAAACGGAGTGGAGGGGGCTAGGCGCCGGCCCGGCTGGGGGATGAATAGGCTGCTTCCTCCTCGCAAATAATTCTTTCTTCTTCTTCTTTTAACCAGGGAGGGCGGCGCTCTAGCGCCCACTATCGGCCGGCCGCCACTGACCTTGGCAGACACTCTGACCTGATTACTGCTGTGAACACACAGTCACCCTTCCCCCGAACTATGAATCACTAAAGGCACTTTATAACTGCTGCTGTGACCCACTGTCACCTCCATTTATATGTAAATAGTACTGATCGGAACGTGCAATGTTACTCACTGTGCCTTGTATATATATATTTATCTATTTTTACTTTATTTTCTAGCACTTGCTTGTTTAAGTTTAAGTTAAGTATTGTGTGATTTTGTGTGAAGGGCAGACTAGCAAAGTAAGATTTTCATTGTATGGCAAACTGTCTGTTTAACTGTGCATATGACAATAAACAATCTTGAATCTTGAATGTGTGTAAAGCTATTTTGAAATCTTAACCTCTTTTTTTTTTTGATCAAATTTTTTATTATTATTCACATAAAACAAGACAACACATTAACCACAATCACAGTACATAGAACTTCACAAGAAAATAACAAAAACAATAATAATAATACAGACTAACAATTATACAGACAAGAGAAAAGAAAACAAAACAGAGTTCAACCTTCTAAATTTTAATTCCAAGGGGTACTATCTAATAAATGGTCTTTCCCAGTGTTCAGCCCCGATTCCCGGCCGTGTGACCCTATATTAATAAAACGTACATCTCCAATCCACCACAAGGACCATTTTTTGAGAACACGACCCGAAAACAGAGCAATGAACCTTTATGAAAAAACAAAAACCTGTAGAGGTGTTCCATAGACTCACAGAGACCGTGTAAAAGTGGCCAAACAGTGAAGAAATAGTTAAATAGCTGCCCCCCCATAATATCCCCAGCTAAACTCAAGATGACAAGACAAAAGACAAGACAGACAAAACATTTCCTCCTCCCCCTCCCAAGAGACCGCCGGACTCACCCGAACACGCACCTCAACCCCGCTCAGCCGCACACTGCGGTCTTTACCTTCTCAGCTGCTGCGAACCATAGGTCAATTCCAGCCTGCCCCACCCCAATCACCCGGGCTGTGGATATCTCAAGATAAATCACATCCAATAGAGTTAGGGACCAGTTAATCATTGTAAGCTTCGAAATCTTAACCTCTTAAACCCGAGCCCTATTTTCTGAAAATCTGCCTAAAAATACGTACCTAAGTAAATGGAAGATTTCTCCACTTCTACAAGAGCTATTTGCATGTTTGTCTGCGTTGCCTCCGGCTTGGGCCGGCCGTCATACTGACTCAATTGGCAGAGTTAGCGGGTGGAAGTCGATGGGTGGTAATCTGGACGTTGTGGACAGCGACTCCTACAGGTCGGTTGGGGGACGCCTGCACAGCAGAGACAGGAAATGGCGGGGGTAGTGTGAGCCTCACACACGTTACACCTCGCCATGAATGAGAGTCCGCGCTGGCAGGTGAAAAGATGCGACAGGCTGCCTCCTCGTGTATCGGAGGGGACACGTGATGCAAGGCTTCTATCCTCCCTACAACCGGCATATGCGAGCAACGTTCAAGACAGGGGAGGAGAGAATTGGCACAGCGAAATTGGGATGGGAGAAAAATAGAAAAAGAGGAGAAAACGTGGATAAGAAAAAGAGCCATTTGCATGTTCTTGGTATCTAGGGACATCTATGGATCTCAGGGAATGTATTCCCAGTGTCAGAAATAGTGTGTCTGTTACTAGGCTTGACAAAATGTTTATGAACAAAAGGAGAATATAATTTTTCATCTTTGACGGTGAATAGCACAATGCAAAAAATTGCCACTGAGCTCATTCAGCACCTTCTTGAGATCACGTGTACAAAAAAATCTAAGCAAATTAATAAAGGGAAAATGATTAGATACAGTACTGAATTCTGCCATCCGGACACATGCAATTTGAAACATGATTATATAATATAGAATATCAGGCCTATAAATTACCTTATTATGGCCAAGTCGCACATCTATGGATCAGGCCAAATCTCCCCTTTCCAATGGCAGAGTTCAATCTGGATTTAGTATCACCAGGTGTGCAGCAAAAACCGTGAATGAAATCTACTGTAAGTACAGTTACTTTTTTATAATGTACATTTCTCCGCCATTTCTTATCAGATTGCAACACCGTTTTTGCTAGACGTTCACAGAAAGGTAGATAAACTAACTGCGTTCTAATTTATGGCAATAATGTTCAGGTTTGTTCCAGCCATGAGATATCCCAAAAATAAAGAGGAAAAAGCTGACAAATAAGTCATATGATTGATGGACTGGCGTGAGCTGGGAAATGTAATTTTGTTTTTTTATTCGAAAGCCCATTGAAAGCCCTGGGTCTCTTCTCTCAAAAGACTACACTCAAGTTAGGTTGCGCCAAATCCTTGTGTCAATCTTTGCCTTTTTACGACTCGATGCCCTGAGATTTCTAATTCATATTTCACTAATAACACTTTACTTTGGTAAACAAATGTAGTTGATTGATTGATTGATTGATTGATTGATTGATTGATGTTTTTAACCAAGATGGCCACAAAAAAATACAATAAAACGTAATATAACACAAGCTGTGTAAGCAATGTATATGTAAACAAAGAAACAAGAGGAATTCATATGCAATTATATAGGATATAGTGTGTTTTGTCTCAAGTGCCATGCTTTCTCCAAAAATCCTGCAAAACTGAAGATGTCCTCCACAAAAAAACAACTCAACATACAACTCTCAGACTGCCAAAACAAATCCGGATTTTCAATTTGAATTTTCTCAAATATAAAACCCTCCTCAAATCGGTGTACAAAGGGCAATAAAAAACAAAATGATATTCATCTTCCACCACTCCCAGATCACATAGAACACACAACCGTAGTGCTGAAAATATAGACTTTGACTGCTGTTTTGACAGGGTTAGGGTCTTTACTATTGGCTACATTTGAAGAAGAAAAAACGCAAAACATTAATTCATACATTCTGTAGAGATGGATTTATGGCGTGATGTCATTCTCATACTGGTATCAGGCTTAAGAGGTTAATGATCCATGTTGGCTCGAACCCCCGCTTGTGGCTATATATTTATTATTATTAGGGCTTGCCAACTGGCGGAGATTTGTGCTCCACTGAGCGCACCTTTCTAGTTACATCCTACACAGTGACTGAGGAGGAGGAGGCGGTCTGGTATATCTATGGTCTGCTCCATGCATGCCTTGATGTCATCTATGCTCTCTGGGATTCATTATTCTGGTCTTCCAGTGGAGTCGCTCGCTGCTGGCTTTGTAGTTGAACGCAGATAAACGATCCTCCTGCTCCTGTAGACGTGGTCACGTTCGGATGTTATATCTGCCCATTGGGAAGCGAAGCACTGTGTGATCAAATGTCTTTATGAATTAGCGAAACGTAATTTTTACAAGAAGCAACCATGCTGGACTTTGCTATATTTGCTGTCACGTTTGTCATAATGTTAGTCGGCGCAGTCCTCTATTTGTACCCGGTAAGTCGCTGCAAGAATATAAGTTGACCAGCTGGTTGTTTGCTTGCCATTAAAGTTGTCCAAATTTACGTCTGCAAGGTTGGTCTGCAAGTTGCAGTCTGCAGAAGTCTTGCAGAAGTCTGCAAGTTGGTAACACAGCGTTCTCAATACAATTAGAAATGTTTTGATTGTTGGAGACTTGGAGTATTGAACTGTAAAGGAAATATTGATAAATAACTGTGTAGAGAGTTGTGCTACATGTAGATGCTAGAGTGTGTTTTACGTGTGTCCATGTGAACAAGTGTGTGTGTGTGTGTGTGTTAAAAGAAAGAAAATCCTCTCTTTATTGAAATCCTAAAATAACAAGCACGTCATTCGTGATTAGCAGCGACCCTCCCGTTGTGCAGTAGCATCGAGGTTAACACAATTGTCAGCATCATTTTCAACTGTAAACAAACAACAACAACAATAATAATAATAACACACAACAACCCCAACGCCCTCCCACATTAGTATGAATAAATGAAAACGTTATTTATCAGATTGCAGAATGGGTACAATACAGCACGGCTCAATACACACAATTGTTAAGGGAATGCAGACCAGAGAAAGACGTTTGTCTTGTTTACATCAGGGTCCCCCACTTTCAATTCAGTGATTGACAAAAAGAGTACACACTTAGCACCTTTATGGTACATGATTGGCTCACACTTGTTGTCTGTACTGAACTTGGGAAGTCTGCGTTTTGCTTCTGTGCTCCTGACACAGGGAACATCATACAACAAACTCTAAAACTCAATACTTTGGTCTCCTTTGGTCAGGTTAAATCCTTAACCACAGACTGTACCACCATAATCTGCAGTTGTTTTAATTGATTGTACATATTCCATTGTGTTTTTGCTCGATTTCATTGAAAATCAGGGCTTATCCTCAATGAATTGTTGAGTGGAAATAAAGATTGAATGAATTCATTAATTTACCCCCCACCCCACAAAAAAGTCGGAAGAAAGAGCGGCGAGAGAGAAGAGGGGAAAGGGATGCTGAGGAGACGTAATGAGGATGGGTAGGTTAGAAGGGGTCGCCATCTGGCAGTAAATCTCTCTGGGGGTTGAGTGTAAACTTTATTTGCTCCACCATAATAAACAACATCATGTCCTCCAACCAGAAAGTTGGTGATGGGGGATGTATCTCAGAATCATGCAGTTTTGGGCAGAAATAAAACATATATGGTTTAGGTTGTAAGGGGCATGGCTACAGCGATTGCATGATCGGTTGTTTACATTGGGGCAAACCTCCGCTAGTCTGGCTTTAGAATAATGGAGCCTATGTAATTGTAGTATAGGCTATGTAGTACCTTAACACTTTGACTGCCGGAAAACGCTTTAAAGCGTCATTCCCGGCCATGCTCAAGTTGCCGGAGGACGCTGTACAGCGTCCTTATATCAATATTTCAAAAATCTGCGATCGGATTCATATTTCCCCTCCGCTGGCCTGAGATCCACCAGGAGGACCCACTGAGCTCTCTGGCGGTTCAGGAGCGCCATCTGGTGGCCGATCGGCGCAATCGCCAAACAGGAAGTGCTATGGAGGTTGTGCTGGTCGACCATATTACTTCCGGGCACTCTGTTTGGCTCACGGGACTCGATCTCGACACAATACATAGCGATCGATTGCCAATAACTCGATAAACAACATGATTTGGACATATATACTATTATTACAAGCTGGAAATGGACCCGATATTTCTACATACCATAACATCGCCCAACGGCGCGAGGAGGATACGGTAAGATTCAGCGTTATTTTTGATCGTATTCCATATAAACTGTTATGATGAACATATCACCCACACTAGATGAATGATATAACGCTGCCCACGGAATTATAAACGATCCCCCGCCCATCCGGTCATCATCAGATCATACGTAGATCATTCTAGAAGTACGTCCAATTGAAATTTTTTATATCGCCCCGATTGCCATCAAACTGTATTTCATCATCAATATAATGCATTTGGGGCTATATATCACGTTCTGGAGAAAGCTGCAGAAAGAGATGAAAACATACTTATACATTAGACCATACTTTACTATGAATATGTGAATGAAAAAGTTTAACGTTGCTACACAATGAACAATACATATAGGACTTTGAATGGGCCCTAATAATGGCAATGTAGCAATAGAATTTAAAAAGTTATAGCCCTGCAAAGAAGGGGAATTTCTCCATAGACAAATAGCGCTGGCAATCCACAGTCATTTTCTGGATTTCTGGCCGGCACCCATAGTGTTAAGGGCATCTCTAGAGCTGAACTCTGCTGAGTCCAATGATGCCTCCTACAAATCTCTACAAGCAGTTAACTATTTATCAAAGGGGGCAGGGCTAACCTACATCAATGAAGTCCAATGTTGCCTCCCATGACTAGCGTTAACAAGTTATGAAAGTGGGCGTGGTTAAATGGTGTGTGCATGTATGGGGGTGTGTGTAGAAGCAGTTTTCTGTAGTACCACTTTCAAAACCAATTGAGTGTATTATCATTTGAGCCAGACCGATTAATATGTCTGTCATAGACATATCGGTATTGGCGTATATATGTTGGCCAATATGTTTTTTTTTTTTTTTTTTTTTACAGAACATAATGCAGCATTTCACTTGCGACTAAAAATAGATGTGTGCGAAAAGATTATAAAGTAAAGATTATATCCTACAAGTTATATATCCTAGGATATATCCACTCACTTTAAACAAACAACTCACTGCAGCACCCACTTTAGACACCTAAACACACTTTATATTGATTGGTAAAGAATTTGCACTACAACCCATACCTCATTACACCTTACTGTAAATTGTACCTCATCCCATTTCTGCATTGTACTGTATAGTATATTGTATTGTAACTCAGTTACTTTTCTACTCTGCATTGTACATTGTGTATAACACTTTTGTATACGTACTTGACTTCTATTTTATACTTACTATACTTTATACTTATCTATTTTTATCTAGCACAATCTCTGGAGCAAAACAGAAAGAAGCATTTTATATAAAAGTATTCTGTACTTCTGTATGACGACTAATAAAGAAACTTGAACTTGAAACTTGAAGTTAAATGATACCCCCCGGAAATGGCTGCAAGCAGTGTTGTGGAGACCCGCGGTATGGCTGCTTGCAGTGTTGTGGAGACCCGCGGTATGGCTGCTAGCAGCATTCTCAAGAATCTGATCGGCTTCACACTCGACACTGGGTCCTCAGCAATACACCCGCCAAACGTAAAGTTTGTTGTTATAGCGCCACCATCTGGCCAAATGGCACCAAATCCGACACTGCACTCCTTTGGGTCTTCAACAATACACCCGCCAAGTGTGAAGCCAATTGACTGAGCGTTTTTCGAGATATGCGTAAAGTTCATTGTTATTATAGTGCTACCATCTGGCCAAATGGTTTAACTGGATAGATTCACCTGGACCCACAGAATCCAGGGGAAAATTATTTTGTTTCCGGGAGTTCAAAAGTTACAGGCCAGAATGTAAAGTCTTTTCTCATAGTGCCACCATCTGGCCAAATGGCACCAAATCCGACACTGCACTCCCTTGGGTCCTCGGCGACACACCCACCAGGTGTGAAGTTGATTGGACAAATGGTTTTCGAGACACAAGCCTCACGGACACGCTGAGGTTCCTTCCTGTATATATCTGCATGCGACCCCCTTGAGGCCTGAATTGATTAGCTGCACCTGTCCAGACACACTCTAGAAATCACTGAAAAATACACATCACACATCATACAAACAGGAATTACTCAAGTGAAACATGACGTTGCTTTCAAAGTCCTTTTTTGAGTGAGAAGATAAACAGGTAAATGTTTTGATGTAAAAATCCTGGTTTGTGTGAAAATTGTAGGTAAGGCATAAACCTAATATGACCAACTTCATGTTTTCAGTCATCAAGATGTGCCTCGGGTGTCCCAGGCCTCAACCCAACAGATGACAAGTAAGTATTTACCATTTTCCTCTTCAGCAATTTGATTTGATTTGATTTGATATGTTTATTTGTGAAGGGACAGTGCAAGTTAATGAACAAAACTCCTATGCATTACAACAATGTATTACAAAGAAAAGTTGGTAAACAAGCCAGATTATAGCCAAGGCTAGTTTCCATCTGTTGTCCCTTACGAGGCTAAGAGATGTTACTTACCTGGAATCATAAAACATCTAAAAACATTTGATTATAACAAAAATGACTAGTACAAATACATGTCACAACAAATCACAATAACACGTTAATAGAATACATATATATATATTATATAATATAAAATACAAATATAAAATATATAATATTACAGTCATTAATTCACTGCTATCCTTAAAAGATACTGCTGAACTATTAGTGTGTGCATGTTTGGTTTGTCGCCAGCCATTCCTTTAGTTGTGTTTTAAAGGTGCTGAGTGTGGGGCATTCTCTGATTTCAGGTGGCAGACTGTTCCAAAAATGTCCACCCTTTATTGATAAAACCAAAGGTTGTGTGCGTGTAGGGGATCACAGCCTGTAGGGGATCACAGCCTGTAGGGGATCACGCAGTTCCCCCTAGCAGAGGCCCTGGTGGTACTGTTGGATAACTGTCTAATGTGGTCATCTAATGGTGGTATGCCGTACAGGACCAGTATGATAGACATTAAAAAAAAAAAAAACACAAAAAAAAAAATTTGATTAGGTTCTCTAGGAACTTGTGTTTTTCCACGATGTTACAGAGATGGAAGGTTTGAGGTTTTCTGTCAAAGACTTTCAGGGTTTTAGGCGGCTAGGTGGCGCAGTGGGCAAGGCGCTCGCCACCAACGCAGGAGATGATGGGTTGGAGCCAGTGGCGGACTGGGACACAAATTCAGCCCGGGACATTCAGACGCACCAGCCCACACACCGGCCCACGCACCGGCCCCGAAACCGGCCCACACAACGGCCGTTATGAAACACTTGTCCAGTATTAAACAACCCAAGGCTGTGGCTAAGGAGTCAACATCAGGGAGACCAAATCTACACACCGCCCCTAGATGTGCACTCATGCACAGTGCACACACACACACACACACACAGACACACACATACATATACCGTTACTTCCTGTCATTGGCATATGTTTTTTTTTTTTTTACTAACATCTTAGTGCCTCATTAGCCTAGGGATTAAGGATACATGAAGTATTAACTACACCATAATAATATTGAGGTTTTGATCCATAGAAAAGGTCTGTGCTACACAATTTCAGTTAGATTGGATTTATTGTCCTTTAATTTGGCACTCATGACATTAGTTGCTTGCCGTTTAATCAACATCGAAAGACCCCCCACTTCCTCCCAGACACCCATTCCAAGAGCTTGTTTTCTCTCTCTCTCTCTCTCTCTCTCTCTCTCTCTCTCTCTCTCTCTCTCTCTCTCTCTCTCTCTCTCTCTCTCTCTCTCTCTCTCTCTCTCTCTCTCTCTCTCTCTCTGTGTGTATGTGTCTCTGTGTGTGTGTGTGTGTCTCTCTCTCTCTGTGTCTCTCCCTCTCTCTGTGTGTCTCTCTCTGTGTCTCTCTCTCTGTGTCTCTCTCTCTCTGTCTCTCTCTGTGTGTCTGTCTGTCTGTCTGGACTGGGCTCCCTCTCTCCCCTCAGGGTCAGCTGTGCTGGACTGGGCACTCTCTCTCCCCTCAGGGTCAGCTGTGCTGGACTGGGCGCTCTCTCTTTCCTCAGAGTCAACTGCATAAGAAGAACATCAGCAATCAATAATAATGGCTTGAATAATGGCGTTTTTCAGCCTTTTGAAAACACCCAAAGTAGTAGTAGTAGTAGTAGTAGTAGTAGTAGTAGTAGTAGTAGTAGTAGTAGTAGTAGTAGTAGTAGTAGTTTATTCAGTCATCATCTCACACAATACAATATACACCATCATTTAACAATATTTGATTTTACAGTGACTGAAAAGGTACAGACTGAAGCAATGCTTATATAGCCTATGCCTGTCCTATATTCTTAACGAAAATTAAAAAAATTAAGACTCAAACAGTATTCTAAAAGAAAATAGCAAAAAAAAACAGTATTATTCACCCTTGTAGTTTTCAAAAATAGCTTTACAAACTATTTTCTTAAAAACCAAAAGCGAATTACTCATTCTTAACTGTATATCAGCATTGTTCCACAAAGCGCTTCACAGAAACCATCAAGCATTCACACTCACACAGTCATACGCTACTGGTGGTCGTGAGCAGCATCAGCAAACACAGCTTCCCTGTGGCAGACTGACGGAATCATGTCTGCTATTCAGCGCCAACCACCATCAACAACCTTCATAAATACATTCAACATTAATGGAATAGGCTAACTACCAACTTAGCTGTAGCAGTTAGCTGTTATATGCAATCACATTTGTTTAACTACGGGGTAGTAGTTGACCTAGTTGTTAGCTTAAGCTAGTTAGCTGTGGTTATCTACAAACATGTAGATGAGACTAATCGAGAACATGGCTAACTGTTGGGAATTCTAAGGTACATCTTATTTAAGCATGTAAAATGGCAACTAATCAATTCAATCAATTAGATTACCAATATTATATCAACATGAACATTTGAAAGGGAACATAATAGTATTTTATTTGAGTATTTACTATTATAATATTAGTAGCCAATTAATTTGCAGCCCGTCCTAGGTTCTGATTGGCTCTCTAGGTTAGCACTTTAGCTTCTGATGCTGTGGTGGGCACTAGTCCTAACATTGCTAACTAAACTTTTAGTCAGAGAAAAAACGTCACGAGTCACGACTATTTACGTCCACGTGCTGTAAGGAATCAGGAATACGGAAAGCACATTGTCTTGTAATAGAATGACTGAAATCACTGCAAGAACTAGTATAGGCTAGCTAGCCCTCATGAACCGGCACACACCAACAGTAGAATATGCACTAGGCTACTGCACGCACCTGTCATGTTACTGTTGGTTCCTTCCACTTGAACTTCATCATCATTAGCAGCAGCAGCTACTCTAACGCCAGCCCTTCCTCTACTAAACATGTCTGTAATTTTAGAACATTGTTCTGCGTCTTTTACTAGCAATTCTAGCTTTTTCAGCTCCACCCTTTCTTTTTTGCATTCTCCATTTCTGCGCTTCTAGGCCTACTCGCGGTTGGGAGGAAACGTGAATCTCATTCACTGATGTCTCATGTCTCATTCAAGACTGGCTAACAAAAGCATGTCTTTCACTTAACACCAAGAAAACAGTGTGTATGATGTTCACAAAGTCACCAGTAGAGGTCACTCACTCTAATGTGTTTCTGGGAGAGGCGGAGCTGGACATTGTACATTAATTCAAGTATCTTGGGGTCACATTGGACTCTACATTGACCTTCAAAAAGTAATGTGAAGAAAGTGACAAACACAGTCAAGTTTAACATCGAAAACTTCAGGCAGATCAGGCCCTGCCTGCCAGTTAATGCTGCAAGGATGTTTCTGCATTCAATGATTTTCTCACACATCGAGTACTGTTTTATCAACTGGTCTCTTTCATATGTCACTACTCTTACACCAATAGAATTACTCTACAAAAAAGCCATAAAAGTATTTGATAGGAAACCAATTTCATTTCATCACTATAATGTTTTAGATAAGTTTCGAGAATTTCCAATTTTTCAAATATACTTGCTTCATGTACAAGGTTCTGCATGGACTTGCCCCTCCCCCATTGAATGAGTTCATCCAACAGAAAGCAGACACTGGCATTACCACCAGGGCCATCAGTAGAGGGGACTGTAAGGTGCCTTTTCGGTATACTACCATTGCAAAAACTGTGTTCTCTGTTAAAAGTGGTAACTACTGGAATAGCCTACCAGTTGTGATTAGAGAGTGCCCTACATACTCCATGTTCAAGACCCATCTTAAACTGCATCTTAAGGCAAACCAGAACTGTGATCATTTTTAATCTGATTTAGTTTATGCAACTTGTTTATTGTTTTATTGCCGGCCCACACACTGGCCCACACACCGGCCCACATAATGGCCCACACACCGGCCCACACACTACACCGGCCCACACACTACACCGGCCCACACACCGGCCCACACACTGGTCCACACACTGGCCCACACACCGGCCCACACACCGGCCCACACACCGGCCTACATACTGGCCCACACACCGGCACACACACTGGCCCACATTAGTGGCCCACACACCGACTCACACACCGGCCCACACACCGGCCCACAGACTGGCCCACATACTGGCCCACACACTGGCCCACACACCGGCCCACACACTGGCCCACATTAGTGGCCCACACACCGACTCACACACTGGCCCACACACCGGCCCACAGACTGGCCCACATACTGGCCCACACACCGGCCCACACACCGTCCCACATACTGGCCCACACACCGGCCCACACACTGGCCCACATTAGTGGCCCACACACCGACTCACACACCGTCCCACATACTGGCCCACACACCGGCCCACACACCGTCCCACATACTGGCCCACACACCGGCCCACACACTGGCCCACATTAGTGGCCCACACACCGACTCACACACAGGCCCACACACCGGCCCACACACTGGCCCACACACCGGCCCACACACTGGCCCACATTAGTGGCCCACACACCGACTCACACACTGGCCCACACACTGGCCCACACACTGGCCCACACACTGGCCCACATTAGTGGCCCACACACCGGCCCACACACTGGCCCACACACCGGCCCACACACTGGCCCACATTAGTGGCCCACACACCGACTCACACACTGGCCCACACACTGGCCCACACACTGGCCCACACACCGGCCCACATTAGTGGCCCACACACTGGCCCACACACTGGCCCACACACTGGCCCACACACCGGCCCACATTAGTGGCCCACACACTGGCCCACACACTGACCCAAAAAAAAAGTAAAAAAAAAAAAAGTAAAAAAAAAAGTAATATTTTTTTATTTTTTTTTATTTTTATTTTTTTGGACCAGCCCACTTTGGTTCCGGCCCATCGGGATTCGTCCCGAACGTCCCGATGGCCAGTCCGCCACTGGTTGGAGCCCAGCTCTTGGCGTTGCTACCAGCTTGGCTGGTCGTTCATACTAATACAATTGGCAGTATTAGGGGGTGGGAAGCTGGTGGGTGGGGATTGGACGTTGTGGACAGCGACTCCTACAGGTCGGTTGGTGCGCCTGCGCAGTAGAATCAGGAAGCGACGGGGGCGGTGTGTCCCTCCCACGCAGACCCTCGCCGCTGAGAGAACGCGCTGTGCAGGTGAAAAGATGCGACGGCTGCCTCCTCGAGTACCGGAGGGGACACGTGATGCAAGGCTTCGTCCTCACTGCAGCCGGCTTGTGGGAGGCATGGCCTAACAGCGTTCGAGATAGGGGAGGGTAGAATTGGACAATACGAAATTGGGGAAGGGAGAAAAATAGAAAATGGGGAGAAAAAGTAGATAAAAAAATAATTAAAAAAGACTCAGGGTTTTCTTGTACAGAGACTCTATGATTTTGATAGTGTGTCGCCAGCTAGAGACCAGCTAGTTAGACAGTATTCTATACGTGAGAAAATCATCGACACTAGGAACAGCCTAGCTGCATCCTCTGTCCGATTGTTTCAGATTTGATTGAGTTTGACATTATTTTATGTGACTCTTAAAGGTCCAAGTGGCCCCAAGGTATTTGAACTCGGTCACGATATCAAGCTCTTCACCGTTTAAGAATACACTGGAGTGTGTTACATTTTGGGGACGTTTGCTGAACATCATACAAACAGTTTTTTGGCATTCAATAAGATTCAGTCCGTCAGTTCTGAATGTTTGACATTGCAGATTTGAGGACATGGGAGACCTCCCTGAGGTTTTTGGCCTCAGTGAAGATGGCCGCATCATCCCCATACATCTGGGTGTTCTGACAGATGTTTGGAAGACTGTTGATAAACAGGGAGAATAGAATTGGTCCGAGGACTGAACCCTGTGGGACACCCGCATTACAAAGAAGACTGGGAGATTTTACACTATTGACAGTGACATGTTGTCTCCTGTTGGATAGGTACGATTTAAACCACAGTAAGGCATCTTTAGATAAATTAAAACTAGTTAGCCTGGATAGTAGGACTTGGTGGTCAACGGTGTCAAAGGCCCTTTTTAGGTCTAGTAAGACAGCACCCACATATGTTTTATTGTCTAACAGGCCTTTGACTTTCTCTAAAAACAAATTCATGACGGTTTTAGTAGAGTGGTGGGTGCGGAAACACCCTGCTTTGATGTTCTACAAGCAATCTGACAACCCATTCCATTGCTACTTTTGATAGAATAGGTAAAATACTGATTGGGGACTGCCACATGAAAGAGCTCCCGGTCAATGAATATCAAAAAAAGGAAGTAAAACAATTCAAAACGAAATAAAAAGTGAAGATTCGAGGACAAAAGAAAGAAGGAAGAATGAACACAAGGACAAATGAAAGAAAAGCAACCCCAGATGAAGTAAATACACCGATGGAAAAGACTCAACACGAGGCAATGATGCAACAGGTAGAACAAGCTAGCGGGACGCTGAATGTCAGTGCAGAGAAGCTGCAGGCTAACATACAAACTAGCTTACAAGCTAACATAGAGGCTAACCAGGCCACCACGCAGATTGGATTAGGAGCAATGCAGAGCATACAATGTAACACTGAAAAATCCAACGGAGGTGGCAATGAAGCGTCGGAGCTATGTAGAAATAAAGAAAATTCAGAAAAAGAGAGGAACCAGGTCCCAACAACGTGCAGGAGGCGGCGAGGGACACAGCGCGGAGAGGATGGAAGGTGCCAGGAGGGGAAGGAGAGAGGCATACGGCCTAGGCCTACGCTGACGCAGAGGATGGAGAGGGCACGCAGGTGGACCAGAACCGAGAGACGAGGACGAGGAGAGGATGGGAGGAGGAAAAGAGGGGACATGAACCGATTCAAAGCAGATTAACTATGAAGAACGACAAAGGGACACGAGAAAGGGGCATGAAGGGCCACGGTGATCCAAGGAAAGATGCAAGACAAAATCAACGTGGAAGAGTACCCAATACAAACATACGGGGGACCTGGGGATGAGAATAGATGCAACAGGAAAGATAATGGAACAGTTACCCGAAGAAGTATAAAACTATTAACACCAGAATTTAGAATAATTAACACTATGATTTACAATACACACGTTGTTGTGAAGGGCCAGATTAAACCGAATATATATATTTATTTATATATATATATTTAATTGTATTTGTATATTCTCTAATATTCCCTGATATCCCTTGTATATTCCTTGTACAATATGCATTGAATATCCATTCTAGCCTACTGAACATCCCATAATAGTCTCCATTCTACTATTGGTCGAGACCTTGGTGCCAGGCTGCCATACCCCTCAGACCCAGTTCAAACGTACCGCTCGACATGTACGAACAAGTCCTAGTTCCGCGTAGGAATTTGGCTACCGCACCACTAATGGGACTATTTGTTCATAGTGCGTATATATACTGCGCTACTAAAGTAGGACTTTCTTTTCAGTCCAGTTTCTTACCCTCCAATAGAGTCACAGACGTAAAGCCTCCCCGCGATGCCACGTGTGGGAGGAAGGCCAAGTTCGGCCTACCATCGGTATTGAGACATCGTGTATATTAATATTTGAATAGTCATATTTGGCACTATATCGTCGAGTTGGACGTAGTCTATTAAGCTAATAATAGTCTGTTAATATATAGTGCTTCGTGCGGTGAGAATACTACCGTAGTCAGTACCCCATCGTTTCGGGCAGAGAACTGGCTGCTTACCCAGGGTGGGTGACCCTATGTGAAGCTGCACCCGAGGAGCCCCAGAGCCGACGAGCGAGTGGACCTGTATACCGGATTATTCTACCGACGACAGCCCGCCTTCCCAGGCACGGATTATGCTTTGGATACTTTGATTATTCTATGGATAAAGACCCCCGACACTACCGTGTGTTGGAACCCCCCCCCCCTGGAGAGGACGCCAGGTGAGGAGACGCTCTGCAAGACGAGGTCTCTCCACATCTCTCCCCCGTGGACCGGAGAGAGCCGGCCCACAAAGAGTCCACCTGCTTTCATCTGTGGTCCAAGGATCGCCGGCGCATTGAACGGCACTACAGTGGGTTCTCCTGGGATACCCTTGGCCGGACGAGGCAGCTGGATTCTACCCCCCCCCCCCCCCTCCTACTCCTGTCGGCTTACAAGCGACCGGATTAACCCCCTCTAGTGTATCCAGCCTATAATCATTAAAGTATCATTGCTGTTATTCCTTAACTATTCCAGGTCGTATATTTACCACCTGCGCCTTCAGAGATTGGACATTATCTATTGATATACCGACGAATACTCCTTGCCATAAAAGTGCATACTATTTCAATTCATAAATGTAATTAAGTGATTAAGTGCTTATTCTACACACCATCGCTGTGTAGGAAATAAAGACCTGTTTCTAATTCGTACATTTGTGTTGGATCCGTTTCATCTACGTGAGAGTGTTCATGATAATATATTTATGCCGTGTACTGGGTGGCCGAATATTAAGTACAAAGGTAGTGGTAGTAAGTATCATATCTAGTAATACAGTCAGGGAATTGTACCCCTCAGTTACAATTGGTCCTTCGAGCCGGAGGGTAATTAGTGTAATATTAATATAGTGTTATTAATATTGAAATGGCCTATGATGAACACTCCACGAAACGATCCTCCTAACCAACGCCCGCAGCGCGAACGACGGCTCCCTCAGTACTTAGAGGCTTACGCTGTCAGTCAACAACCTAGTCTTCTACTAACAGTAAACGCGGTAAAACTAGAAAGTAAAAGTATGTCTAACCCCAACGCCCAGACTACCCCGACCATAGAGGCCCCTACGGGCTCTAATGTAACTGACCAAGTTCACGGTGGGGACCAGTGGGAACCAGACATGACTTCACACCCCGCCAGTACTGAAGAAGTAGTCCCCGATGAGTCCCGGGAGGAATACAACGCTACCGAGAGAGAACTCGGCACGGAAGAAGACGGGGAGAGCACCGTGGAGATAGAACTCCAAGGCTCCGCAAGGAGTACCCCGAGGGAAGGCTCCCCTATACAACCGCCTTCTCCCAGCGAGGCAGAGAGGACCCTACAGCAGGCCTTCCTCATCAGCCTGAACGCCGCTGCTGAACGCGACCGACTGCAGATCCAGCAGCGAAGCGAACAAGAGCACATACGCCTGGAAATAAGACGCATTCAGATGGAAGAGAATGTGGCCCGAGACCGAGCAGACAGCCAGCGAGCAGCTGCTGGTGCTCTACGGGACGCAGAGCGCGACAGACAGCAAGCGCAACTAATAGAACAGCTGATCAGACGGACAACACCCTCTCCCTCCGCCAGAGGCTCCAGGAACTCGTCTAGACACACCTCCAGGGCGGCATCCCCTAGCCGAGTAAACAACCCTGAACTTGACCAACAGACGAGGTCTATACCCCCCACAGACCACCTCCCCCCACCGGTCCAAGCGAGACCTAGCAACCGGGAAGGAGCAGCATATCCTGTGGAGAGGCTAAACCAGAGACTACAAGCACTGGATGACCTAACTGAAGACGAAGAGGAAGAGGAGGAGAACCGCGCCCGAAGACAGCACAGTACTCTACCGGACCAGGAGGTCCGGTACAGCCCAGGCTATACTCCCGCGGAGCTGCGCTACAGACCCCCGACTCTATACACGGGTGAGCACGACGCACGACCCGCACCGAGGAACAGCACCTGGACAAGCGGGCCATGGTACACTGCCGGTACCAGCCCATACCAAGGAGCGGGAGGAGACTCGCCTAGGAGGCCTCTCCCCCAACGCTCGCCGATGTATCCACAGTCAGCGTCATACATTGGCACGCCTATGGTACCCGACTTCACCCAAGAGAACCGGGCCCAGTATACAGAACTCTGCATGTGTCTGGAGACCATGTTGGTGGATGTATTGGATGAACGCCACAAATACGCCATCCTACTGCAGCACTTAAAGGTGCCCCGCGCACATAATATAGCGCTCGCCTACGCGACTTCCACCACCCCATACACAGCAGCGCTGGTAGCATTGGACCAGAGGTATGGGCGCATATGGGATTACGTGATCCAGGAGATCCGACACATCGACCGCTTACCCCCAGCAATAGACAATCGAGCACTGGACGACCTGTCCATCAGAGTGCAGTCCCTGGTAGGGATGTTGGGAGCGCAAAGAGAGAAGGGGAAGTATGAACTTTACGCCAACTCAAATGTGGAAAGGATTCTGGAGAAGCTGCCGCCCGCTCGTCAGGAGCGCTTTAGGCGGCAGAGGGACCACAGAGACCCGAATGGCCCCGAACCGAACCTCCTCGATCTAGCAGACTTCCTGGCGAGAGAAGTCAGCAGCCTACGGCTAGATACATTCGGACGGAGCACCCCTGGCTCCAGAGAAGGAACCAGACGACTAAATGATGGAAGAAGATCGGTGACTGTGATGCACCAATCGGAGTCAGTACCGAGCAGCAGGAGCCACAGTACCCCCTCCAGAACGGAGAAGTGGAAGATAGTGTGCCCCTACTGTGAGAAAGAACACTGGCTAGCGCAATGTGACTCCTTCCCCAAGCTGAACGCGGAGGAAGCAGGTCAATGGATAAAGTCCAACAAGCGCTGTTTTCGCTGTGCGCGCTCACACATGGCAGCCGAATGCCGCTTAAAGAAAAGGTGCACCAAGTGCGATGGAGCCCATCTGGACATACTTCACGACAGTAACAGACGGCGCCCTTCACCTGCACCATCCAGCCGCAAAGCGAGCGTCATGTACATCGATCCCGCCAGCAGCAGTGGAGCCCGAGTACTCCTAAAAGTAGTGCGTGTGACACTAAGCTACCAGAATAAAGTCCTGGACACTTACGCCGTCCTCGATGACGGGTCAGAGAAGACCCTGCTGCTCGCCTCCGCTGCGGCCCAGCTAGGGCTGCGGGGAAGCGAAACCCAAATGACAATTCGGACAATAAGACGAGATTTGAAGACGATAAAGGGCGAGAATGTCTCATTCTCTATCGCAGCAAGCGGCCAGCCTGAGCGACGGTACCAGATTGCAGACGCTTTCACCAGCCAAGAAATAGGACTGTCGCGGTACACATACCCCGTCGCCAAGCTGATGGAGAAATATGCACATCTGCGCAAGTTACCGATCCCGCTCATAGACAATGCTATGCCGACCCTGTTGATAGGCTCCGACCATGCAGACCTCATTGTCCCGATAGACCGGGTTCATACCGGACCCCGAGGCTGTCCTGCAGCAGTCGAGACCCGTTTGGGATGGACTCTCCAAGGCCCGCTCGCCAAATCTCTCAACCGAAGTACAGCCACTAGATGTCTCCACTCCCGAGTCACAGAGGGAGAAACCGCACTCCTGCAACACGTAGAGCGGCTATGGAGCTTGGAACAAATGCCCTTTAAGAATGGAAAGAAAGACATTCGCTCTAAAGATGACATTTACGCCATTCACCTCCTCGAGACAGGGACCAAGAGAGTCCCGGTCAACGGCGTGTTGAGATACGCCACGCCACTCCTGCGGCGAGAAGGAATGCCTACTTTCCACGCCAAGACAGACGCCATAGAACGGTACCTGCTGAACACGGAGCGGCGCTTAGCCAAGAACCCCGCCCAAGAGAGTGTATACCGCGCTGAGATTGAGAAGCTCATCACAGCGGGACACGTCACAAAGATGGACATTAAAGAGGCTGACCAGACCACTGAATCGTGGTACGTGCCCCACCACAAGGTCCATCACAACGGTAAAGACCGCATAGTATTTAACTGCAGCTACCAGATCGGATCCCAAAATCTGAATAAAGAGTTACTGCCCGGTCCCACACTCGGCCCCTCCCTACTCGGCGTTCTACTCCGCTTCCGCCAGGAAAAGGTGGCCATCAGCGGGGACATTAAAGGAATGTTCCTGCAGGTGAGATTAGTAGAGGCGGACAAGCCCCTGTTACGGTTCCTATGGAGAGAGAAGCCAGGAGATGAGCACCCAGCCATCTACCAATGGGAAGTCCTCCCCTTCGGAACGACGTGCAGCCCCTGCTGTGCGACATTTGCACTACAGAAACATGTAGCAGAGGACCCAGCAGCGGACGAAGAGATCTACACAGCATTTGTCCTCGCCCGCTCGAGAATAGCCCCACGCAAGCAACAATCTATCCCACGTCTAGAGCTCTGCGCAGCCCTAGCCGGAGCGCACCTAGCCACGCTCATCCAACGTGAGCTCACCATACCGGTGTCTAGAACAATCCTGTGGTCAGATTCCACGACGGTACTCGCCTGGATCAAATCGGACTCATGCAAGTACAAAGTCTTCGTGGGAGTCAGAGTCACCGAGATTCAAGACTTAACCGAAGAGTTAACCGGAGAAACAGAGTGGCGCTACGTTGATACAAAACAGAACCCAGCTGACGTCATCACCCGGGGGATGCCCCTGGATGACCTCACCCGTCGCAATGTCTACAGTGACGGCCCCGCATTCCTAAGACTCCCGGAAGGACAGTGGCCCATGCCTATCCCGAGGGAAGCAAGTCCAGAGGAGGTGGAAATTAAGAAGTCTGTGTTCTGTGGATTGAGCACCGTAGCCTCCACCGACCCTAACATAAACGATTGCACGTCCATAGAGAGTGCACAACAAAGAACATTCCTGCGGTACCACCCGGAGTGCAAGTCCCCCGCTGATATGTCAGCGGCTAACTACGAGGAAGCAGAATTGCTTCTACTGCAGCGAGCCCAGAGAGACTCGTTCCCCGATGAATTGGCCTGTCTACAGGGAGGAAAGCCCGTCCCATCCGACAGCAGATTAATTCACCTGGCCCCCGAGAGCGACGCTCACACCCTCATCAGAGTGGGTGGTCGCCTACGCAGAGCCCCCAATCTACCGGATGACATTAAATACCCGATCGTATTGAACAGCCGACACAAGGTCACAGAGCTGATTATAAAGAAATACGATGAGGATGTACATCACGCAGGAGCAGAAAGAGTCTTCGCGGAAATCAGACGTCGTTACTGGATCCTACAAGGAAGAGAGGCGGTACGACGCTTCCAACGAACATGTCTAGACTGCCGCAAGTGGCGCGCGCAGCCCAGCATACCAAGGATGGCTGACCTTCCTCCATGTCGCCTCCGAATCGGTGACAAGCCATTCCACTCAACGGGTATGGACTGCTTTGGCCCGCTGCACATAAAGAAAGGAAGAGGAACCGAGAAGCGGTGGGGTATTGTATTCAAATGCATGACCACCAGAGCGATACACATCGAGCTTCTCCCGACCATGAGCACAGACTCATTCCTTATGGCCTTCCGTAGATTCATATCACGGAAAGGAAGACCGTCTACCCTATTGTCCGATCATGGGACAAACTTTAAAGGCGGCGAAAGAGAGCTGAGAGAGAGCTTCCAAGCTATGGGCCCAGAACTTAAGACCCACCTCGCTCCAGCACAGGTTGATTTCCAATTCAACCCCCCAAACGCACCCCACTTCGGTGGCACTTGGGAACGAGAAGTGCGCTCCATAAAGACAGCCCTGTACGCAGTACTTGGGGCCCAGACTGTGGCGGAAGAAGTCCTAATGACAGTCCTCACGGAGATTGAGGGAGTACTTAACTCGAAGCCCCTCGGATATGTCTCCAGTGATGTGGCGGATATCGACCCAGTTACCCCCAACACACTCCTGATGGGGCGGCTAGATCCTGCATTACCCCAGACAATGTACCGGCCTGAAGAAGCGAACGGCCGACGAATGTGGAGGTACAGCCAAGTATTAGCCGACAAGTTTTGGAACAGTTTCCTACTGCACTACCTACCGTCTCTACAGACCCGCCAGAAGTGGGTAAAGGAGAGAGACAATTTGACAGAAGGAACAGTCGTCATGATTATTGATCAATCACTGCCCAGAGCTATGTGGCCGGCCGGCCGCGTAAGCAAAGTGATCACCGGTGCCGACGGCAAGGTCCGAGCAGCTGAAGTGCTCGTCCAGGGTCGCACTTACACCCGTCCCGTGGCAAGGCTCATAGAACTGCCTCGACTCCCAGACACAATCGATGATGACCATGACCCTACAACCCTATGACTTTGTGAAGTTGACTGACCCCTACAGCAAACCCTTATGTGTAAATAGACAACGCGATTAATCTGTCTCCGTTTAACTGATTAGGTCTGGGACCTATTCAGGGGGTGGCTGTTGTGAAGGGCCAGATTAAACCGAATATATATATTTATTTATATATATATATTTAATTGTATTTGTATATTCTCTAATATTCCCTGATATCCCTTGTATATTCCTTGTACAATATGCATTGAATATCCATTCTAGCCTACTGAACATCCCATAATAGTCTCCATTCTACTATTGGTCGAGACCTTGGTGCCAGGCTGCCATACCCCTCAGACCCAGTTCAAACGTACCGCTCGACATGTACGAACAAGTCCTAGTTCCGCGTAGGAATTTGGCTACCGCACCACTAATGGGACTATTTGTTCATAGTGCGTATATATACTGCGCTACTAAAGTAGGACTTTCTTTTCAGTCCAGTTTCTTACCCTCCAATAGAGTCACAGACGTAAAGCCTCCCCGCGATGCCACGTGTGGGAGTAAGGCCAAGTTCGGCCTACCATCGGTATTGAGACATCGTGTATATTAATATTTGAATAGTCATATTTGGCACTATATCGTCGAGTTGGACGTAGTCTATTAAGCTAATAATAGTCTGTTAATATATTGTGCTTCGTGCGGTGAGAATACTACCGTAGTCAGTACCCCATCGTTTCGGGCAGAGAACTGGCTGCTTACCCAGGGTGGGTGACCCTATGTGAAGCTGCACCCGAGGAGCCCCAGAGCCGACGAGCGAGTGGACCTGTATACCGGATTATTCTACCGACGACAGCCCGCCTTCCCAGGCACGGATTATGCTTTGGATACTTTGATTATTCTATGGATAAAGACCCCCGACACTACCGTGTGTTGGAACCCCCCCCCCTGGAGAGGACGCCAGGTGAGGAGACGCTCTGCAAGACGAGGTCTCTCCACATCTCTCCCCCGTGGACCGGAGAGAGCCGGCCCACAAAGAGTCCACCTGCTTTCATCTGTGGTCCAAGGATCGCCGGCGCATTGAACGGCACTACAGTGGGTTCTCCTGGGATACCCTTGGCCGGACGAGGCAGCTGGATTCTACCCCCCCCCCCCCTCCTACTCCTGTCGGCTTACAAGCGACCGGATTAACCCCCTCTAGTGTATCCAGCCTATAATCATTAAAGTATCATTGCTGTTATTCCTTAACTATTCCAGGTCGTATATTTACCACCTGCGCCTTCAGAGATTGGACATTATCTATTGATATACCGACGAATACTCCTTGCCATAAAAGTGCATACTATTTCAATTCATAAATGTAATTAAGTGATTAAGTGCTTATTCTACACACCATCGCTGTGTAGGAAATAAAGACCTGTTTCTAATTCGTACATTTGTGTTGGATCCGTTTCATCTACGTGAGAGTGTTCATGATAATATATTTATGCCGTGTACTGGGTGGCCGAATATTAAGTACAAAGGTAGTGGTAGTAAGTATCATATCTAGTAATACAGTCAGGGAATTGTACCCCTCAGTTACACACGTTATAGACAAACGATTTGAAATTGTATCTAAAAAGGGACACGCTGATTAGGAAACATATTGTGGAATAATACACGATGGACTGGTATGAAGGAACTACAGGATTACACGTGACACACAATACAAATAAACATGAGCATAAGAAAGACAAATTCAGAACATTGACCGGGAGCTCTGAGGCCGTCCACAGAACGAATGTTGGACTTATATAGTGCGCACTTCGCCACTAGGGGGAGCCCTCTCACTAGAAGAGCCATTACTCCTCACCCTTCCAACGGGGAACAGAGGGATACGATTAAGATCCTCTAACACCATGGGAGCACCAAATGTCGTCTTTTTTTCTTTGAGTTATGTTAGAATAGCAGTTGCTTTGAATGTGCACATGATTATCTGTGAAGGACAAAAATTCAAAACAAATTTGGACAATAATAGGGGTTGGGAGAATCTCCATTGGGGATAACTCTGCCACTAGGGGGGGGGGCTCTCCCTAGGAGAGCTGATTCCCCTCCAACTCGCCAACGGGGGCAAAACTGGGAAGTGCTAATTATATGGCCTATTTTGTTTAAATTTTTATTTTGTAAGTCATGTTAGAATAGCGGTTGCTATAAATGTACATAGTGATATCGGTGACATGAGAGGTACAGAAGTGGGCGGGCTTAAAGGCGGCTGGGTGGCGCAGCGGACATTGCGCTCGTCACCAACGCAAGTGACACCGGGTTCGAATCCGGCTGTCGACATTGCCTCCGGCTTGGGCCGGCCGTCATACTAACTCAATTGGCAGAGTTAGCGGGTGGAAGTCGATGGGTGGTAATCTGGACGTTGTGGACAGCGACTCCTACAGGTCGGTTGGGGGACGCCTGCACAGCAGAGACAGGAAATGGCGGGGGTAGTGTGAGCCTCCCACACGTTACACCTCGCCAATGAGAGTCCGCGCTGGCAGGTGAAAAGATGTGACAGGCTGCCTCCTCGTGTATCGGAGGGGACACGTGATGCAAGGCTTCTATCCTCCCTACAACCGGCCAGTGGGGGGCATATGCGAGCAACGTTCAAGACAGGAGAGGGGAGAATTGGCACAGCGAAATTGGGATGAGAGTAGAAAAAGAGGAGAAAAAGTGGATTAAAAAAAAAAGTGGGCGGGCTTAGTTCAGTCGGGGGGAGGGGCCATCGTTCCGGCGGTTCGACCCGGGAGAGGGGGGCCTTACGTGTTGTGGGGTCGGTATGGGTAGGGTGGGGTTCCCTGGGGCCCCCGGCCACCATGGCCCGGGCGGTCTGGTCACCGGGCCGGGGGGGCACCGGGCTTGGGGTCGCGGGGGGTCGGGGGGCCATTGAGGCGTGGTGCTTTGGCCTTCTGCGGACCTTGGCTTGGGGTTCTCGTGGGCCGGGGGCCTGGCGGTCGGGCGGGGGCGGGTGGGGGCTCTGGGTGCTCGGCCCCGTGCATGGTGGACCAGGGATATGGGGGTGTTCTGTTTATCAGGGAGGATGGCGGGAGGGAGGGGTTTCTCTTATGGGGGTCAGAGCGGCTGGGCTTTGCCCAGTGGGGTCCTGTGTGTTGTGGGGTCGGTGTGCGTGGGTTTGGGGTTCTTTGCGACATGGGAGGTAGCGGGCTTGGCTCGGTGGGGGGGAAGTCCCCTGTCCTCCCCTCTACTGGGCCTGGCCCAATTAATTCAAGGGACCCGTGTAGCTGAGTGCTCAAGCTCCGCGCGTAGCGGACCTGGGATATGGGGGAGTCCTACGGGCTTGACTCAGTGGGAGGGGACTGTTGGGGGGGGGGGGGGGGGGGGGGGGGGGGGGCATCGTTTCCGCGGTTTGGCCCGGGAGAGTGGGGGTCTTGTATGTTGTGGGGTCGTTGTGCGTGGGGTGGGGTGCTTGGTGACATGGGAGGGTAGCGGGCTCACCTCACCCCTGCCCACTTTGACAACCTAGGATGGCTTAGAGTAGACAACAGAGTACAGCAACTTGCAATGGGCCTGGTCTACAAGATACACTACGTGACCAAGGTACCCATGTACATGTCAAAATACTTCCCAAAGGTCAGTGAATACCACGATCACAACACCAGAGGGAGCTCCACAAATCATGTAAAACCCAGATTCGGCTCAAACAAGGGACTAAACACGTTTCGCAACTATGCCACATCAATGTGGAACGCCCTACCTAAAGCTGTAAAGGAATGTGAATCACTACCCACTTTCAAAAACACTCTCAAAAAACACCTACAGGGGACTGCAATTAGAAACTGGCCCCTACAAATGTCCTAACCTAGTTGTACAGTAAATGACCAAGTAAGGCTTTGTCAGTATTCCAATGTACAGTGTAAAATGTGTGTGTGTCCCCTACCCAACCCCCCCCCCCCACCTCCAATGTACAGCCCTCACCCAACCCACCCAACCCCACCCCACCCATCCAACCTCCTCCAATGTACAGTTTCTACGCCAAATGTATATACACTCCTTTTCTGGACACTTTTGTATCACAAACAGTACTGTATTTGCAAATCTGATATGTCATAAATGTATAGATGTAGCAAGTACTGTCTATCTGTATGTCATGTATGTCATATATGTTATGATGAATTGAAAATGGGGGACCCTGATGTAAACAAGACGAAAGTCTTTCTCTGGTCTGCATCCCCTTAACAATTGTATGTATAGAGCTGTACTGTACTGTACCCATTCTGCAATCTGTTAATAAACTTTTCAATCAATCAATCAAAGCCTCGTGGGGGGGGGGAGTACCTCCCCTCTCTCCTCTACTGAGCCTGGCCCATTTAATTCAAGGAACCCGTGTCGCTGAGTGCTCGGCCCCGTGTGGGGCAGACCTGGGATGTGGGGGAGTCCTATTTCTCGGGGTGGAGGGCGGGAGGGGGGGGTCCCTCTTATGGGGGTCTGGGTGGCTGGACGCAGCCTTGTCATTGAAATTCAAGGGACCCAGGTCAGGATATTGTATGTGATTGATGTCGTTGTAAGTATTGTCTAAGTGTTGTATGTATATAAATGTTAATAAAATGTAAGTAAAAAAAAATAAAAATACTGATTGGACGATAGTTTGCCATTTCAGTTTTTTTTCCAGATTTAAAGATTGGGGTCACCGCGGCCACCTTCCAGCCTGATTGGACAACTGGGTGCTTGATTGATAGGTTGACTAAATGAGTGATGGGGCAGACCATGGAATCTTTATGTTTAAAAAAAATTATATTAAATCAGAGCTGAGGCCATACACATTCTTAGCTTTGGAGCTTTTCAATCCAGTGATGAGTCTGGCTACCTCTGCCTCATGGTACCTACTCGACGCAACTTGACTCTACCCGCTTTTGGTACCTGGTACTTTGTTCGTTCTCCACTGCAGGTAATACCCCCCCCGTCAGTGTAGCTGGTCGTCATAGGGCGCCGTGACGTCACCTTCAACGCCACACACACACACACACACGCACGCACACACGCACGCACGCACGCACACACACATATCGAAGCTAACTATGAAACCAGTGCCTTAGCTAATGTACGCTAGCCGCAATGCTAACGGTTATAATGGGAAATCCCAGTCACATTAGCATATAAGCTAACAAAATTAGCAATCTTTTTCTGAGACTAAACTCTTTGTTCTTGGTGGTAAATTGTGTTGCTGTTGGTTTTGTTTCATCAATAAATGAGGCAGAATACACTGAATGTATATCTTTTTGTTTATTGCACTTTTTTCTCGCTGAAAACAAATAATACTAATGTTTAGTAGTCGTGAGACTATTTAAAGATGGCAGGTTTTTGGGGCGCCCGAGTGGCGCACCGCATACAGCACTACGGTGCAACACGGCCGACCCGGGTTCGACTCCCGGACCCGGTGATCTTTGCCGAATGTCTTCCCCGGTCTATCTCCCATTCCTCCTCTCTCTCTCTCTCTCTCTCTCTCTCTACCGGACTGCCCGGTAGCAAAAATCAATAAAAACCTACAAAAACATAACTTAACATAACATTTAAAGATGGCGTGTTTGAGTTTCTGTGCAGAACGCTCCCCGTGTAGCACAATAATGACATAGTGATGACGCTGAGGTCGGCAATAGGCCCGCCAGCAATAATATCTGGCCCTTCAGAATATATATATAATTTTTTTTTTTTTTTTTTTTATTATAATTTTTTTTTTATCAGACCAACTAGGCTAGGCTATATGTTAGCTATAATGTCCAAATAGAGAAACTACCACCACCTAAAGAATGCTTATTATACGTTGTTTTATCCATGTTGAGAGTGAATAACATGTAGGCAGCGAGGTGCAATGTAGTGCTTGCTCAACATGAAAAAAGTCAGTGGACAGCGCCTGGTGCTGAAATAGCAAACAAGCAGTGTGGTGTGAAATTAAAACACCAGTTCAGTAAGTCATTCAAACTTTATCTTTACTTATATATGACTGTGACGGCACCACACATGTGAACAGTAACAATGCAATTAAACTGAAGTCAAATCAGAGCAAAAAAAGCTGAATCTGCTTCAAGAAGATGCGCTACATTAGGTATATAAGGAATTACAACGAGACATTTATTAACTAAATAAAAAATACTATTAGGCTTTTAACCCTCTAAAGACGGGCGCAACAGTAGACATGTTTTGTAAAACATTAAATATCTTTGGATTTGTTTGTGATAAAGACTTGCTTTATTGTATCGGAATCGATTGTCATCTAAAAATGTAGTGCATCTCAATGCGCGGATGTAAAGCATAGAATCTTGAAATATCTAGATTGGTTGTTTTCTCTGGACTGCATCTAATCCGCTGTATCTATCCATTTATCATATATCTATGTCTGTCACTATAGCCAATGGAAATGCTAGAAATGGTCACATGGACTGGGAGAACCAATGGAAAATTCCTATTGTTTCTCAATAGTCCAGTGCGCTCCACAGAAAGGGCCGTCAGATAGACACATTGGTTGTGCGTAATGTAAGATAGGCCGATAAGAGAGAGGCGCTTGTCTCTGGTTTTATAATAAAATGGCAAACAGACAAAGGTATAATGTTCAGTGCAAATGTGTATGTCGTTTACAGTTTATTAGGCCACCTATGCAGCTCGTTTATTTTGTCCATTATCTGCCTCTGCCAAGAGTTAAAATGTTTTCACAATCAATATATTAAATTAGCCATTGTTTTTGTTTCCCGCCCCCCCCCCCCCCCCCCCCCCCCATACAATGGCTTGGAAGAAATTTGGCCCTCGGCCAAACTTAATTGAAGACCCCTAGACTCTCTCTTCTGAACAATCAGTGTTTCATGTCACTTTTTAGTCCCTGCTTTACCCGCTTGGAACCTCGACAGAGCAGGTACTAAAAAAAGTACCCAGTACCAGGTACCATCCGCAAATTTCGGCAATGAAAATCTGAAAAGGCAGAGTCGAGTTGAGTAGGTACCATGCAGTGGAAAAGCGCCATAAGATAAGAGCCACGTGTAGCCTAAAGCGTTAAATGTATTAACCTTTAAATAATACATTGTCAGACTTTATACCTGATGACATCACAAGTTTGAGTCCTACTTATCTGCTTCCTGGCTTTAGGGGAAAGTAGCTCATGTTCACTAATATTAATTTAACTTGAATAGGTCATGAAAGTAACATATTGGAGTTCTTGATATGGGTGGTGTTCTGGTTAGGGCCTGGATAGTGATTTGGGTGGTGTTCTGGTTAGGGCCTGGATAGTGATTTGGGTGGTGTTCTGGTTAGGGCCTGGATAGTGATTTGGGTGGTGTTCTGGTCCTCATTATAAATCACCATCAACTCGAAACTTTGATCATGTCAGCGCATGTCTTGTCCCACACCCATAAATGCTTATAAATGGCCGGTGAAACCCCCCAATTCACAGAAATCGATACAGCCCGAATAGAGAATATTGCGGCAGAGAAGGAAAAGAAAAGAAATTCATTTCAGAGATTGTGAAATAGATATTTTTTTTGGTCCACTTTTTCGCCCATTTTCTATATTTTCTCCCATCCCAATTTCGTATCATCCAATTCAACCCTCCCCTGTCACGAACGCTGTTTATTGCCTCCCACAAGCCAGCTGCAATGTGGACTAAGTCATACATAGCACAAGTCCCCTCCGGTACTTGAGGTAACAGCAGTCGCATCTTTTCACCTGCGCAGCTCGATCTCTCAGTGGCGAGGAGTAACGCGTGGGAGGCTCACGCTGCCCCTGACACTTCCTGATTCTACTGCGCAGGCGCACCAACCGACCTGTAGGAGTCGCTGTCCACAACGCCCGATCCCCACCCATCAGTTTCCCACCCCCTAATACGGCCAATGTGTATTAGTATGAACGACCAGCTAAACTGAAAGCAATGTGGAGCGCTGGGCTCGAACAGGCGAGCCCAGCGTCTCCAGCATTCATGGCGAGCGCCTTGCCCACTACGCCACGTAGCCGCCAGAGATTGTGAAATATATTATAAAAAAAAATTGTCTTTATTTTCAGCGAGGAGTTTCACTGGGGGAACGTAACGCGTGCTGACTTACTTACTTACGCCTATCGCTCCTTTTGGGGGAGCATAGGCCGTCGACAACAGTTCGCCAGGGTCCTCTGTCCTGTGCTTTGCTTTCCAGCTGTTTCCATGTCAGTCCGCTCTGTGTGATGTCTGTCTCCAAGTCCCTGCGCCAGGTGTTCTTGGGCCGGCCTCTCTTCCTTTTGCCTTGGGGGTTCCATCTAAGGGCCTGTCTGGTGGTGCTGGTGTTTGGTTTGCGTAGTGTGTGGCCGATCCATCCCCACTTTCTTCTCTTGATTTGTTCTTCCACTGGTTGTTCGCCCGTTCTCTGCCAGAGATCATTGTTGCTGATGGTATCTGGCCAGTGGATGTTCAGGATCCGCCTCAGGCATACTAGCATGCTAGACTAACTAGCATGTCCCATATGCTCTGTAAATAACTATGTACAGATACCGAGATGTCACTCCATGTTACCTGCTACCTGTTACTGCACAATGTTGTTTCCTTCTTTTGATTCTATTATATGTACCACTGTATTGCACATCGTTGCGGGCAAGACCACCCGCATTTCATTGTATACCTGTTAGGGGTGGGACGATACATCGATCCAGATCGATACATCGATGTAATTATCAACAATCGAATCGGATCGATGCGATGTAATAAGATCGATTCATATCGATACTCTTATTTTGAAAATCCTGTGGCGAGTCTCATATCTGCCCAAGAACAACAGCAGTAGCTCCGTGTGTGTAGATGTTACAGCATAGCATTCTCCCTTTCTGTGTGTGTGTGTGTGTGCGCGCGTCTTTGGAAAGACAAGATGAGGTCAGAGGAGTTTGATGTTTAAATGTTATTTAAACATAAACAATATAATACATAATAAATGTAGGCCTATACATGATCATGCAACATCAACAAATTGTTGTAGGAACGGTTTGGGAGAGGGAGGTTGTGAGTTTTGAGTTCCAAAAAATGTAGCTTAAAGTTTAAAGCTCAATATATAAAAACGTGGCACTTTACAGTGAACAGGAGGTCTATTTGTATTAAAAACAATAGATTGATTTTCCTTTAAATGTCTGGAAGAGCTCAAAAATACAAATGTCAAATGATATTTTCATTACCTTTTTTTTGTTGATCTAAATGTTACCGATTGTGTTAAATGGGCATATGATATCATCTCATATCGATCGCAGGCACCTGAATCTAATCGTATCGTATTGTATCGTGAGAGACTTTGTGATATCGGCAAATATCGTATCGTTGTCCAAAGAATCGATATCATATCGTATCATGATGAAACTGGTGATTCCCACCCCTAATACCTGTATGCCGTGACAATTAAAACTCTTGACTTGACTTGACTTGGCATCTGTTGATGAATGACTGCACTGCACTCTAGTCATTGTGATCTTGGTTGTCCTCCACGTCTCTGATCCGTATAAGAGTACTGGCTTGATGTTGGATTTGAATAGTCTGATCTTTGTCTGCTGACTGATAACCTTGGAGCTCCAGATGTTCTTTAGTTGGATGTATGAGGCCCTTGCCTTGCTGATTCTTGCTCTGACATCTGCCTCCATGCCACCCTTCTTATCTATGATGCTACCTAGGTAGGTGAAGGATTCTACTTCCTCAAGTGCTGTTCCGTCCAGGTTTACTGGGTCTTTGTTGTTTGTGTTGATCTTGAGTATTTTGGTCTTTCCTTGGTGGATGTTGAGGCCTAGTTGTGTTGAGGTGTCTGCCAGTATGTTAGTCTTCTCCTGCATCTGTTGTCGACTGTGGGATAGTAGGGCAAGGTCGTCTGCGAAGTCTAGGTCGTCCAGTTGTGTTGTGAGTGTCCACTGGATCCCGTTTCTCCTCTGTGCTGTTGTGGTCTTCAATATCCAGTCGATGGCCAGGAGGAAGAGGAAAGGGGACAGGATACCACCTTGCCTTACTCCGGTCTTCACTTGGAAGCTTCGTGTGAGCTGTCCGCTGTGTATGACTCTGCAGGTCATACCTTCATAGGAGTTCCTCATGATGTTGACAAGCTTTTCTGGTATGCCGTAGTGTCGAAGCAGTTTCCAGAGGGTGTTTCTGTGGAGGCTGTCAAATGCCTTCTCATAGTCTACGAAGTTGATGTATAGTGGAGAGTTCCATTCCAATGATTGCTCGACTATGATTCGGAGGGTTGCAATCTGGTCCACACATGATCTATTGGGCCGGAAGCCTGCCTGCTGGTCTCTTAGCTGCGGATCCACCGCTTTCTTTATTCGTTCGAGGAGGATTCTGTTGAAGATTTTTCCTGGCACTGATAAAAGCATGATTCCTCTGTAGTTGTGGCATTGGCTGAGGTCTCCTTTCTTAGGCGTGCTGAGGTTCATGCTATTTCCCCCAGATCCCATCCTTGCTGAACAGGTGTCCCGACCGACCAGTAGGTGTCACTGTTTGGAACAACCTGGACACATACCCCACCGGCTTCCCACCCGCGAACACTGCCAATTGTGTTCATACTAGTGACCAAGCCAAATCCAGCTGGATTCGATCGCAGAGATTAAAAATATTGTTTGGTGGACACAGTGTCTGTACAACGGGTGCATCACCAATGCCAGAAAGGCATCTGAGTGGCAGAATATTACATACAGTAGCTCAGAGGTGTGGACTGTGGCAGTGCCCTGTGCGGCACAGAGGTCCAACAGTACAGAGGTCCAACAGAACAGAGGTCCAACAGAACAGAGGTCCAACAGCACAGAGGTCCAACAGTACAGAGGTCCAACAGAACAGAGGTCCAACAGGACAGCCGGTAGTTGGAAGCGGCTCATGAGCCACTCGTCGTCATTGGTCAGTAGGTCATTGGTCAGTAGGTCTTGTCAGTAGGTCTTGTCAGTAGGTCATTGGTCAGTAGGTCTTGTCAGTAGGTCATTGGTCAGTAGGTCTTGTCAGTAGGTCATTGGCCAGTAGGTCTTGTCAGTAGGTCTTGTCAGTAGGTCATTGGTCAGTAGGTCATTGGCCAGTAGGTCTTGTCAGTAGGTCTTGTCAGTAGGTCATTGGTCAGTAGGTCTTGTCAGTAGGTCATTGGCCAGTAGATCTTGTCAGTAGGTCATTGGTCAGTAGGTCATTGGCCAGTAGGTCTCGTCAGTAGGTCATTGGCCAGTAGATCTTGTCAGTAGGTCATTGGTCAGTAGGTCATTGGCCAGTAGGTCTTGTCAGTAGGTCATTGGTCAGTAGGTCTTGTCAGTAGGTCATTGGCCAGTAGATCTTGTCAGTAGGTCTTGTCAGTAGGTCATTGGTCAGTAGGTCATTGGCCAGTAGGTCTTGTCAGTAGGTCATTGGTCAGTAGGTCTTGTCAGTAAGTAGTAGTAGTAGTCGTTTTATTCAGTCATCTCACACAATATATATACACCATCATTTAACAATATTTGATTTTACAGTGACTGAAAAGGTACAGACTGAAGCATAATGCTTATATATGCCTGTCCTATATTCTTAACAAAGTTAAGACTCAAACAGTATTCTAAAAGAAAATAGCAAAAAAAAAACGTATTATTCACCCTTGTAGTTTTCAAAAATAACTTAACCCCAATAATAGAAATACACCTCCTTTTAATCCCTTTCTTAGCTTTTTGAACAGTAAATTTACAAATATCTCTCAAATCATATTTTCTTTCATGTATTGAAAAAAACCTTTGCACCCTGTCTGGGAGTAACTTTACTTTAGCTCTGTACATTATTTGCATAGTTTTATAATAAACCAAATCATTACATTTCATAATATGAGACTTTATAAACAATGGATTTGTGTGTTCATAGTAACCAGCCTTGAAAAGGTTCCGAATGGCCTGCTTTTGCAGTAAGACTATTGGATTTACTGTCTTTTTAAATGTCGACCCCCATAATTCCACACAGATAAGATATGTAAGGAAGTATAAGTGAACAGTAAATGATGTGCAAGGCTTTGTAGTTTAATATATCCTTAGTTACATTTATACAATATTGCTACTGACTTAGATATTTTTCCTTGAATATAGTTAACATGTTGTTTCCATGTTAATTTCTGGTCAATAACTACCCCTAGAAGTCATTGGCCAGTAGGTCTCGTCAGTAGGTCATTGGTCAGTAGGTCTTGTCAGTAAGTCATTAGTCAGTAGGTCTTGTCAGTAGGTCATTAGTCAGTAGGTCTTGTCAGTAGGTCATTGGTCAGTAGGTCTTGTCAGTAAGTCATTAGTCAGTAGGTCTTGTCAGTAGGTCATTGGTCAGTAGGTCTTGTCAGTAAGTCATTAGTCAGTAGGTCTTGTCAGTAGGTCAATGGTTAGTAGGTCTTGTCAGTAAGTCATTAGTCAGTAGGTCTTGTCAGTAGGTCAATGGTTAGTAGGTCTTGTCAGTAGGTCATTGGCCAGTAGGTCTTGTCAGTAGGTCAATGGTTAGTAGGTCTTGTCAGTAGGTCATTGGCCAGTTGGTATTGTTTAGTAGGTCTTGTCAGTAGGCCATTGGTCAGTAGGTCTTGTCAATAGATCATTGGTCCCTGAAGACTCTCTCTCTCTCTGAACTCCTTCATCCTCCACATAATCCAACAGTAGTACCAATAAAGCATCATTACACATTGGAATTGTTTGCCTTCATACCAAACCATGAACATGACATTATATGGAACAGTTGTGAAGCTCAATGACAATATATGAACCATGATTGATATATTTTATTTATGGATATAGAATCAATATAAACTATGCCTGACTGAGGCATTGAACACAGCATCAGTTTAAACATAGCCCTAAATGGATGATGTAGCCTACCATACAGATTGTCAGAGTATTTTATTTATCAATTATACACAGCGATTTATAAATAGCCTATAGCCTTTAATAATGTACACGTTTTTCGACTGCACACAATTGTGCCATTGATTTTCTGATTCAGACACAAACGCCAACAGCAGCCTATTTCTGTGTAGCACAGCTTATGGTGAATCATATTATCTGTAAAATATATTAGCCTACACATAAATCCTGAGGTTTGATCAGGAGTGACGTACGCACTCTTTTGTGCCTACGAGAGCTTTATGAACGAGGCCCCTGGTTAGTGCCTGGATCCATATCTGTGTTAGTAGAATGTTAGTAGAGTAAGGTAGGTAGTAAGTTAGCATGGGTGGTGCATTCTTCAGATCATTATCTTAACTTGTAGAGGCGACACCATGGTGTAGTGGTTAACACTGTCGCCTCACAGCTAGAATGTCCTGGGTTCGATTCCCGCTTGGGGACCAGGTTGCCGTGTTGCCAGTTACCCAGGTGGGGTATCTCCCGGCCTTTCTGTGTGGAGTTTGCATGTTCTCCCCGTGCTCGCAAGGGTTCCCCCTCCCGATAAGATAAACCCAATGGAAAAACATGCACAGCAGATCGCTAACGCTGTTACGTCCCTGACGAAGACGGACAGGAGCACATGGATTGGTCCCCGGGCGCGGCGCACGCTGCAGCCCTTGTCTGCTCCCGGATGCCCTTGGGGGGAAGGATGATGGGATGGGAAGTGCAGAGAACATTTCATCAGCGACTCAGTGCATGTGTGTGTGTGTGTTCCTGTGGGTCGCCCATCGCATGTGTGTGTGTTAAATCTGCATGACAATTAAAGACTACTTGTTCTTCTTCTTCTTTTGCAGGGATGGGAACCTGCAGGACATTGTGAACAGGGGCAGTCTGCATGAGTTCCTCGTCGGTCTTCACCAGGACTTCGGGCCTGTGGCGTCCTTTTGGTTCGGCGGTCGGCCGGTGGTCAGCCTGGGGTCCATGGACCAGCTGCAGCACCACATCAACCCCAATCGGACCAGTGAGTTTGCTGGGAAAGGACGTGTAACCAGAGATAGTGTAGAGGCTAAGGCCCCACTTGTATCTGGAACCACATTCCTTCCTACCGCCTTCCTACTGTCTCAATAAAGAACCTTCTCTCCTGTGTCTCCTCTACTCTGTCTCCCTCTCAGCCTTCCTACTGTCTCAATAAAGAACATTCTCTCCTGTGTCTCCCCTACTCTGTTTCCCTCTCAGCCTTCCTATTGTCTCAATAAAAAACATTCTCTCCTGTGTCTCCCCTACTCTGTCTCCCTCTCAGCCTTCCTACTGTCTCAATAAAGAACCTTCTTTCCTGTGTCTCCTCTACTCTGTCTCCCTCTCAGTTTTCATACTGTCTCAATAAAGAACCTTCTTTCCTGTGTCTCCCCTACTCTGTCTCCCTCTCAGTTTTCATACTGTCTCAATAAAGAACCTTCTTTCCTGTGTCTCCCCTACTCTGTCTCCCTCTCAGCCTTCCTACTGTCTCAATAAAGAACCTTCTGTCCTGTGTCTCCCCTACTCTGTCTCCCTCTCAGCCTTCCTACTGTCTCAATAAAGAACATTCTACAGTATGTCTTCCCTACTCTGTCTCCCTCTCAGCCTTCCTACTGTCTCAATAAAGAACCTTCTCTCCTGTGTCTCCCCTACTCTGTCTCCCTCTCAGCCTTCATACTGTCACAGTAATGTGAAAAAGGAGAGTGGACTGGTCACTCTTATTTGAAAAAGAAAGTTCTTAAGTCACTGGTGATTCAGAATTGTATCAATTAATGTAATCTCTGCCACCTTTTCTCTTATTTATTTATAGAAAAAAAGTGGCTAATGTTAATTTCAAGCACTGGGTTAGCTAAGTATACATTTCTTTAGGACTATTTCGTTGTCAGTTTTCTATTAGTTTCTACTGGATTTTTATTGAATCAGTTTGTATGTCTGTCATGAGGATCAGTATTTTATTTATTTATTTAGTGTATATCTAGCATCAAATGGCTGTAACTGAGACCTGAGTATTGTATCTCGTGCTTCCATGTCAATGGAAAAATGACAATAAACTTAACTTTGACTTTGATAATGGAAACATGTATAGTTTTACTATTTTTGAGTCAGAACATATAATTAATTACATAATTATTAAACCTCTAGTGTAACCCTTTATACAAAACGCCATTATCTTCTTGTTGCTGTTTTCAGTGGACTCCTCTGAGACGATGCTGAAGTCGTTGCTAGGTTACAATTCGGGGATGGGAGGCGGAGCCACAGAAGCCCTGATGAGGAAGAAGGTGTATGAGAGCGCCATCAACGACACGTTGAAGCACAACTTCCCTCTAATGCTTGAGGTTTGTGTTGTATAATGTGGGTGCAGAGACATACGAGTCTTCTTCATAGTGTTCCTCTGTGTCTTTGCGTTTGCAGTAGGATGAACTCACCAGAGAAGCTGCTATGGTGTCCTGTATGGGTCACTGTGCTTTGATCAGATCCAATTGCAGCTTCAAAATGCACATTTTAAATGAGGACTGTAGGGGTTGGAGAGAAAATCGATATATAGCATATATGACATAATTTACACTTGAAAAAGGGTAATAAATCACAATACATCTCAATATTACAATATCATAACTCTAGTATCGTGATTACATGGTATCGTGGAGCATCTGGCGATTCTCACCCCTAGTGTAGACTCAACCACACAATTATGTGGAATAAGCCTGCAACCTGGCGGCTGAGTTTAAAATGTTGGTCATTGCTGGCCTGATGGGGTGAGGACCATGTAGACTCCACCACTAAACTAGACATATGCTGTGGGTGGCAGACAGCGGGAATATCAGCAAAATGGTCAGAATCCTTAATGCACCTTTTGACCACGCCCCTAATCTGGTCAAACGGTTTGGCCTACTAACTGTTTTTATATGACTTTTAAAAATGGTGGTCACTAGATGCCACACATGAATCATGCGAATGGCCTGGGAGGAGCAGGAAACAGATTTGTTTTTGAGGAAAGTGGTGGTCATATACTTGGTCATATGTCTCAACGCTAGGATATCCTAAAGTAACAACATATTTCAAATATCATCATGACGGGACATGCTGTTGAGTAGTTAACATTTTACACAGAACTTCACAGGCCTCCTTGCTTTTGTAAGGCAAACATGTTTATTATGTTTGGTGCAAATCGGACAATACGCTCACAAGTAACGCATCACTTCCTGTTTACCAATTGCTTATCAATTCTCAATTCAAGGTGCTATAGATAACATTTTTATTTAGAGTAATAATTAAAAAAAAATATATATATACATGTACATCCACAGAGCTTTTAGAAAGGTGCAGAATAAAAGTATTGCTTTTCCCCCCCCAAAAAATATTGATTAAATCATTTATAATTAAAAAGAATTTCAATGTCCAAAATGAATGTTGTTGTTTACATGTTGCAGGCATGTATCCCCTCCCTACTTTCCATTTCCCCATGTGTAACGCACCTGATTGGATAAATGTTATCTATAGCACCTTTAATGACTTAAATGAATAATCTTTCTTTTAATAATTAATAATTAAAGATGTTAGTCCCCAGATTCCACACAGCAAGTTTGGTGAGAATCAGGTGAACATTTTTGGGAAAGTGTTTTTCCAGAAATTATGAAAATAGCGGACAATCTAATATGGTGGACTTCATAGTTCCTTATGGCAAATGTGTTGTTCATGAGGATCCCAGAATATCAACACGGATCAGGAGATGCGCTCATTTGAAAATGTAAGGTTTGACCTGATGGTGGCACTAGAGTAAAGGTCACGGGGCACCCACGTTATTAGGGTTCTTCCTCTCCTGGGCCTGACGGCAGCAACTTGAAAATATTCTGATTAAAGGCAAGTTATCGTGTTTACACAATGAATCACTCACAGTGAATCCATCATATCCCACGCATTCAATTTAATAATCAGAATCGGGCCTTAAAATGTCTTAAAAAGGTCTTAAATACTTCTATGTTGCGATAACTTCTCTGTATCACATTTAAATGTGTTGTCTGTAAACTAAGCAGCATGGCAATAGCCCCCCCCCCCCCCCCAACAATTCGTATAGAATTACATTTCATAATTTTTTTCATACTTCATACTTTTTTGCCAGTACGGCCGTGAAATGGGTATTCAATTCCATTCAAAGGGGTGTTAAAAAGTCTTAAATTGAACTTGTTGAAACCTGCAGGAACCCTGAATTACGTGGTTATTCCACGTGGTCCTCATTTAGTCTCAGTGCATCTTTAAGCGCATCCTGAGCCTGCAGCCTAGGAGCATTCTGTAAGACTATTAAACCAAGACTATTCAACAAGAGTAAAGCTTGTGACACTGCATGTCACTGACTGCACTAGAGAATAACTTCTGGGGGAGAGGATTCAGAGGGAACAGTGTTGCCCCCCGCCCAAAAAAAAGAAATATAAAAAATAAAAATAGAAAGAAAAGTTGCATAGTCGAAACCCGACTTCATCAAAGCCAGAGGCACTAAAGTAGTGCCATGGGGCGCCCGAGTGGCGCACCATGTAACTGCGCTGCAGTGCAACACGGCCGTCCCGGGTTTGACTCCCGGACCCGGCGACCTTTGCCCAATGTCTTCCCCCATCTATCTCCCATTCTTCCTCTCTCTCTCTCTACCGGACTGCCCGGTAGCAAAAACCAATGCGGCACGGTGGTGTAGTGGTTAACACTGTCGCCTCACAGCAAGAAGGTCCAGGGTTCGAATCCCGCTTGGGGACCAGGTTTCCATGATGCCAGTTACCCAGGTGGGGTATCTCCCAGGCCTTTCTGTGTGGAGTTTGCATGTTCTCCCCGTGCTCGCAAGGGTTTCCCCCCCCGATAAGATAAAACCCAATGGAAAAACATGCACAACAACAAGATCGCTAACGCTGTGGCGTCCTTGACGAAGACGGACAGGAGCACTTGGATTGGTCCCCTGGCGCGGCTCACGTGGCGCCTGTCTGCTCCCGGCTGCCCTTGGGGGGGAAGGACGACGGGATGGGTTAATCGCAGATACGCATTGTATGCATGGTTCGCATGTGTGCCAAATGATGACCTCGGAGCAGGTCCTAAATTATTATTATAAATTATTATTATAAAAAAAGGTTACTATGAATGGCTGGTCAGTTCGGGCCCAATCAGATTCAGTCCTAAAATCCCAGCAATCTCTTCCCCTCCTCTCTCCCTCTCTCTCTCTCTCTCTCTCTCTCTTAGCTGGTGGAGGAGTTGGTTGCAAAGTGGAGGTCGTTCCCTGAGGCCCAGCACACTCCTCTGTATGCCCACCTGCTGGGCCTGGCCATGAAGACCATCACCCAGCTGGCCCTGGGGGAGCGATTCAGGGACGACACTGAGGTCACCCGCTTCCGCAAGAACCACAGCGCGGTGAGATACTGATTCATCTTAAAAGGGATGGTTCTGTTTTCTGGAGCCCTAGCCCTGTTTCTTACTCACCCATGTTGATCGGCACAGTCCTTTCTCACCAATGTTGATCGGCACAGTCCTTTCTCAGCAATGGGGTCGAGCTCCGGTCTGTACAAGCTGACTGAGTCTCACTGATATTTACTCCACAGTGCACACTAAGTAGATTTAATTGAGCCTCAGTCAGCTTGTCAACAGCATCATTGGTAAATAAGGGTTTAAATAGGGCTGAACTAACCCTTTGATCTGAGTTGTATATAGCAGGACAGACATGCAGCAGAAATGATCATATGTCACCATTACTGTGTAAACTATTACGATCTAAACAGATTAAATATTCCAGTTGCACGATATTGCTGTATCGAAATTTGCCTTTTGTAAATCAGCCAATTATAATCAATTATATCAATTGATTATAATTGGCTGATTTACAAAAGGCAAATGTTATGTCTAAGTCTTGTCCTTACACTTAACAGCTGTTGCAAAATCCCCATTAATTTTGACAAGCTCACCGGCCTCTGCGCGGCATTCTGTTTCCATAAATGTAGGGCAGCCGCAAGCATGGGCTTGACAATAAATCAAATACCATCAGTCATTATATCAACAGCTCTTGTCTCTTTAGTTTATTGTATTTGACTTTTGCATGCGGTCAATCTCTTTGGTCCACCAGATCTGGTCAGAGATTGGGAAGGGTTACCTGGACGGCTCAATGGAGAAGAGCTCCAGCAGGAAAGGCCAGTATGAGAGCGGTGAGTGAGAACACACGTGTTCTTATCATCTGTACCATCTGGACGAGGTGCGACACCGATAGTGGTCAAGAAGGAACTGAGAACGTGTTTGGGCTTTAAAGGTAGAATCTGTAATGCTGTGAAACAGCGACCTCTAGGCAAAAGAGCCACGCTTGGTATTGCACCTTGTTTAGATTTTTATTTGGTCTGATGTGTGGGTTGGAGTTGAGTTGGGGGAGGGGTTGCTATTGCTGGCCACACCTCAGGCTCTGCCAAGAGAGGTCTGGAGAAATTCACAGTATAATATGTTATTAAACTCCAATCCACACATCAGACCAAAACAGAAAATGTAAACATAGTGCAATACCAAGCGGGTCTGTTTAGCTTAGAGATTGCTGTTTGACAGCATCACAGATTCTACCTTTAATGAACATAACTCACAGAAAACGATCCTCTGCCATGTATTTCACTATCCATACAAACATACTTCTCACCTGTGGTTTCACTGGTTTGTAACCGATAATAAACATATTAAAGGAACACGCCAACATTATGGGAAATACGCTTACTGTCTTCTCCAGAGTCAGACAAGAAGATAGATACCAGTTTCCTTTCTGTGCTTTCAGTAGAAAGCTATCCAGCTGCAAGCTAGCCTAGCTTAGCACAAATTAATGGAAGCGCATAAGGACCAGCTAGCCTAGCGCAAAACTCCGGGAGAGGTGTTTTTAGCCAACAACTAGACTAGCTGTTCCGTATCCACTTCCATTAGTTTGTGCTAAGCTAGGCTAGCTTGCAGCTGGATAGCTTTCTACTGAACGCACAGAGAGGAAATTGGTATCTATCTTCTTGTCTGACTCTGGAGAAGACGGTAAGAGCATTTCCCGTAATGTAGCCGTGTTGCTCTAACTCCAGTACCATAGTCATGGAAGGCCATGGGGACTTTCCCCATCTGACCGCCTGGCAGGGAATGAATGGTGCTTCATTCCTCATGCTATCTGCTCATTGTGTTCAGCTCTGTCAGAGATGGAGTCAGTGCTGCTGTCTGTGGCCAAGGAGAGGAGGTCCCAGAGCAACCACACCGTCTTTGTGGACACTTTGCTCCAGTCCAACCTGACGGAGAGACAGGTAACCTACTGCCTGCTGGTAAATGACAGGAGGTCATCGTTTGGTAATCTGAAGGTTCCCGATTCTATTCCGACTCCTCCCGGCAGCGTGTGAATGTGAGGCATAAGTTGTAAATTACTTTGGATAAAAGCGCTATATAAATGCACTGCAGTCAATTTGCTAGGGGTGGGGGAAAAAATCTATTCACACAGGAATCATCGCATTTCTATCTTCTACTGATTCATCACAAATTCCAAAAATCGGTTTATTATTAAACATTTTAATGGGATTACTGAATTGGAAAATGAACTCAAAACAACAATCTAGATTCTAGAATCAAATCTATGATTTTGAATTTAAATCGTGACCCCAAGAATCTAAATCGATCGTGAGATCAGTGCACCTCTACCTACTGACATTTCCTACTTAAAAATTCTCCACGTTACATACTATATTGTATGAATTCTCCATGCTACATACTATATTGTAGGATTTATCCATGCTACATACTATGTTGTATGATTTATCCATGCTACATACTATATTGTATGAATTCTCCATGATGCATACTATATTGTAGGATTTATCCATGCTACATACTATGTTGTATGATTTATCCATGCTACTATATTGTATGAATTCTCCATGATACATACTAGTATGTTGTATGATTTTTCCATGCTACAAGCCGGAGGTACCGCTGCAGAGAATTTAACCCAGGTCTCTGCGGTGGTAGGCGAGTGCTTAGACCTCTACACAATCAAGAGGGCCCCCTTTCCCTAGCCCTCTAGATTGTGAAGCGACCTTGGGTTTCCTGAAAGGCGCTATAGAAATTTGATTTATTATTATTATTATTATTATTATTATTATTATTATTATTATTATTATTATTATTATTATTATTACACTACCCAGCCACACCACAGATTCTACCTTTAACCTCTCTTGGAACAGGAAGCACCCCTAACAAATATTGTCTCGTCAGGTTGGTCTCGCTTTACTCTCTTCAGTTTGACAGTTGATAACTAGCCAAACTGGCATGAAGACATGTTAGTGAGTTTGGTTTCAACAGTGTACTGTTGACATTTAAATGTAGATTATTCAATATCTATATGCCACAGAGCATTCATAGCAGTGTATTTCATATTCATTGTTAAGATAAACCTATATTTATTTCGTCTTGCGTTGTATTTGCATGTACAGTAAGGTGGAACCGTACGGTACCACCAAGACTTACTGTATTGCCATTTATTCTGCTATTACAATAAATGGTTAGACTAATGACACGAGTGATTCCTGACAGAAATTAAGTCGTACTATTGTAAATTGGGTCGAATATGTTTCGATATGAATGATATTTGTAATGACTCATTTCAGATCATGGAGGACAGCATGGTTTTCACCTTAGCCGGTTCTGTCATCACGGCAAACTGTGAGTAATGTTTCTCCACGTCAAACACGCCTGTCACATGTTTAGTCTCTGCTGTTCCAAAGCATATAGACGGGTTTCTTGACCATATCAGACTCAGTGTGCAAAAAGGAATGTAATCCTGGTCAGAACAGCGGGGCAGACTACAATATATTTGCATTTGTTAGCCATGCTAGTGATCTAAACAATCAATCCAACTAGATATGTAAAAGTTGAAAGATTCACACTTACAGCCGTGTTGATTTGGCAAAATGACATCCAGACGTTTTCATTTGAAACACATTTTTGTCAGGGGAGTGTCATGGTTTCTCCATAGAGCCCTGTTATACTTTTAGTCAGGGGAGTGCCATGGTTTCTCCATAGAGCAACATTGTATTTTTCTTTTTTTGCGCAGCAGCTTGCGCAGGTAGGGGGTAGGCCTAACTCAGTCACGTGATTCGGCAGGTATTGCTGATTGGCTCTAACACATTGTGTTTACAAACAAGAAGCCTGTCTGTACACAATCTACTCCCACTGCACTGCAGCTTCTATTTTTTTTATCAATATGAAAATAAAAGTTATTACATACACACAACTGATATCAAAATGGAGATTTCTCATCAGTGGCCACTTTTCATGGTTACAAAAATAAATTCTTGTTGAATATTTTTCATTATTGCTTCTTTACGGCAGGTGTAATATTTTAATAATTTGGAATGAGGACCACGTACACTCAACCACATACAAATAATGTGGAATAAGCAACAAAGAAGAGCAGTGCTATTTAAAACGTACCCATTAAATGTAGGGATGTCCGATATTATCGGCCTACCGATATTATCGGCCGATATCGGCATTAAAATGTGATATCGGAAAATATCGGTATCTGTTTAAAAAAAATTATTATAATTTTTTTTACTTTTCTATAACCTTTATTTACCCAGGCAAGTAAGAACAAATTCTGATTTTATTTATTGTCAAAAGTATGCATAATGTTGTGTTAATTCCACAACAAGAGATGTGTAATGTTAATTACCTGAAATTATTCCATTTTTTGGGGGGGGGGGGGAGAACCCTGCATATATCGGTATCGGTTGATATCGGTATCGGAAATTAAGAGTTGGACAATATCGGTATATCGGTATCAGTAAAAAAGCCAATATCGAGCATCCCTAATTAAATGACATGCTTTGGAGCACAATTCTTCTTTTGCTGATGAGCTAGAATTTTATGGCTGCTCCCTACGAAACTTGCTGATAAGCTAGTATTAAATGGCTGCTCCCTACGAAACATGCTGATAAACTAGCATTAAATGGTTGGTACTTACGAAACCTGCTGATAAGATAGCATTAAATGGCTGTTACCTACAAACTCCTCAAGATGTCTTATTTCCAATGATCCCTCCATCTTCATTCTAGCTGTACAATTGAGCCCGCTAGTCTTTTTACATTTACATTGAACACTGAATGGAACATTTACCATTTAGTCTAAATGTCTTCCTTTTTTTGGCTTATTCCACATTGTTTGTATGTGGTTGCGTGTACATGGTCCTCCTCCCAAATGATTAAATATTACACGTAGAATAGAGATCAATGTAGTTATCTTTCCTTTTTTTGGGACAGTGTGTATCTGGGCGGTCCACTTCTTATCCACCTCGGAAGAGGTCCAGGACAAGTTGTTTCAGGAGCTTCAGGAGGTGCTTGGTTCTGATCCCATCTCCCTGGACAAGATCCCTCAGCTCAGGTGAGACCTGGAGAGAAGGTTCCAGCACGATCTGATCCTGGGCCAGCAAGGGTCAGGGTGAGGGTTGCTGGGCATATCTTTTAGGTTACCTACATAACCCAAAGTGTTGGCGTAACGCCATTCCCTTGATTAGCATGAGTGAGTGTCTCTATGGCAAATGCCTCCTGCGTGAGCTCATCACTCAGCTCTAGTTACATTATGCCAGCTCTGATTGGCTGACATTGATGATGCATGCGTCAACAACGAAAATAACCCTCCCCTCCCAATATATTGGGACAGACACCGCATCAGTCATCATTTGAAACAAACTCACCACTTCCTCGCTTCCATAGCAAGAAGGCCTGATCCGGTGAGACTCGTGCTAATCAGAGAACCGAGTTACACAAGTCACAATGTCACATGAAGTTACTTGTGTCTCGTTCGTGTCTCACAATGGGGAAAATACTGACTCCTGTGTCACCAGACAAGCCTGTTCTGAAGACACCGCTCAACCGTGTGACGCTTCACATGGAAGAAACTAGTAGTCGGCAGTGTTGTAGTCGAGTCACTAAATCCGAGTCGAGTCTCGAGTCCCCAGTGTTTGAGTCCAAGTCTGAGTCACCAAAGAAGAGCCCGAGTCGAGTCCCCATTACCCTAGTCCAAGTCCAAGTCATTGAGGTTGAGTCCACGCCACTCTGGCAGTCAAAGAGCTGACATACAAATAAAAAAGGTCTACATTAAACATAAATGACACAGCGGTCACCATTTCAAAAGGAGTTCATTTACTTTGTGACACAATAGCCAAACAAATGCACTAGCCATCAATATCGTATGCCAAATGATTAGGGCCTAAAAATAACTGTTTATCAATGAACAAGTCAGAGTCCTCGTCTGCACCTTCCAAGTCTGAATGCAGCCAATGCTCGAGTCCGAGTCGAGTCATGAGTCCTGAAAATCAGTCCATGACTCGAGCCTCGAGTACTACAACACTGGTAGTCGGGTGATATGGGGTTTTCAAAGGCCAATGCCGATACTAGATTTTTTTAGTCAAGCGGTCGATGGCTGATATAATGATCGTTGATGACAGCTAGGTTTACTAACATTACCCTAAAAACTGAGTTTTTCTAAAACATGAATATTTCTAACTTTTGGATATAAAATATTGCAGTATTTTTTCCATTAAAAAGTGAACTATTTACCGTCTTTCCAGGTACTGTAAGCTAGCATGAAGAGACTGGTATCAGTGGATTCCTTATGTGATACCATATTTTTCTAGCCCAGTAAAGGCTGCGGAAGATGGTAATGTCATCTGACCAATGTTCAATATCGGCCAATACAGATATTTTAAAAACTGCCAATATCGTCAAACATTGTCTGTTAATTTGTCAGATCCAATTCTACTTCTACAGCGGTGTTAACTCGTCACAAGTATTTGTTTTTCACTTTTAAAACAAGTACAATCATTATTTGTTTATTTCCCGGAGATTGACAGTGTAGTGAGAAAGTGATGTGCTTTGTGGAGAGACCAGCATTGTAAATACTATAAACCCAACACGACTTAGCTTACATAAAGTTAAACTTACCCTGAGTTTCCCCAAGGGGATCAATAAAGGAATATATTATCTTAAAGCTAATCTTCCAAAAGTAAGAAAAAAATATAAGAAAAAGCTTTAATAAAAGACTAGTTCATGATAGAACAATAAAAACAAGCCAGCATGTTTCATTACTGTGACACGGCGTGACAGTTTCACATTCTCAAACCCTACATGCCTCAAGTAAAATCAGTGTGTGAGGGGGGGGGGGGTCAATGTGGGTGAGGGCGTTTATCCAGAAAAGGGCTCAGAAATTGGCCATAATGACTCCATTTATGGTTTATTTTTTGTAGTTTTATTTTGAAAAAATTATTGTGTATATAATTTGTGTGTATATGTACTGCAGACAATACATGTGACAGACATTATGCTCTTATGTATTATAATTTGACGCATCTTATATTGGTATATTTACTGACCTCTAGTGGAGATTGATCTTTTCTGTTTCCTAACCAGATTATTATCCGAACCTCTCATCAACAGCTGATGGTTAAAGAGTGCCTTGGATTCACTTCTTCTGTTTTTGATGCATTTCCCTCTCCTTGGACTAAAGAGCACCTTCATACAGCTTCGCTTCCCCAGCATTTGAACGCTGTAGCCTCCTCTATTTCTGCTTTTAGCGAACACAATGTTGTCGCAACAAAGAGATTTTGCCGAAAACAGTAATGTTTTTTGTCATAGATCACTAGATGTATCCACTCATAATATGAGTTTCTTATTTTCTGGTTGATAAGAAGGTGACATTGGCCTAATGGGCAATAGTAAACATTAAATACTTAACCTGCGAACATAAGACTCCTCAGACAGCACAATATTGAACAAAATTCATAGGTTTATAAAATAGGCAGAGTTGAAGCACAGGCAAGGGTTTTTTCAACAAAGAAAATAAATGATGGAATTACAACAGACTGCTGGTAGAGCAGGGCATTCTGGCATTTCCATGGTGTATACTGGTGCCAGAGTGCTGATTGCCGGAGTTTCAGAGCAGTGTATCTTCCTCATGTGTTCAAAAGGTGTAACTTCATCCTGAATATTGATTGACAATGATATAAATTAATTAAAATAGAATACTTGTTGTTGACCAATTATAAAAATATTAGAAGATTCAGGTGGCCTCCTGTCAACCTATGTGTATAGTTCTGTCCAAATTGTATCAGATGTGTAGGAACTGTGGCTGGTGCGAACAAACGCACACATGCACCAACGGACAGGAGAGAGTACAATATCCCCAAAACTACCAAACTACCAAAAGCAGAGCACTGATTCGGAAGAGAATGGCATTAGCCACCTAGCTGCTTGTCAGCCAGTGGGCGAGGCTCGAGTACACGTTTAAACTCCCCGTCCTTGAAGGAATTACAATTCGATTTCTGGTTTGTCCTCTCCAGGTAGGAAGAGAAATATTTTACATTACGATCTGAACTAAAAAAAAACGTGGATTTGCGTGATATAGCTTTGCTCTGATCATATTTCCGTCCTTGGCCAGATATTGCCAGCAGGTTCTGAATGAGACGGTAAGGACAGCCAAGCTCACCCCCGTCGCCGCCCAGCTTCAGGAAGTGGAGGGGAAAGTCGATCAGCATGTTATCCCCAAAGAGGTATCTGGTTACCTGCACACACACTCTCTCTCTCTCTCTCTCTCTCTCTATATATTTGCGATAAACATAGCAGTACCATTATGTGATAAGTATTTAATTTTTAAGGCGGTAATTTCACCATTCATTATTTTATATTGTGGTTTCCTACTTTAGCTACTAAGTAATTGAGTAATGTCTTGTTCTCATGGTGTTAGATCAGATCTGAGTAATGTCTTGTTCTCATGGTGTTAGATCAGATCTGAGTAATGTCTTGTTCTCATGGTGTTAGATCAGATCTCTCAAGTAATGTCTTGTTCTCATGGTGTTAGATCAGATCTGAGTAATGTCTTGTTCTCATGGTGTTAGATAACATCTCTGATCAGTGTCTTGTTCTCATGGTGTTAGATCAGATCTTCGGTCAGATCTCTTGAGTAATGTCTTGTTCTCATGGTATTTCAGACTCTTGTCATCTATGCTTTGGGAGTCGTCCTTCAAGATGCCAGCACCTGGAGCCTTCCCTACAGGTGGGCTTGAATTACTGACATTTTACAACTGCTTTGATTGGTTTATTGTCCCCCCATGCGATGACATTGCAAGCGAGCGACCTGATTGAATTAATTGGTGTTGGTTGGTCAATCCATACATATACTGTACCATCACAGGTGATGTCTCGGACACCACTGGCTCGATTTTGAAGATGAATGATTAATATTCCCACTGTGTTCTGGCATTTACAAAATTACTGATTTGCCTATCTTGTGATATTTCAGACACCACTGGTCCAATTTTCACTACACTTGGGGGAATGGTGCACCTTGCCAGGGCACTAGTTGAAGGATGCACCTTGCCACAGCATTAGTTGAATGATGCACCTTGCAGCAGCCATAGTTGAGCGATGCACCTTGCCACATCACTAGTTGAAGGATGCACCTTGCCACAGCATTAGGTGAATGATGCACCTTGCCACAGCACTATGTGAAGGATGCACCTTGCCACAGCACTAGTTGAAGGATGCACCTTGCCACAGCATTAGTTGAAGGATGCACCTTGCCACAGCATTAGGTGAATGATGCACCTTGCCACAGCACTAGGTGAATGATGCACCTTGCCACAGCACTAGTTGAAGGATGCACCTTGCCACAGCACTAGTTGAAGGATGCACCTTGCCACAGCATTAGGTGAATGATGCACCTTGCCACAGCACTATGTGAATGATGCACCTTGCCACAGCACTAGTTGAAGGATGCACCTTGCCACAGCACTAGTTGAAGGATGCACCTTGCCACAGCACTATGTGAATGATGCACCTTGCCACAGCATTAGGTGAATGATGCACCTTGCCACAGCACTATGTGAATGATGCACCTTGCCACAGCACTAGGTGAAGGATGCACCTTGCCACAGCACTATGTGAATGATGCACCTTGCCACAGCACTAGGTGAATGATGCACCTTGCCACAGCACTAGGTGAAGGATGCACCTTGCCACAGCACTAGGTGAAGGATGCACCTTGCCACAGCACTAGGTGAATGATGCACCTTGCCACCACTAGGTGAAGGATGCACCTTGCCACAGCACTAGGTGAAGGATGTTGAGCGATGCGCCTTGCAGCAGCAATAGTTGAGCGATGCACCTTGCAGCAGCAATAGTTAAGCGATGCACCTTTCCGCAGCACTATTTGAACGATGCGCCTTGCAGCAGCACTAGTTGAAAGAGATTTCAATAACATACTGGTATGATGGTTTTCTTGAATGTGGATGATAATAATATAAAAAAGGAATACTTAATCCTTAATCACAATTACAAAATATGTAATACATTTGTAAATGCAGCGCACCCTTCCTTCACAGCGGTGTGCTCCGCCCCCCCCCCCCCCCCCCCCCCCCCCCCCACATGCCCAAACAGTAGTTTCAGCTCGTGTTGAGAGGGAGGAGGGAGCCACATCACGTTTCTCCAGTTATTTTTAAACGTCTTTGGTAACTTGTAGAAGATGACAGAAAGGCATCCTTTGGTCGAGAAGAAAGGTAAAACTAATTGTCGTCGTCATACGATGTTCTCAAATCAATGAGTAATCGTGTTTAATAATTGTGATATCAATATCAATCAAAATAATGGTGATTATGATTCTTGCCATAATGGAGCAGCCCTGGTGTTGAGTTAGATGTTGTGTTTGCTGATATATACATAGCCAAAACGAACAGTGTCTGAACTATTTAGCAAAATAACACTCCTTTTAGCCTTTGAGCCCTTCTGAAGGCTTGGCTTATTTGTCAACCAATGGCGGTCAGTCGTGACACAACTTCTGTGTTATAGTGACAGCTGATCAATTTGAGAACGCAAGATTTGGTGTGATTGTCAACTTGAAACTAGCTGACTTATCTGTAGCTTTGCATTTGAAATGGGTATACAGCTAAAAGGAACCAGCTGATTATCTGTAACTTTGCATTTTAAATGGAGGTACAGCTAAAAGAACCCAGCTGACTTATTCGTAGCTTTGCATTTGAAATGGGTATACAGCCAAAACAACCAATTTCAGTTGAATGTTCCAATACTTTTGCTACTTGTGCTCTTTGCATGGATACTAGGTATTATAATCTATGGTCTTAGTGTTTTGACTCCCTTCACTATATGCTCTCAGGTTTGACCCGGATCGATTTGAAGAGGAATCGGCCAGGAAAAGCTTTTCTTTGCTTGGATTCTCAGGAAGCCAGGCGTGCCCAGAGCTGAGGTAACGGGGAACTTCTGCCACAACATTTGGAAATGTTTTTGCCTTTTCCCCCATCCACCAATTTAGTCATTAAGCCAATTCCCCCCTGCCCCTGGTCATTGTGCTACCCTACTGTTGGTCTGGGGAGGGTGTAGACTACCCTACTATTGGTCTGGGGAGGGTGTAGACTACCGGTTGCCTCCTCTGATACATGTGGAGTCACCAGCCACTTCTTTTCACCAGACAGCAAAGAGCGTAACGCGCGCACAAGTTTCACGCTATCCCCCAGATCCCCTCCCTGCTGAACAGGCACCCCGACCGACCAGTAGAGGTCGTTGTAGCAATGACCAGGACTCATACCCCCACCGGCTTCCCACCCTAAAGCTAGAGTGAAATAGAAATAAATAGATTTAATTTTGAGAAATCCATAGATACCAGTTATTTCATGATACCATACGAATAAAGGGACTTAATCAAATGATGTCGGTACCACACAACAAAGCCGTGCAGTTTTGTACAAAGATGTGATTTCCACATGGAATTTATTTTTACATTTATATATTGCTTTTATCCAAAGTGCTTTACAACTTATTCCTCTCATTCACACATCGCTGGCAGAGGCGACCATCCAAGGTGCCAACCTGCTCATCGGGAGCAGTTGGGGGTTAAGTGTCCAGGAGCCGGAATCAGGAAGCTTCAGATTACCAGACTACCACTGTCATTGTCACTTTGCCTTATTTCTGTAGGCTGTGGTTCCTAAATAGTATTGGAGTTGCATGAATGTATCTGTAAAGCTGAGACTCTTGTTGATTCAAAGAGTCCAATTGCGTTCACATGTGATGTGAGTATTCATAGTAGCCCTTTCATTTAGGTGAGACAATTTATTTTGGTAAAGCTTGACCTCACTGTTAGACCTAAGAAGCAGAGACCTGGGCCATTCAGAGAGTGTATGGTTTGTCCAGGTACATTTAAAATAAGGGGGATTTTCTGAGCCATGTTCAGCTCACCATCTTATTCTTCCTGGAATCTCCAGATGTCAAAGGTCATTGATGGGAAAACAACAGTGACCTTTTTGTGTGACTTTTGACATTCATTTCCAGTCACTTGTGTTGAGTGATGTTAACCTAACAGAGACTTCACAAATCAAAGTGATAAAGAAAGGATTGTTTAATATGAAATCATTGTACATAATGTAGCGTGGATAGCAGAACATTTATGAGAAATCTTTGGTGCATGACCCCATCGCTGAAGAGGAGCACACGATCACATGACAGGGGGCACAGGAGGGATCACATTATATATTTATAAATAGAAATGATTGACAAACAGTAATGAGCTGCATCTCAAATGAATCATTGGGGTCCCCGATTTCTGATGATTTAGGAACACTGCTTGCCTCATGTACTGCCCGGGTTGTAAAGGTTGTTCACCTTGTGGGGTAGCCAGGTAGGGAAGAAAATTATTCATTTAGAAACAGTTAATTACCAGAAAAGAATGAAAGTAGAATAGAATAGAAATACTTTTATTATCCCGTGGGAAATTTGACACTGCAAATCGCTCAACATTTAAACATTTAGACAGAACAGGTCACGAATAAGAATAATAAAACAAATCAAATCAAGTTGCCTAAGATAAGAGTAGAGTAAAATAGAATAAAAATGGAATAAAATATACAGTAAATAAATACAGTAAAAATATACTGAGGTCTACAGTAGGTGTAATATTGCACAGTACTGTTTCAAACTAAGTCCAGGAAGATGGTAACTGCCACTCTGTGCTCAGTGATGCATTGTATAGTCTGATGGCTGTTGGAATGAAGGACTTCCTGTGCCGTTCAGTGCTGCATTTAGGTAGTGTGAGTCTGGCACTGAACCTGCTCCTCCTGTCCGCCAAGTCTGTGTATAGTGGGTGGGAGGGGTTTTCCCTGATGGCCTGGAGCTTAGCAAGGCTCCTCCTCTCCGCCACCCTCGCTAGGGAGTCCAGCTCCACCCCAACCACGCTACTGGCCTTCCTGACCAGCTATCCAGCATGTTTGTGTCCCCTGCTCTCAGTCCGCTGCCCCAGCAGGTCACAGCGTACAAGAAGGCGCCCGCCACCACCGACTCATAGAAGATCCTCAACATCCTTGTACAGACATTGAAGGATCTCAGCCTTCTGAGGAAGTAGAGTCGGCTCTGGCCCTTCTTGTACAGTGCCTCTGCATGTTTTGACCCGTTCATGTTTGTTGTCGATGTGCACACCAAGGTATTTGTACACCTCAACCATGTCCACATCAACTCTCCTGATGGAAACGGGGGTCACAGGTGCACTCCTCCGCCTCCCCAGCTCCACAACCAGTTCCTTGGTCTTCGCCACATTTAGCTGCAGGTGGTTTTTATCGCACCATGTGACAAAGTCCACTACCAGTTCCCGGTATTCCATCTCGTCACCGTCCTTTATACATCCCACTATCGCAGAGTCATCAGAAAACTTATGAAGGTGGCAGGACTCTGACAGATAGTGGAAGTCGTTGGTGTACTGTAGACAGTGAAGAGGAAGGGAGAGAGGACTGTCCCCTGCGGGGCCCCGGTGTTGCTGACCAGTCTGTCTTTCTTACTTCTTAAGATTGAAAGTAAATTATAAAAAATTTATTTAGACGTGTTTCTCTGCCAAACAAACTTAACAAACATGTTCCACGGATTCAAGCATGTCATGTAAAATGATTGAAACGATACATAGTTGGCTACGTCCCTTTTTTAAAAGCAGCCCGTGTCTATATGGACGCCGTTATCTCATCTCAGGAGAGGATTCCTAGTGCAATTCTCTTCATTCTTAATTGGCGGTTTGATCTCCCCCTCAGGTTCGCGTACACCGTCGCCACTGTCCTCCTCAGCACGCTGGTTCGAGAGCTGAAGCTGCAGCAGTTGGACGGCCAAGCGGTGGAGGTCAAGTCTGAACTGGTGTCCACGCCCAAAGACGACACCTGGATCACCGTCAGTGGAAGAGGCTAGAATTGCGTCGTCATCCTGGAAGAGACCACTCACGTCAGGATAGATATGTTCTTTGTGACTGAAGCTGCTGCCATCTGTGCCACGATAATGAACCCTCTTTCACTTAGTCACTTAGATCTTTTCCTCTTACTGTCTTGATCAAAAACTGGGCCTGCTCAGCGTTTTCATACCAGCCACAGAGCATGATAGGATCATGCAGTACCCTTGTATGAAAGCATCTAGATTAGTTTAATGTGTCCTCGGTCTGGACTGTTTGTAAACCTTAAAGCACATTTTGGCCTTGCGCAAACAAGGGCCACATTTGCACTTGTTAAAAAGGTTCCACCTGCGGGGATAAACTTGGTATTCTGGCTTTTCAGGCTCCTAAGACCCTTTCTCCTTGGGGTGTGTGTTGGACTATGAAATAAAAGTAATATTGGAGAGGTCAAGCACTCCTGGCTACCAAACGTGTAGCCTATTGAGATGTCAAATATTTTTAAGGTTTTATTATGGTTATAAACCGTTGTGTACTTATTTTTACCACTAACATTCCTGATGGCCTGAGACTTCTTTTCGTGATCAAATTATTTTAATGTTGGGACATTTCATTGAAAAAAAAAAACATGATTGTTATGCTGCAAACGATGTTGAATATGTATAAATAAATGATGTAATCGTTTCTCGGTTGTATCAAATTGTTTATAAAGCAATAATAGTAATAGCGTACGTGCAATTTTACCTACACCGCCTCTGCATGAGTTCATGACGGGGGAGCCCTGCTGCAGTACCTGTACAAGTCCGCAGAGGCGCTACTGAGCCAACACACACATTGCTAAAGATGTGAAAAATGGCGGAGTTACAAATGCTTTTGGAAGAGGAGATTCCAGCCGGGCGTAGTGCTTTACTAGACAGTTTCACCAATTTGGAAAGAGTCGCGGAGTATTGTGAAAGCAACTATGTTCAGGTAATTATCGTGTGTGTGAAAATGGGACGTTATATTGTTGGAACAAAACATCACAGGCGGCAGGTACTGGAGGAGGACGGTGGGCGAAGTGATGCTAGGCTAACCGCTCTGCTAACGTTATAGCTGCGGCTGCGGGTTGATGCTAGTGTTGGTTTCTCTGTCATGTTAGCCTACTATGCTAAAGCGAAAACAACCCGCATTTACGCACCGAATTTTAACCGCTTTCCCAACACGTCAAACGACAAGTTAACGTCGGAACACGTATTACCTCTCAACTTGTTCACGCGGTTTGACATAACACGGGTTTGTATGTTCGACAAAACGCTGCTGCTTGTGTGTCACTTCTTCCACATCCATCACGACTAGCGTTAGCCTCTAGCCGAGCCGAGCTACCAGAGGCTCCGCTCGGCGTCCCCAGCCGTCCACACCGCGAAGCAGCGGCCAGCTGTGGGGCGACAGACAGCACCGTGGAATCAATGCGATCAATCAGTTGGTGCTGCAGCAGCAAATCGATCATTCGTTCAGTCGGGATGCGGGGCGTGTTGTTTGTTATCGAGGCAAATCGTCTTGTTGATACGCTTTTCGTTGACATAAGTTAATAGCCATCATGACAGCTCTATGTCATCATTCTACGTCAAATGTATTATACTCTCTTTTCTGGACTCTTTTTGTATCACAAACGGTACTGTATTTGCAAATCTGGTATCATAAATGTATAGATGTAGCAGTACTGTCTATCTGTATGTCGTGTATGTCATATATGTTATGATGAATTGAAAATGGGGGACCCTGATGTAAACAAGACGAAAGTCTTTCTCTGGTCTGCATCCCCTTAACAATTGTGTGTACTGGGCTGTACTGTATTGTACCCATTCTGCAATCTGTTAATAAAGTTTTCAATCAATCATCAGCCACGGTTCGTGATGTTCAGCTCAAAGGGAAGGGGTTCTCCTGAAAAGGGGCGCATGCTAATCATTGCACCTCCTCGCGCATATTTTAAATCATGGTCTGTTGTTTCAATAAAAAAAAATGTGGGCATATTTATTCGATTAGATTCAATTCAAATGTATTGTCGTGGTCATACAGTGCAACGAAAATAAGTTTGCATCTAACCAGAGATGCAAATGTAACAGTAAAGTACAATGTACAGGAGTGTATAATAAACGAGTACTACTACTGAGTGAGTAATAATGCTAATCAGATGTATGTACATTGTTATTATGTTGTTATAGTATTATGTACAGTGATACAGGTATAAAAAGCACTATAGTAGTAAGTAAGCCATACTGGCCAGAGGTATAGGTGAGGGATATATATATATATATATATACTGGGAAAAGGGTTTTGTTCAGTATTGGTAACAGAGCCTAGACTCCAGTATAGGCAATGGGTTCAGAGTGTATGCGTTAGATTTGGAACGTTCACATAAATCACGGTTCATATCACGCTTTTGGGGCCATGCTTCGATATGTTTCAGCGGGGAGAAAGAATTCCTTCGCTAATTCAAATAGTATTTGATCAAAATTTGTTTTCATAAAATTAGTTTTGCCTTCAATGCATTAGCTGAAAGCATAAGGAACACATAGGCCTACTTTCTGTCCATTAATAATTTGTTCATTATAGGTGGCTTTCATATGGGTGCATTGGGTGGGTGTCAGGAAAAATCTTTTTTTCTGGTGTAATCAAGAGTTTTGGGCAGTCTGGTAACTCTGCTCTGGAGTCCATCCCTCTGTGTAGCCTCCTGTTGGATCATTCTTTGACAATTCGGTGTCTGTTCCAAGTTTGGAAATGACCTGTTGCTGAAGTAAACTTGAGAGGAAATAATGTTGTGGCTCGAGGTTATGCACTGAAATAACAAACGTGACCGCATCAGGCTGCATATAGTTTGCTATAAATAACAACATTTACAGATTTGATTATGGATTTTGACCTGTTTGAATATGCATAGAGAGGTTGTAAATAAATACGTTGAATACTTGTTTTTGCCTTCCCCGATCTATCTATCTGTTGCAACAGACCGGAGCGATGTGAACTGACTCATAATGTTAAATTGCGCAGCACAATTCTCACACTCAGTCGCTGTTTAATCCATCTCTATTGTAGACAAAACTAAATCTGTAATGCGCCAAAACAGCAGACTTAAGCGATGCTGGAGAATATTATGATATTAGCTTGTCTTGTTCACTTAACGTTACCAGTGGCCTAATTGTAATTTTCGAGACAAACTTACTGACACAGCTGCACTCACCACCTCGCCTCATGGACAAACAAAAAGGTCCCCAACAGATTTTGGATTTAAATGCTGCAGCCGGTATGAATTACTAATGTTAACTGACTGTAGTATTCCTTATTCTTAGTGTTGTATGACAGTAAATGGAAATAGTAAAAGGCCAATTAAAAAAACACTCCATACACACTGCAGGAGTGATGTAAAGGGTTCCACACAGTACCAAAGTAAACCCAGGAGTGATGCATTAGGCTACAGCAAAGCATTCCACACAGTACCAAAGTAAACCCAGGAGTGATGCATTAGGCTACAGCAAAGCATTCCACACAGTAGCAAAGTAAACCCAGGCCAGGAGTGATGCATTAGGCTACAGCAAAGCTTTCCACACAGTACCAAAGTAAGCATTAGGCTAGCAAAGCGTTCCACACAGTACCAAAGTAAGCATTAGGCTACAGCAAAGCGTTCCACACAGTACCAAAGTAAACCCAGGAGTGATGCATTAGGCTACAGCAAAGCATTCCACACAGTACCAAAGTAAACCCAGGATTGATTGAAAATTTTATTAACAGATCGCAGAAAGGGTCCCCCATTTTCAATTCATCATAACATATATGACATACATGACATACGGATAGACAGTACTGTTACATCTAGACATTTATGACATACCAGATCTACAAATATACAGTACTGATTATGAGTACAAAAAGAGTTTACAAAGAGAGTATATACATTTGAGGGGGAAGAAACTGTACATTGGAGGAGGTTGGGTAGGTGACCTACAGTACCAGTAACTCCAACGGTCTCTAGGTGCCCCAAACCGTGGCGGTAGAACTGAACGATATTCGGATATTTTACACAAACTGTTCCATCCCTAGTCTGCAGCATGGGGGGCTGCCCAGCTTGCTTCAAGCAGGCTAAGCAAAGTGCTGTAACAGTGATCTGGGTTGATTTGAGACATGGTCCTATGGACGTCCGTTATGCATACTTGCACTGTTCTATGTGCCAGGGTTTTACATAGTCTCATCATGTTATTGTCACTGTGTGGAATGCCTTGTGTAGTATCCTATTCGGATCATGATGTGTAGTCTGTACCTATTCGTGATCATACGCCTTTCCCTTGTAATCAAACTTGTTGTGGAAGTGAACAAGTGCTTGTGTACTCTGTTGAGAGAGACCTTTTCAAACCTCTCTCAAGCCTAGCAGGAGTTTTTATTCCGAACGACTGTTGCCAGGGAGGCATGGTTTTGACGAGACATGCAACCGAAATCTGACATAATCACACACTTGATGAATAATGGCTGATCAGGTTGAACAGGTTGCTGTGTGTGTAAGTGGGATCCCAGCTCTCTGGATGGTCACAGCTTGTTAGCCGGCCTGGCAGGCTGCCCTGCTTTGTTCTTACCCTGCAGGATTTTCTTGACAGCTGTCGGATTCAGATTTTCACTTAGATTAATTAGGGATGCACAGTCACAAACTGGCAAGGATACATTTCCACTGCAGATGCCAATTCTGCATCTTAAACTGTAAATATCAGCCGACACAGAGTACTGATCGGATCCATCATTACATCACATCACAGAGTACTGATCTGATCAACAATTATTGCATCACAGATTATTAATCTGATCTATTATTACATCAGGGATGGGCAAAACTCACAAGCTATTCGTTCACTGGGAACTATTTGACTACTAATCGAACCCCCCCCCCCCCTCACACATGTTATTACATCAGAGTATTGATCTGATCTATTATTACATCAGAGTTATCCATTATTGCACTATGACACTGCACTGATATTGGATGTCACAGAAATCAAAGCAAAGCAACTTGATTTTCTCAATGATATAGACACAGAAAGTTGTTGTTCTCTCTGATGGTGAAAAATATCTCATATCAAGGCCCATATCTTGGGCTTTGAATAGGGCTGCCGCGGTATTGATTTTTTCCTTACCGCACAAATTAGCGAAGCCATTCAAACCGCCGCGGTAACCGCAATAATAATATTTTTTAAATGTACTGTTAAAATAATTGGTTCCTAAATAAACTTTTCGAATGCATTTATTTCTGTAGTAGTCTATTCTTTATAGCCTCTAGTCTAATGTTAAATGTCTATCTTTATTCCAGTGTTACTTGTCATTAAAGAGGACGACTTTGCAGCAGGAATATTGGTTGAAAACAGCTGGCTGTTTAGCCTGTTCTTGAAACTGCTGGTCGCGACTTGCGGTAGCTAACGTTAACCAAACGCTTGGTTCAATAACCAACTAGGAATTAATTGACTGTGTCCTATCTATCTGCATCACGGATAATAATGTCATGGAATCGTTTGTTCAACCCAGTGGCCAGCGAATTAACACCAGCTAAAGCTAGTGATGGATCCGGTTATTACCCAGGGCTTAATCAAGAGTTAAACTGCTCACTCAGCCCTATCGTTACATTAGATAGCCAACAGTTTAATCCCTAACGTTATGTGTAGCTGGCTATCCTTCAACACATACCATAACATGGCCCAGGAGTACATTTTAGCTTATTCTACCAACCTGTTACAGACCGAGTTTATATACCCAGCAAATAAACTGAGCTAACGTGCTAACGTTAGGCAACTGCGCTCAGCACACACACACACACAAACAATATGGCATATTTAATGCTCCAGAACAGAACCAGAACTGACCTGTCCTCACTAACCGTGACCACTCCGTCTTTCGGGATCAAAACGGCAGCATTTTACGGCATCCGAATTAGGCCTGGGCGATTCTTGCTAAAATGTGAATCACGATTTTCCTCCCCAAGAATTGAGATCACGATTCTCTCACGATTATTTTTTATTTTTATTTTATAAAAACATTTATTGCACTTACATAACTTATATCTTAACTTACGGTATAACAAAGTGCTTGAGTGCTAAAAGTATCTTGTAATACAAAATAACTAGTCTCTTTTCCTCTTATTTTAGAACACTTAATCAAAGTGATTCACTTAAATGCTGCTGAACATAAAAAAAACTAGAATGTAAAATGTATGAATAAACTTAGGTGTGATTGCTTCATCAGTAATGAATGTTCGGTTATGGCTTTAGAATGTTCAGAGTGAAATAGGATGTTCCCTTAGGGTTTTAGAATGTTCAATTATGGTTTTAACCTGAAATAGAATGTTCAGTTACAGCTTTAGAATAAATAATAATACAAATAAAACCTCATCACATCATCACGCAGTTCTGTCTCGACTGTCATTCGACACTGGGTGTACAGAGCAGACAATGCAACATTTGAAAAGTATTAAGTAGCACTTGTCTAGCGTCTTGATCATTTTCTTAAACCCCTCGTTTTGAACGGTGTTGATTGACTTGATGGATATGATGATGTACTACTGTATAACGTTTGCGTTATTGAGGCTTGTGTGGTCTGACGGCTGGGATTTTGTGATGTGGTTGTCCTTCATTGCTAAATCATATTCGACTTTATGGTGACATTTGAGGTGGTTGTAGAGGTTGGTCGTGTTACCTTGCGTTGCTGCGATGGTGCCAAAGCATTGCTTGCAAAGTAGGACTCCTCCTTGTACACCATCGTCGGGTTTAATTAAACCCGAAAAAAGGGCGGCTACGTGGCGTAGTGGGCAAGGCGCTCGCCACAAAATGCTCGTCAGTTCGAGCCCAGCGCTTCACATTTGCTTTCAGTTTAGCTGGTCGTCCGTACTAATACACATTGGCCGTATTAGGGGGTGGGAAACTGATGGGTGGGGATCGGGCGTTGTGGACAGCGACTCCTACAGGTCGGTTGGTGCACCTGCGCAGTAGAATCAGGAAGTGTCGGGGGCAGCGTGAGCCTCCCATGCGTTACTCCTCGCCACTGAGAGATCGAGCTGCGCAGGTGAAAAGATGCGACTGCTGTTACCTCAAGTACCGGAGGGGACTTGTGCTATGTATGACTTAGTCCACATTGCAGCCGGCTTGTGGGAGGCAAGAAACAGCGTCCGTGACAGGGGAGGGTTGAATTGGATGATACGAAATTGGGATGGGAGAAAATATAGAAAATGGGAGAAAAAGTGGATAAAAAAAATGTAAACCCGAAAAAGTTCCATACACTGGAATGTGCTCCTTTTTTCGGTATAAGCACAGTAGTTGATATACATCACTCTCCCTCACCACCGGGATTTTCTTCAGTGTCGCTAATTTCTTTCTTTTTTCTTTAGCTTGAAAATGTTTTGTCTTGCTCGTTCGACACGTGCCGTGTTGTGTATGAGCTCAGCTGTTTACTCAGCTGAGTAGCCTGGGGGGGAGGGGCATTGTGGGGAGGGCAGCAGCGTTGTGGGGAGGGCAGCGGCAGTGAGCGCTGTGTGAGTGAGGAAGAATAATAATAGGAGCGAGTATTTTTAATGCAATTGATCTCCATTTTGATGCAAATACAAATATATCAGAATCGGCGTCATTTAGAAATAAGATTGCATAGGTCTATGAATCGAGATCGCGGTATTTTTACAATTAATGGCGCAGCCCTAATCCGAATGCCCTTCGATTGGGTTTTGCTACAAGATCCATGTTTTTAGCAGATTCAAAGCGAAAACTTCCCGTAGCAGCAAAACAAGTTCTGGGGTTCGATCAGAATGTTAACTGTGCAACTGCGAGTGGAAACCTTCGAACTCATGGTGTGAAGAAAATAGGCTATACACAACTATAATAATAATAATAATTATAAAACAAAAATTTAAACAGCCGGTTATGCGGTATTCAGCTTGACTCTGCGGTGGGCGTGACGTGATCGCGATAATGCGGTAACCGCGGCAGCCCTAGCTTTGAAGCTTCAGTTTTAATCATCAGCAAATAATCAGCGAATGCACAATAGGGCTGTGCGATATATCTACTATTGCAATATGGGAAATTTCATATCTCAAGACTCAAGTCAATAACGATATATCACAATATGGTACGTTTTCTGTAAATTCAATAAAACATATGTCTCAACAAAATGACCATACTTCATGACAACGTTTTGATAATCCATTCCTGAGTGTGAACTAAATACAAATGAAAGGCACGTGAGCACACACACACGCACACATGCAACACAGAAAACATCTCTCACCTCAGGATCTCTTTTTATTGCAGCTTGATGTAAACTACTGTGTTGTGTTTTTGCGTCAATAGTGATAGAAACGATACTAAGAGGAAAATATCTACAGATTGACATTTTTCTCTCATTCCACAATATCTCGTCATCGCAAACAGCCCGGCTAATGCGCAACGTTCTGGAGGATAAGTGATAGCTATATGTTTTTGATGTGGAGGGTAAATGATGGCTATAGGCTAATGGGCTTTGATGTGGAGGGTAAATGATAGCTATGGGGTAGGGGTGTAACGGTACAAAAAAACCACGGTGCGGTACGTACCTCGGTTTTGAAGTCGAGGTTCGGTATGGGTTTTCGGTACAGTGGGGGAAAGTTTGGCTTTCCATGTTCCACTCTGAGGGGTGATGTAGTGTGCAGTAACTAATTGTACTTGTAGGGTTGTCAACGAATATTCTATATTGAAATTAATAATCGACTTGTAAAATAATTTAAAAATAATAATTATATTAGATTGTGAAAAAAACAGCCCCCGGTGGGCGGTCGTTAGTGGTTAACATACCGTTGTATTCGTTCGGTACACTACACAGCTGTTCGGTACGGTACGGTACTAGGGGTGGGAATCACCAGTTTCATCATGATACGATATCGATTCTTTGGACAACGATACGATATTTGCCGATATCACAAAGTCTCTCACGATACAATACGATTAGATTAGATTCAGGTGCCTGCAATCGATATGAGATGATATCATATGCCCATTTAACACAATCAGTAACATTTAGATCAACTAAAAAAAGGTAACGAAAATATCATTTGACATTTGTATTTTTGAGCTCTTCCAGACATTTAAAGGAAAATCAATCTATTGTTTTTAATACAAATAGACCTCCTGTTCACTGTAAAGTGCCACGTTTTGATATATTGAGCTTTAAACTTTAAGCTCCATTTTTTGGAACTCAAAACTCAACCTAAAACCCCTCCCTACCTCCCTCTCCCAAACCGTTCCTACAACAATTTGTTGATGTTGCATGATCATGTATAGGCCTACATTTATTATGTATTATATTGTTTGTTTAAATAACATTTAAACATCAAACTCCTCTGACCTCATCTGGTCTTTCCAAAGACGTGCGTACACACACACACAGAAAGGGAGAATGCTATGCTGTAACGTCTACACACACGGAGCTACTGCTGTTGTTCTTGGGCGGATATGAGACTCGCCACAGGATTTTCAAAATAAGAGTATCGATATCAATCGATCTTATTACATTGCATCGATCCGATTCGATTGTTGATAATTACATCGATGTATCGATCTGGATCGATGTATCGTCCCACCCCTATACGGTACACACTGAAACGGTTAGGTTCGATACGGGTACCTTTACACACCCCTACTATGGGGCATTGGGGTTTGATGTGGAGGGTAAATGATAGCTATAGGTTTTGATGTGGAGGGTAAATGATAGCTATGGGTTTTGATGTGGAGGGTAAATTATATATTAGCTATATGTTTTGATGTGGAGGGTAAATGATAGCTATGGGTTTTGATGTGGAGGGTAACTGATAGCTATATGTTTTGATGTGGAGGGTAAATAAATGATAGCTATTAGCTATAGGTTTTGATGTGGAGGGTAAATGATGGCTATATGTTTTGATGTGGAGGGTAAATAAATTATAGCTATTAGCTATAGGTGGGCGGCTACGTGGCGTAGTGGGCAAGGCGCTGGTCGTTCATACTAATACACATTGGCCGTATTAGGGGGTGGGAAACTGATGGGTGGGGATCGGGCGTTGTGGACAGCGACTCCTACAGGTCGGTTGGTGCGCCTGCGCAGTAGAATCAGGAAGTGTCGGGGGCAGCGTGAGCCTCCCACGCGTTACTCCTCGCCACTGAGAGATCGAGCTGCGCAGGTGAAAAGATGCGACTGCTGTTACCTCAAGTACCGGAGGGGACTTGTGCTATGTATGACTTAGTCCACATTGCAGCCGGCTTGTGGGAGGCAAGAAACAGCGTTCGTGACAGGGGAGGGTTGAATTGGATGATACGAAATTGGATGGGAGAAAATATAGAAAATGGGAGAAAAAGTGGATAAAAAAAAAAGCTATTAGCTATAGGTTTTGATGTGGAGTGGAGGGTAAATGATAGCTATATGTTTTGATGTGGAGGGTAAATGATGGCTATAGGTTTTGATGTGGAGGGTAAATGATAGCTATAGGTTTTGATGTGGAGGGTAAATGATAGCTATAGGTTTTGATGTGGAGGGTAAATGATAGCTATAGGTTTTCTGAAAGTTCTCATGATTTGATGTCCTTGTCTGAGAAACACTGATTTTCAAAATGAATGTTTGAAAATGAAAGGAGGAGGGTGTGCATCTCGATCCGTTATGTATCTGGATACGAGATTCGGTACAATCCAATGTGATACGATTTGATGTGATACGATGTTATACAATTCCATGCCATACAACTCTAACGTCACGGTGACCAATTGCAGCCACTCTTATTGTCTGGGACCAAATACGGCCACGCCCCACTCCCAGCAAAAAGTGGGAATCTCTAGAATGGGTTTGGGGCGGCGCTGTATACGGAAGTAGCTCTCAACTCAAGGTGACGATTAGACAACACTTTTTTGTTGTCAGTAGATGGCAGCATTGGTTTAAAATTAAAGGCTGAAAATGTTGAGAACTACAACACTGCATTTCCCAAGAGCGTTAGCACAGGTCGCAGGTCACTGGGATGTGTCTATATTCTCTGACGTGATCTGAACAGCGTTAAACTATTACTGCGACCTCGGTATAGCGACCGAGAATGGCCAACTAATTATCTTAACAAAAGTGCGCTGGTAGCGTTACATATGTTGTCTAAAGGGGGACATATGGTACAATTTAAGATTCTAATGATAATCGGCATATAAAGGACAAGATAAAGCATCGTTAATTTGTAAGAAACCTCAATGAAAACGGCGCAGGGTGCTATTGTTATGAAAATGTGATAGAATCCTATAAAAATGTGGACGCATTTGGCCTACGTTCCGTTATACGATTCGATGCAAAGCAAGTTGTGATCTGACAAAGTCTTACCATATTTTCACTGTCACCAGGTGTCAATTAGCAAGTATAGTGAGTAGGGATGTTTCAACTGAACTCGACTGTTTTTTTTGAGGGTCCTCGATTTTCTGTGCATTATGTCTGTGGAGCGAGACATAATAAAATCGATAGCATGTATCCGTGTGTGTGTGTGTGTGTGTGACTCTGCGCAATATTTCGTTATTGCTGCTGCCATGTGATTTTTGGTTTGTTCTAAAAATAGCATTCGTTGCTCACGCCCATCTCTAATAGCCAGTTAGCTTGATACCATTAACTACGGTTGTGAACATTAGAACGCTTACTGCTCCCACTGCTTGATTAGAGTAGCTGGACTGGTTCGCTGTGAAAGGGTGATTCTCGGGGAGCTCCAGTAGCTCACCACGTACCGCGAGTGCTATTTCAGCGCCGTGGACAACCGTGCTCGTCACGGATCTGGGGCTGAGCGCGTTCGAATCCCGGACGGCAGCCGTGCCTTTCCCAGAGTGTCTTCCCCCCCATCTGAACCCTTTCAGCCTGCTTCTGTCGGTCGAACTTGACCAAGTATGAATGCGATGAAAAAGCGATAAACGCTAAAAAGAACCAGCTGACTGGTCAAAGTTTAAAAAAAAGAAAGGGTGATTCTCTGACTAAAAGAACAGGAATTCTGATGCCGCTCTGAGCTTACGGATGGTCCAGTTCGGGAGGCCAATGCCAACAGCCAATTCGGTCATAAAGAAAGGTACTGTCTGGAGCACACAGATCATCTTTAGAAAAATATTTAATAGAGTGAAAAAAATCACTAATGTTTCAACACAAACGTGTCTTCTAGAGCCATATGAAATCCGCAATCGTGGAATTGAGCAATAAAAATGGAATTGACTGTAAATATATATATATATAATATTATTATTTTTTTTTAATGTTGTGGGACTTGTACAGCACTTTGTTCAACTTTGTCAGTGCTGTAAAGTTTAAACCTTTTTAAATCTTAGACAAACAAAACACTTTGCTTTCATGAAATATTGTAAGCCGTCATTTGAGGCTTTATAAAAGCAGCACAATGAACACAAATCTGTCAGTGCCGAGTCCGACCTCATCTTAAATAACAAACAGCATTGCTTGTTGTAATTAACAAAGAGAGGCAGAGTTGATTTTGCAAAAAAAAATATATATATCATTTATATTTTTATATTTTTTAATAATCAAATTTTATTTTCATATTCGAATCCCATGCCCATCGAACGAAGCTTCGAAGTATTTAAGACAGCCCTATTAAATGGACTGTTATATCTTATTAAATTGTGGACATTTATTCATTCCCACTTATTAGACACTATTTCTGATGGTAAAATGAGCGTACAAAGCAAAATACAGAATTTTGAAATATTAAAACGGAAAAAACTGAATTTGGAAAAGAATAAAATGGATTTTGGAAAAAAATAAAACGGATTTCATATGGCTCTAGTCAAGAGTGATACATGGCGTCAGAAACAGACTATTTTCGTTAGTGACTTTTTGCACCCTATTAAATAAAGATGATCTGTGTGCTCCAGTACTTCTTAGTTATTTTCTTTTTAATGACTATATGATCCAAATCTGAGTAGCACCGGTCCTCATCTGAACAGGTTTAGGTTCACTTTGATAAACATTGTTACTCAGCTGATAGAGTTGTACCCTTCCTGTGCTGACTTGTCGTACAAAACTGGTAAGTCGCTTTGGATAAAAGCGTCAGCTAAATGACTAAATGTAAATGTAGGGGATAGAGGGGAGGGGTTTCTCAGGCTCTGCCAAGAGAGGTCTGGAGAAATTCACAGTGTAATATGTTATTAAACTATAAACTCCAACCAACACATCAGATCAAAACAAATGACATAAACAAAGCACAACACCAAGTGAGGCTCTTTTGCCTCAAGGTCACGTTTGACGGCATTACAGATTTTAAGTAGATTAAACATAAAGACTACTATTCTAAATCAACAAATGTATCAAACTAAATACATTTATTTTAATTGATGGGAGCACTAACATTTCTGTTTGACATTTGAAAAAGCCAGATATAGGTCCAATTAATTGTCCAGAGAGGTCCAATTAATTGTCCAGAATGACTGATAAAAATACAGCCTGAATATTGCAGGGTGGAAAGAATATATTTACATAAGGTTAACAGTCTATGCACAGGCTATACACAGGCTAATACAGTCTATGTGAGTTAACTATTCACTTGAGGTGGCAGTGATTATGTGAGAGGGTAACCTGGTATCAGCCACTAGCATCATTAAACATTAGACGGTACTCGGAAGTACTGTTTAAAAAATGGAAGGGTTTGTGCCTATCTGGTAGAATGGAAGGGATTCATCGTCTGTAAAAGCAGGTCTGATAATTGTACGTACATCATTGGATGTCATAATTGGCTGCAAAGACAGGAAGGATGTGTCCATCTCCTGGAAAACCCTGTTTCCCCTTTTGTACAAGAATTAGCTGATCCAGCATCCTTTGAAGTTCCTGTTTGTGTGTGCAGCTATGCCCACAGTCTGACCTCCTGGCACTGTCATTTTCTCTAGGGTTGCAGATAGAAACTTTCCGGTGAAAAATTCTGATAATGTTCTAGTAGTTTTCCACAGGAAGATAAGCTCGAGAATTTTGGTAATTGTGCCCAATTAAAAATAAAACATGTTTGCTCATAATAACATGTCTTGTTTTTTGGCGCAAATACACATAATAAGGCAATACTTTCGTTAAAATATCCCCCTTTTTATCGGGAATTTAGTAGACTTGCAACCATCTGCATGCACTAACTCCTGATGACTCAAATCTAGTGCCTAAAGACAGATTGGTGCATCACTACCATGCCATTCAGCAGTTAGTATGAGTCATAGTACTGTAGGAGTACTGATGACTAGAATGTAGTGCCTAAAAACAATGAAGTGGGTTGATATTGTGTTTGCCACAACAGTACATGATGGAGACATGCAATTTGCCACAATGATACTAAATATTGTTGTACCAATGCGTCACAACAAATATCACACCAATTGGCCTGATGGTGGTGCTATATATATATCAAAGGCTCAAAGTCAAACTTTGAAAAGCCATAACTTGTACGACTTACACAACATTCTGTAAACACATACAATTACCCTTGGTCTGCAACTGTACCATGTTCTCCATATAGGACCCCCCCCCCCCCCCAAGTACTCCCCACTTTTGTCATAATCTCATCACGATTATTAAACACGATTACTCATTGATATGAGAACATCATATGTCTTTTTCTTTTTATCCACTTTTTCTCCCATTTTCTATTTTTCTCCCATCCCAATTTCGTATCATCCAATTCAACCCTCCGTTGTCTCGAACGCTGTTTCTTGCCTCCCACAAGCCGGCTGCAATGTGGACTAAGTCATACATAGCACGAGTCCCCTCCGATACTCGAGGTAACAGCAGTCGCATCTTTCCACCTGCGCGGCGCAATCTTTCAGCGTCAGGGGTCTGCGCTTTGGAGGGGCGCCGCCCCCATCGCTTCCTGATTCTACTGCGCAGGCGCACCAACCGACCTGTAGGAGTCGCTGTCCACAACGCCCGATCCCAACCCATCAGTTTCCCACCCCCTAATACTGCCAATGTGTATTAGTACGGACAACCAGCTAAACTGAAAGCAATGTGGCGCGCTGGGCTCGAACAGGCGAACCCAGCATCTCCAGTATTCGTGGTGAGCGCCTTGCCCACTGCACCACGTAGCCGCCCTCAGAACATCATATGTCTACGACTGAATTTGTTTTACCTTTCTTCTCGACCAAAGGCCTCTCTGTCATCTCTTCTACAATTTAATTTACCAAAGATGTTTAGAAATGACTGGAGAAATGTGCCGTGGCTCCCTCCTCCCTCTGAACACGAGCTGCTGAAGCTACGGTTTGGGCTTGAGGGGGGAGGAGTGGAGCGCACTGCTGTGAAAGAAGGGTGCGCTGCATTTACGATAGTGTTGTCACGATACTGGAATTTCTAACTTCGATACGATACCTTGAAAAGTATCGATATTCGATACCATTTTCGATACCACAGGGAAAAGATTTTAATCTTAAAATGTAAATTTCTTTCTTTTTATTTTTTTAATTTAGCTTTTGTTGCTGGTCGATTCTCCTCACCTTTTGACACAAGAAAATATCAAACCAAGATGAATTTCCCTATTTGGATTGAAGTGCAAACCTAACTTTCACCAATCTTCATTTAAAAAAAAAAATTATAATAATAATAATAATATATATATAAAGTTACTCTTGATCAAACAAAGATGAATGTCCCTATTGGGATTAATAGTGCAATAACTTGGTTTTTCACCAAACTTCACTTAAAACAAATAAAAGGTGCCTCTTGATCATCAAACAAGAATGAATTTCGCTATTGGGATTAGTAAAGTGCAAATCTAACTTTCACCAAACATCACTTTTTGTAAAATAAAAGGTGACTCTTGAGAGATTTTTTTTAATCGATAGTGCAGAAAGTATCGATATTGTGGGAAATTAGTATTGAAACTGTTTTAAATATTCAGAATCGATATGTATCGAAAAATCGATATTTTTGACAACACTAATTTACGACACAAAATCAGAGCACCACGGCATGCGGCACAATAATGGCTTTATCTCAATTATCGTGGGAAGATAAAATCCTGATTTAAATTGAAACTCGATTAATCGCCCAGTTCTACTCCCAGGTTGTCCAAGTGATCCTCATAAAACCTGCTGAGTGGCATATACGGACAAACGTCTTTCATGGTGTAATTGTGCAGGTCGCCAGGCCAAACCACGTGACTCACCACATCCAGTCAAATTCTGGAAAAACTTGTTGTAAACAGACAGTGAAGTGTTACTCTTAAATTCTTTGTCAGATTTGCACCAAACGTCACACACGTGTGTGCGCTCCATGATTAGGGATGGGTACCTTTCACATTTGAACCGGTACCGGTACCTGTGAATCGATACCGGTACCCAACGGTACCTTTTTTCTGTACTTTAGTCTCAAGAAATCTTATTTACCTACCTCAGTCGTAAAAAAAAAATCCAAACTTAAAATTTCGACAGTTTTCGGCTTGTCATTGCTCCGACTGCTTTGTTGTTGAATCAAGTCAAATCCTAGGTAAGCATATATTGTGAACGTTGACATGAAAAGATGGTTCGGTAGTACCGACGTGTTTCGGTTCGGTGCCTCAAAAGTACCGAATTCGGTACCCATCCCTATCCATGATGGGGAAGAGGTGTGCAAAGTTTGGTGTCATTCAGCCACATGGTGGCGATATTCACAAAAACCACAAGAGACGTGAAACTTGCCCCAATGATGCATATTGGTGTGCCAATGCCTCACACCAAATCTCGCATCAATTGACTAAATGGTTGTGCTACAATCAAAGGTCATATTGTACAACTTTGAAAAGCCATTATCACTTGTACATCATGTATTACTTGTACACCATGCATACAACTGACTAAGGCTGTCCCCAAAGCCTGTTTTTGGGATTCGAACTTCGTCAGGGTTTTTCGAATGAACGTTCGAACCTTTGTTTCTTTTTTAATTAATTAAATTTTTTTTTTTTATAAATATCCTCAAACTACATCCTCAATTTGAATAAAGTGATTAATCTGATTAAATTAGTATTTTTCTTTATTAAATCAACTTTCCAGACCCAGACCCAGCCCAGGGAGAAGCCTCACCCCAACTAAATCAATAAAATCAACTTTCTAATGAATATAACTATATAATCAGTTTTAATACTTACTATAATATTAGTGTAGCCTAATCTTTATCTGCAACTGTGAAGAAAAACCCCATTGGTTTAAACTTTAAACAGAATGAATAATCTTTTTAATTTTTTTAATAAAAGATTCAAATGTTGATTTCGAATGCCAACGTAACAAACGAACGTTCGGGCTCAGCCTTACAACTGACGCAACACTTACCCAGCTGTCCTTAGTCTACATCACTGGTCTTTGCCACGCGTTTCCTGCGGCCAAATTGCTTACAGCTTATCATGAAGTGTTTGTTTACAAAAGTTTCATACAAACGTTCCATGGTGTAACTGTGAGTGTTTTGTCCTCTGTTCCCCTTCAGTCACCAGACAAACACAGGGCGCTGGAGGAGACGAAGAACTACACCACCCAGTCCCTGGCCAGTGTTGCCTACCTGATCAACACCCTGGCCAACAATGTCCTCCAGATGCTGGACATTCAGGCCTCACAGCTCCGCCGCATGGAGTCCTCCATCAACCACATCTCACAGGTAGGGAGTCCTCCATCAACCACATCTCACAGGTAGGGAGTCCTCCATCAACCACATCTCACAGGTAGGGAGTCCTCCATCAACCACATCTCACAGGTAGGGAGTCCTCCATCAACCACATCTCACAGGTAGGGAGTCCTCCATCAACCACATCTCACAGGTAGGGAGTCCTCCATCAACCACATCTCACAGGTAGGGAGTCCTCCATCAACCACATCTCACAGGTAGGGAGTCCTCCATCAACCACATCTCACAGGTAGGGAGTCCTCCATCAACCACATCTCACAGGTAGGGAGTCCTCCATCCGCTACATCTCACAGGTAGGGAGTTCTCAATCAGCTACATCTCACAGGTAGGGAGTCCTCCATCAACCACATCTCACAGGTAGGGAGTCCTCCATCAACCACATCTCACAGGTAGGGAGTCCTCCATCAACCACATCTCACAGGTAGGGAGTCCTCCATCAACCACATCTCACAGGTAGGGAGTCCTCCATCCGCTACATCTCACAGGTAGGGAGTCCTCCATCCGCTACATCTCACAGGTAGGGAGTCCTCCATCCGCTACATCTCACAGGTAGGGAGTTCTCCATCCGCTACATCTCACAGGTAGGGAGTCCTCCATCAACCACATCTCACAGGTAGGGAGTCCTCCATCAACCACATCTCACAGGTAGGGAGTCCTCCATCCGCTACATCTCACAGGTAGGGAGTCCTCCATCCGCTACATCTCACAGGTAGGGAGTTCTCCATCCGCTACATCTCACAGGTAGGGAGTCCTCCATCCGCTACATCTCACAGGTAGGGAGTTCTCAATCCGCTACATCTCACAGGTAGGGAGTCCTCCATCCGCTACATCTCACAGGTAGGGAGTTCTCCATCAACCACATCTCACAGGTAGGGAGTCCTCCATCCGCTACATCTCACAGGTAGGGAGTTCTCAATCAGCTACATCTCACAGGTAGGGAGTTCTCCCCCAGCTACATCTCACAGGTAGGGAGTTCTCCCCCAGCTACATCTCACAGGTAGGGAGTTCTCCACCAGCTACATCTCACAGGTAGGGAGTGATCCTTTATTGCCCCTAGACTCTTTCAGATTTAACCATAATATTTGTTTCAAGAGGACTGTTTTGCTCTTTGTCCATGTAGATGCACCAGGATGCACCTACATGCACATCTAGATGGTACAGCTTAACTTGAAATATAATGTCTTATTGGCTATGTCGACACGTATACATAAAATGCAGCTAACTTGAAGAAACCCTCCCACCACCCTTTCTGCGACTCCCCCTCAGACGGTAGACATCCACAAAGAAAAAGTAGCCAGACGGGAGATTGGCATCCTCACCACCAATAAGAACACTTCCCGGACGCACAAGATCATCGCCCCGGCCAATCCCGAGAGGCCTGTGCGCTACATTCGTAAACCCATCGACTACAGTCTACTGGATGACATGGGCCACGGAGTCAAGGTAGGCTGCACCGCGCTTGTTATTGAGCAACGATTAGCTGGATTTGTTGCAATGTGGTGTAAAAGGCCTGCCTTGTTTCACCTGTAGTCATAAGTGCATAATGTTTGACTCATGGCTGCAGGCCATATTGGAAAAGCCTATTCAAATTCAGTCAGGCAGTTTTGTGGTTTCAACAATGACGAGGATCAGGCCTTTCTTTGAATAAAGATGAGGTAGTAGTAAAATAAATATAGGTGTTGGCTGTCTGACACAACAAAGACAGGTGTGGCTCTTAAAGGAATCCCTTAGGTTTCAATCATGTCATTTGGCTGTTATTGCTTGAACGTGGCGGGCTGTTAAATCACTTGCATGTGTAAATGTTTTCTCCTCGTTTTCTACACTAATCCTCTGCTTTCCTCTTCTCCCCCTCTTTCCGCTTGCCTTATTTACCTCTTAAAATGAACCTTAGTGGTTGCTAAGGTTTAAGGTAAGAATCTTAAAAAAGCTCTTACAAAACGAAGGGAACTTCTTAGGGAACAGAGTTGTTGTGTGTGTATGTGTGTTTGGTTTTCATTTGTATTGTTTTGTTTTTGCAGCCATGGAATTGTTGTGATGCAGAATATCATGCAGTGTTTGTTTACAACACTGAGACTGTGATAAAGACCTAGTTAACACTTGGACTTGTGTCGTGATGCTGTTCTCTCGCCGTGGCATCCGGTGCGGTTGATGGTAACTTGGTCTCGACCTCTGTGTCCTGCAGGCCAGCGCTCAGAACATGAAGGCCGGGGCAGGCGGGCTCCCTCGCACCAACCCCCCCACACAGAAGCCCCCCAGCCCGCCCATGTCGGGGAAGGGGACGCTTGGGTACGTAAAGCACCACCTCAGGCCGGTGTGTCGGCAGGGAGTATCCTGGGACGTTTGTGGCTTCAGGAGTGTAGCAGCAAGCCCCTTTTAGAGAGGCGACTGCTTTCTTTGTTTCATCAGCCCCTTAACACATTCGGCGCCATGGACTAGTCTGGGCCCGTGGTAGCTAGGCCAAGCATTAAAACATAGGACTTCGTCACCTTGTTTGCAGGGCTATATTCTATTCTATATTATAGCTATGGATACAATACTATGGCCCATTTGACATCAAATATCTATCGTTCAATATGTGAAAAAGAATGAAATTTTCCATCCATACGTTCCCGTGTTATACCGTGGTGAATATAAGTATAGTTATAGCGTGGTCTGGGGTAATTCCCGAAAGGCTGAGTAATAGCCATATGTGTGTATTCTACTAAAAGCGTTGCCATTTCTTGCCTGGACTAGCTACTATTCTCAAATCAAATCTATATCATAGTTATTATGTTTAATTATGAATGCATGAAAGGGGGGGGGGGGGGTCGGTTTTTGATGCTTTGATCGTCACCAACGGAATACGTTGTGGACTAACGTTACACACATACGCTCGGATCACAATGAAGACATGCTTGGATCAATGCAAGATTGATATCATATAGCCCTTACCTTGACTAGCATGTACCCCAAAATGAATATTCCAATTATCTGATCGCCATTCCAAGTATTGATGTCCATCGTGTCGCCAACATAATCCACCACACAACATGCATCGGGAGTATTTGATTCTTCTCAATCCAAGCGTTATAACCGCGCGTCCTGCCCGGAGAAAAATAGCCGACCCGGACCCATATAATCGACGCACAGCCCAAGACACAAGGTTTCAAAGGGTGCTCGATACCGCCGCCTGGTAGGATGCGGCCGGTATTGCACTTTTGCGATCTCAGACTCATTCCCTATGATAACACCAGGCTCCCTGGATGGATAATGAATACAAATATCGGAAAAAAGAATAAACGACCAAAACCCGAGATATCTCGGGTCTAGCGCCCAACCGCTGGGGAGTTAACCCGACTTATCTTGGGTTTAGTGCCCAACGTGTTAAAAAAATATTTTGCGGGTTCAAAATTAACATTGTCGTGTGCACGTATCCCCTCCCTACTTCCCATTTCCCCACGTGGAATGCACCTGATGCTAAATTACAAGCTGGCGCTCTAGTGCAACATCTAGAATGTTATCTATAGCACCTTTTTTATAGCACCACAGGCAGCACAGTGGCACAGTAACGAGCACTGCAGCCTCACAGCAAGAAGGTCCTGGGTTCAGACCCCAGCAGGAGGGCCTTTCTGTGTGGAGTTTGCATGCATTGCTCTCTCCCCTTGTTTGTGTGGGTTTCCTCCAACATCAAAATACCTGCATGTTAGGCAGGGACTACAGATGAATTTGCTCATTAGCTGTAACTCTGGCACATGTACATTGATGTGGAAACAAAACGTGTTGATTCGTGTGCACTAAACTTAAAACCAATTTTTTAAGGATGTAGCAATACCAACTGCTAGGGGTGTCAAGAGTCACTTTATTGTCCCATCAGCTGGGAAATTTGTCTTGGGCTTACACCCACACTACAGCCACAGACCCATACATACAGACATGACACAATGTAAAAGATACAGTAAGGTACCTGCAAAGCAGGATGTCTGGCAACACCACATATGACATATATAGAATAGTATAACCAAATATTGGTTATCGATTATATAACAGCCAAATATCAGTTATTCGATAATTGCCTGCTATTTATCTGGCACTATTTAAAAGTTTAACTGAGATTGGGATAAAGGAGTTTTTAAACCTATTTAGTCTAGAGCGTGGAATTCTAAACCTCCTCCCAGAGGGCAGTAGCTCATACTCGGCATGTAAGACATGGGAGGGGTCCGAGACAATTCTATTGGCTAGCCTTAGAGTAGTCCATGCAGTCTGCATCAGACGGACCAGTTTGGACTTTAGTTGTACAGACGGGTTACCAAACCAAGCTGTAATACCGTATCTGATGAGACTCTCTAATCTAATTGGTAAAAAAGTAACATACATTTTTGATCTACACCATGAACTCTAAAGGTGCTCCCATAGTCGAGCGGACCGTACACAGAGCAGACTCAAAGCGTACCCAAAGCGGACTCCAAGTGCGAAGCTCCTATTTTCTAATGCGCGGAAGTCCGCACTGCTGACTTGGTGTCACACAAAACGCTGCTCTGCGTTTTGGTTGACGTCGACCTGCATTTAATGTGACGCCGATCTGCATTTTACTCTGACCACTCGCTTTTTCACTCACAAAAGAGAATGGCTTTTCTAAATGAAGTGTGTAAAACTGCCAGTTTTATTTCGAAATATTGGAAATGGAGATAACATAGTCTATGTTATCTCCGTAGGAAGACATGTAGGAAATTGGTCCGCGGAGGTCCGCTCGACTATGAAAGCTCAAAGAGTCCAGCGGACCTCCGCGGAGTCCAGTCCGCGTAGGCGCGTACAGTCCGCTCAACTAGGTAAAAAGCACAGGGAACTTACTATATACCCTGGGGAGCTCCAGTGCTCAGGGTTCTAGATTCTGAAAGAGTGCCGTTAACACTGACCCGCTGTGTACGGTTAGTTAAAAAGGAATGATACCATTTGTCGGTACACGTATCTGTACCGAACCGTTTCAGACCTTCGGTTCAGTATGTGCTGTGTACCGAACAAATGCAACGGTACGTTAACCACCAACGGAACACATGTGCAGAATTTTTTTCAAAACTCCCAAGTTCACCCCTTCCCAAAATATAATTTGCGCAAAGGGCCGAATGGTCGTTCAGCCCACGCACAACACTGAGAGATTACCTGTAATTTAGCATAGCTTCATAGTGTGGCGAACACACGCACACGCACACCCTCTCTCTCTCAGTGTGTGAGGTGGAATTGGTGCTAGATTGAGAAGGGGCGGCCTCTCTGAGATCAAATTAATGATAGTTTCCGGCATATAGAACGGACATTCATATACAGCAACGCGCCTCCGAACAAGGTGTCTCTATTCAATAACGTTTTACCCTGAGGTATTTACAATAAACAGAAAAGTAGGCTACTTACATTCTTGACACTAGAACTCCCAAAATAACATTAGCATAAAAAAGAAGGTAGGCCAGCTGTAGTAAATAGCTTGCATAAAACTGTCTCGAGGTTCCACAAGTTAATCAAAATCCGAAGTATTTCCAACCGGGGCTTGAGATGCTCCGAGTGCAAATCACTGTCTTTGCGACCGGTGGTCGTGGTTGTTGTTGTTGTTGTTCATTTGTTGGCACGTTCTTCAGCTCAATGACGTTGCGTGTCTCCTATCCGTCATGCAGCACATTTAGGCCCACGCCCACCGGGGGCTGTTTTTTTCACTATCTTTTCATAATATTTATTTATATACTGTGTGTGTGTGTATATATATATATATATATTTTTTTTTACAAGTCGATTATTAATTTGAATATAGAATATTCATTGACAGCCCTACTTAACAGTTATTGCACACTACAGTACATCACCCCTGAGTGGAACATGCAAAGCCAAACTTTCCCCCACTGTACCAAAACCCGTAACGAACCGTGACTTCAAAACCGAGGTACGTACCGAACCGTGGTTTTTATGTACCGCTACACCTGAACTTATCATCTGTTACATTTACCCAACAGGCTATTTGGTTTGGCTGAGATTTGTCACCATTAGAGAAAGCCACTGTGTAAGAAATACAGGTAATACAACCTTGGTTGCACATCATATTCTAGTATGAGGGGAAACGTCTTTTAGTCTAATATCAAACAGGTGCATCTTATCTTTTTTTTTTTTTTTTTTTGTAAATACAATTAATATCCTCTGGGTTGTTTAATCCTATGAGGTGCATGATCAAACTGATTCAGAGTTCGAATGACGATGTCACAATGACCTCTGGCCACAGAGAGCTATAAATATTCTGACTTCCAGCTCACATCTCAAAAGGTTAAAGGGATAGTTTATAAATGATTTAATAACCTTAGCCCCTACCTACCAATGATGATGATGTTGATTGGCAGGTCTTTTCTCAGCACAATCCAAGCTGTTCTTGATACTAGTTACTTCATACTAGAGGCATCAGTGAGTCTCAGTTGGCTTGTACAGACAGGAGCTCGACCCCATTGACTTTGCATTGGTTTGTGACTAACTAACTGGAGCTGGTATGAGGAACAGCATGGATTGTGCTGAGAAAGGACTCTACTGATCAACTTCATCATTGATAAGTAAGACATAGGGCCAGGGTTCCAAAAATCACAACTATCCCTTTTTAAAAGATGTTTCTCAGTCCCATTGTCTAATCATAGCAGCGTCCCGTAGACGAGATCTTTTCTTCTCTTGTTATGGAGGCGGGAGTTCTCTAGGAAGCCCTCCTGCGTCGTGGCGAGGCTGAGACGGGTGGTGAGCTCTCAGATCTCTGCGCCCACAACCTTTTCCCTGGCATTTCCTCTAACGCCGGGACTTGAGGCGGGCTTGTACCACAAAGGTCACCGGCAGCGTTTCAGTGATTGATAGATTAGTTAATCATACGGGGGTGGCTGTGGCAAAACAAAGTAGCAATAACGAAAGCCATTTCCTGCAACTTAAAAACTTTTTGAATTTTCTTTTCAATAAAATAGCAAACACAAGGGTAAGTTCCAAATAAGTTATTTATTTAAGTATATGGTTGCACAGTTGTTTAGCGTTGAACATGAAAACACACACACACACACACACACACACAGTGGAACAAGAGGACAAAGCAATAAGCAATTGCATATTAGACAATGATTCGTCTGTTTCTAAGTTGGCCTCAAGTTTTCACTGCAAATTTTGTGATGTGGTCCTGTGTAGGGGTGGAACGGTTCCCAAAAAAAAATCACAGTTCGGTTCATATAGAAATTCTTTCAGTCGTGGTTTTTGGTTTGGCGCGGTTCAATGGGGAGGGAAAAAATGCCATTGCCAAATCAAATGGTATTTGGTGGAAAAAATAAAAGTTGTGCCTTCGATGTATTCGCTGAAAGCATGAGGAACACAGGCGGCTCTCACTCCAGTATAATGAGTTGTGGGTAGTCTAACTTTGCTCTGGGGGTGCATCTCTCTGAAGGTCTACTGAGTGTATATAGTGGGCATGTCGGATACTTCTTTGACAATTATGCTCCCTACGCAGGGCTTTTCCCAGGACTTTCAAACAAGATGGTGCAGAGTCTCAACCAGGGGGTGGTCCGGAGGGGGGGCTGTGGCCCCCTGTTTGAGAGGCAAAAACATTTTCAATAAATTAGCTGTAATTTCCTGCAACTTAAAAACACAATTTCAATAAAATAGCAAACACAAGGGTACGTTTTAGAGATGGGTCCGATCCAAGATTGGTATCGTGTTCCGATATGACGTAATTCAGGTATTGGACTTGGCCTGACTTCACCGATCCACATACCCGATCCAGATTCCACAGCAGGGCTTCTTTTTTTAATAAATACAATTAGTATCCTCTGGGTTGTTTAACCCTAATGAGGTGCATGATCAAACTGATCCAGAATTCTAATGACGATGTCACAATGACCTCTGGCCACAGAGAGCTATAAAGATTCTGACTTCCAGCTCACATCTCAAAAGGTTAAAGGGATAGTTCACATTTTATAACCTTAGCCCCCACCTACCAATGATGATTGGTGAGCCTCAGTCGGCTTGTACAGACAGGAGCTCTACCCCATTGACTTTGCATTGGTTTGTGACTTGTTTAACACTTTCTATGCCACGAGGTGGCGCCAGAGTTAGCGCTTCAATGACACCATCCACTTTAATGTTATCGTTAATATCGCCTAATCTATGTTTTAAATTATGGCTATGTGTCTAATCTGCCCGTCGCTTATCAAAGAATCCTTTTCCAGTCAGTGCTGTCAAGGCAGATTGGTTTTTTATTGCTTCATTTACGTTTGAGAGCATTTTGAAAAGCACCCGTTTTGAGGTAAAAAACAGTCCATTCTGGGGCATTCTATGATAATCGTCTTTTACTGGAATATTCCAGAACGTTGATATTTGTCTGCCTATTTATGAATCGTTTTCAAATAAACGCTAGATGATCAATATTATACGTACACACACGCCCATTCGAGGCGTGCGCTGATAATAGCCGTGTTCATTTCCTCATGGATTTTTTTCAGTAAAACCGATAGAGCCCATTTCACAAAACAGCCTACCGGTATATCTTCATCAAAATGAGTCTGATTATCCTAACACTGATGACATAGATTCCTTACCTGACATCAGATGGTATCCAACTGGTATATTCCAATTCCTGATCACCATTCGAAAAAATCGATAAGTGTATAGATCCAATGTGTGTACAGTGTAACACATGATTCCGCGGGGCTGAGAGCCCCCTGAATGAACCCTGGTACTCCGGCTGCATGGGTGGACTGGAAAATGTGGAGTACAGGATTTTTCCCCCCATCCATTTTCATTGAGTCCATTCCAAAATCCCTTATGTCATCTGGGAGACGATAGGGGGCGCTTTTTTCCACATCTGATCGCCGGCGGCACTCGGGTATACTAGGGTAGGCTCGCGTGATGCAATATGATTTCAGATCGCTAAAAAAATCAGAGAAATCTTGTGAGTGGCTTTCAACGAGATATTAATAATTCCGAGAATACTCGTGAGTGGCAGTGAAAGTGTTAACACTTTCAATGCCAAAGACGAGATATCCTGTTTGTTCATGCCGACCGTTCATTGCCAACGACGAGATATCTAGTTTTTTTTTTTTATTAGCGATTTGAATTCCTCATTTTACTTATCAGACAAGTCACCCGAGAGGATCGGATTCATTGCAGAGCCCCAAAACAGCGTGGAATACATATTTCCAGTACCCAGGTAAGGAATCTATTTTACCAGTCTTAGGATAATCGGATCTTTTTTCACAGAGATATCAATGTGTGTGTGTGTGTGTGTGTGTGTGTGTGTGTGTGTGTGTGTGTGTGTGTGTGTGTGTGTGTGTGTGTGTGTGTGTGTGTGTGTGTGTGTGTGTGTGTGTGTGTGTGTGTGTGTGTGTGTGTGTGTGTGTGTGTGTGTGTGTGTGTGTGTGTGTGTGTGCTGATCAGGAAATGAGAGAATCGATTTTTCAGCTCTCTTCTATAGCGTGCAGAAGTACACATACTATCGATAATCTAGCGTTTATTTGAAAACGATTCATACAATGTTTTTTGTGTATTCCAGTAAAGGGGGCGATTATCACAGAATCTTTATATTTTCCTGAAACTTAAAAAAAACTAGCGTTTTTAAAAATGGTATAAAACAGAAATGAACCGATTTAAAAAAAAAATCCGTTTAGACAATGTTGACTGCAAACAAGTCATTGATAAGCGACGGCCAGATTAGACACAGCCATAATTTAAGACATAGTTTATGCGTTAGCAAATATGAGAGCTCTATCATTGAAGTGCACCGAGCTCCGGCATTGAAAGTGTTAAAATCATTGGACTTCCGGTCAAATATTTAAAAAATAAGGATCCTCAAGTCAAAGTTTATAATAGTTGTGATAATAATGATAATTATTGGGGGCGCTGGGCCATTGTTTAGGGAAAGCCCTGCTATCTGTTCCAAGATTAGAAATGTATAGCGTTTAGTGTTGCTGAAGTCCTGGTGACATGTTGTTCACAATCTAAGTCGCTTTGGATTTCTTTTCTACATGAACCGTTCCATCTCTCTTCCTGTGTGTGTTTGTGTGTTGAGAGACTATATGGTGTGTGTGTGTGCACAGGGGTGTAGCTCCAGATTCTGGGCCCCATGAAAGAATGTATTTGTAGGCCCCCAGTGAATGCAAGCGCGCGAGCGGAATTTTTTTTGGCAATTTTTTTTGGATGAAAACGCATAATATGGTTTTTACCTATACATTCGGATCAGCAGTTCAGCACCTGCACTGTTGGTGGGTGAGCCTAGTAAAGGATGTCGCATTGCGTTCATCTTCAATGAATGGACCAATGCAATAGTCTACCAAAGCCCCCCCTCTCTCTCTATATATCACACACACACACACACACACACACACACACACACACACACACACACACACACACACACACACACACACACACACACACACACACACACTTCAGAAACAAACATAGTATCAATGAGAGCATCAATAATACACCTGAGTGATGTCTAGTAAAAAAGTAAAAAAAAAAAAAAAAATTGGGCCCCCCCCCAGTGCTGGGCCCTTGGAATCATCCTAAGCTACCCCCCCCCCCCCCAGCTACGCCCCTGTGTGTGCATGTATCCTCCTTCTCTGAGATGCATGCTAGTCGACCACACAGCTCTGAACCTACATGACACACACTTGTCCACCAGCCTGGGGCTTTTTATCCTTTAAAAAACAATTTTATTATTTATTTATTTGTATAAATCTTTTTAGTGATTTTGTTTTTTATTTATAATTGTGTTGGTACTTTAAACCTCTTGTTCTTTTTTATGTCTGTTATCATTTACATTTTTTTAACACATACACACTCTTGGTGCTCAAGAGTTGGCTCACCCTGACATCACAAAGGGGGGGTGGTTTACATATCAAGTTCATCTTTTCTGGTCAAGCTTCCATCCTTCAAGTTTTTTCTCATCTTCCTCAACCCCATTGAAGAACGGAATATCATCGGCATACATTTTGACGACACTGCTGATTGGCCGACAGCACCTGTGGAGCCCTAATGACCCCATCTGTTCCACCCCCCCCCCTCGTATTTTTAAGTTTGCACCTGTTTTATTTCTTGCTCTCCTTCACTCTTCTCCCTTTCATCTCCCCCTCCCTCCCTCCCTACCCCCCACACTTCTCTGTGGATTGTCCCCAACTTCCTGTCCTGACCCTCGCAGGCGCCACTCCCCCTATAGGACGCTTGAGCCGGTCCGCCCGCCCGTTGTCCCTAACGACTACGTCTCGAGCCCGACACGCAACATGGCGCCCCCCCAGCAGAGCCCTGCACGCACTGCATCCGTTAATCAGAGGAACCGCACATACAGGTACCCCCCACCCTCCCCTCTCCTGTATGCTCTCCCAGCCACACCTCTGAAACGTCCTCCTCCCTCTCTTCCTCTTCCTCACTGAAAGAGCAGCAGCAGTACACGACTAAACTGAGACCCAGGACACGCCCTAAACATGCCCCGCCTCCCTCTCTCCCTTTTTGAAAATGACCAGTCCTGATAGGTTGTAGATGCTATAATTAACACCAACTGCCCTGTCACTCGGTCCAATCCGGTTGACATGAGGGTTCCAAGTCATTCTTCTTAAAGGACCAGACCAGTCTGTTTGACATGAGGGTTCCAAATCATTCTTGCCTTGATAGCCCTTCTTTTTTCATAATGATTTACCGTTACTGAAATTGTAACTGAAATGTCTGCGAATTTGCCCCTGCCAATAGGCTCCCATTGTATCTGAAAGTGTGTCTTAAATACCACACGAACCCATGAAAGTCACCACATCTGACTAATGCCATAATCTGAGGTGCATTTATCTCCCTGAAAATCTTTAGTTTTTTCTCTCAAAGATTGTGTCTTAATACGGTGTCTATAAAGGAAGAAGAGGAATTCTTCCTCAGATACCGTATTATATCACAATAGAAAGTGACACACATGATGTTAGCATAGACATTTTAGTCAGATGTGGTGACTTTCATGGGTTTATGAAGAAGAAGCCAATGACTAGGCAGAAAATAACCTTTTCTTTTCTGTAAAAGATTTAAAAAAAGAAAGGGCGCCTTGATTTTTGTATCAAGGCAAGAATGACTTGGAACCCACATGTTGAACAGACTCGGTATGGTCCTTGTAGGTACAGAGAAGGTTTCCAAGTCTTGTACTAGTATACACATAGATTAGCGATTTCTAGAAAGATCTGGTCAACCTGTTTCCTCTCCTCTGCGCAAAGCCAGGTAGAGATTAAGAGTTGTATTTAGCTCCGGGTTTAGCTCTGTTTCTATGGCGATAATCATTTTAAATGGACAGCGCCAGCCTCCACAGTCCTGTCGGCTCAATGTCATCTACTCTCCTAAGACGATACACTCTTTATGGCAAGATATTCACAGATGCCTTGCTGTGATGGACAACAGAAGCCGTGGTTTCCCCCCTCGTGTGTCCCTTTTCAAAACGGTCAAAAGCCCGATGGCCACGTTGTTTTGCCCAGACTCATTTCTCAGCACCAGTCTTTTTTATCATCACTGCTCCATCTCCCTGACATGCATCCTCTTCTGTCTCCAACGGTCTGCCTCCCGCTTTATGCTGTTTATATCTATGTCATGTGTCCAACATCACTAATATGTCACCTGTCTTGTTCTCCGTGTCACGTGTCTTTGTGAGGCTTCCGACTTGCTTTTTTATTGCTTGTCCATGGTCATCCCCAATGGCATTAGCTACTCATGTAAACCCATCCAGTGCTCTTGAGGGGGGCCAGAGGGAATACTGAGTATTGTGTACACAATACAGAGTTGAACTGTGTCCCAGACTGCTTACAATCTTTGATGCCTGATAAAGGTGGGCATGCACTGGTCTGAACTCTTTGGTTGGAAGGGCATATCATTATCATACTCACGATGGATACGCTCTGACCTTAAGTGAGGCTAGCTTCTGCCCAGAGCCGACTTGAGCCGGTTGTTGGGGGAACTGACCCCATCCCACTACGCAGACCTGACTGAGGCAGATGATCTCCAGAGGGCAGGCACTGTCTGGACAGTCATCCAGCACCGTGTTGAAACTGAGTCATCCAGCACCAGGCTGAAACAGTCATCCAGCACCGTGTTGAAACTGAGTCATCCAGCACCAGGCTGAAACAGTCATCCAGCACCGTGTTGAAACAGTCATCCAGCACCGTGTTAAAACAGTCATCCAGCACCACGCTGAAACAGTCACCCAGCACCGTGTTGAAACAGTCATCCAGCACCACGTTGAAACAGTCACCCAGCACCGTGTTGAAACAGTCATCCAGCACCGTGTTGAAACAGTCATCCAGCACCACGTTGAAACAGTCACCCAGCACCGTGTTGAAACAGTCATCCAGCACCGTGTTAAAACAGTCATCCAGAACCACGCTGAAACAGTCATCCAGCACCGTGTTGAAACAGTCATCCAGCACCATGCTGAAACAGGCATCCAGCACCGTGTTGAAACAGTCATCCAGCACCATGCTGAAACAGGCATCCAGCACCGTGTTGAAACAGTCATCCAGCACCGTGTTAAAACAGTCATCCAGAACCACGCTGAAACAGTCATCCAGCAGTGTTGAAACAGTCATCCAGCACCAGGCTGAAACAGGCATCCAGCACCATGCTGAAACAGTCATCCAGTACCATGCTGAAACAGTCATCCAGTACCATGCTGAAACAGTCATCCAGCACCGTGTTGAAACAGTCATCCAGCACCAGGCTGAACCAGGCATCCAGCACCACGCTGAAACAGTCATCCAGCACCGTGTTGAAACAGTCATCCAGCACCAGGCTGAAACAGGCATCCAGCACCGCGTTGAAACTAGAGATGGGCATCGATTTTCTAATATTCCAATAGTCGTTAAATTATAAAAAAAAAATCTTAATAGTTTTTGCTTATATAATTTTGTCTCAGAAAATATATTTTCCCTTGTTTTTACCGGCAACTACACTATGTAGTATGTTGATGGGTCTTTCACACCGTGCCGGAGCCGGTTCCCGTGTTGAAACAGTCATCCAGCACCACGTTGAAACAGTCACCCAGCACCGTGTTGAAACAGTCATCCAGCACCGTGTTAAAACAGTCATCCAGAACCACGCTGAAACAGTCATCCAGCACCGTGTTGAAACAGTCATCCAGCACCATGCTGAAACAGGCATCCAGCACCGTGTTGAAACAGTCATCCAGCACCATGCTGAAACAGGCATCCAGCACCGTGTTGAAACAGTCATCCAGCACCGTGTTAAAACAGTCATCCAGAACCACGCTGAAACAGTCATCCAGCAGTGTTGAAACAGTCATCCAGCACCAGGCTGAAACAGGCATCCAGCACCATGCTGAAACAGTCATCCAGTACCATGCTGAAACAGTCATCCAGTACCATGCTGAAACAGTCATCCAGCACCGTGTTGAAACAGTCATCCAGCACCAGGCTGAACCAGGCATCCAGCACCACGCTGAAACAGTCATCCAGCACCGTGTTGAAACAGTCATCCAGCACCAGGCTGAAACAGGCATCCAGCACCGCGTTGAAACTAGAGATGGGCATCGATTTTCTAATATTCCAATAGTCGTTAAATTATAAAAAAAAAATCTTAATAGTTTTTGCTTATATAATTTTGTCTCAGAAAATATATTTTCCCTTGTTTTTACCGGCAACTACACTATGTAGTATGTTGATGGGTCTTTCACACCGTGCCGGAGCCGGTTCCCGTGTTGAAACAGTCATCCAGCACCACGTTGAAACAGTCACCCAGCACCGTGTTGAAACAGTCATCCAGCACCGTGTTAAAACAGTCATCCAGAACCACGCTGAAACAGTCATCCAGCACCGTGTTGAAACAGTCATCCAGCACCATGCTGAAACAGGCATCCAGCACCGTGTTGAAACAGTCATCCAGCACCATGCTGAAACAGGCATCCAGCACCGTGTTGAAACAGTCATCCAGCACCGTGTTAAAACAGTCATCCAGAACCACGCTGAAACAGTCATCCAGCAGTGTTGAAACAGTCATCCAGCACCAGGCTGAAACAGGCATCCAGCACCATGCTGAAACAGTCATCCAGTACCATGCTGAAACAGTCATCCAGTACCATGCTGAAACAGTCATCCAGCACCGTGTTGAAACAGTCATCCAGCACCAGGCTGAACCAGGCATCCAGCACCACGCTGAAACAGTCATCCAGCACCGTGTTGAAACAGTCATCCAGCACCAGGCTGAAACAGGCATCCAGCACCGCGTTGAAACTAGAGATGGGCATCGATTTTCTAATATTCCAATAGTCGTTAAATTATAAAAAAAAAATCTTAATAGTTTTTGCTTATATAATTTTGTCTCAGAAAATATATTTTCCCTTGTTTTTACCGGCAACTACACTATGTAGTATGTTGATGGGTCTTTCACACCGTGCCGGAGCCGGTTCCCGAACGTAATCTCCCGGCGCGTTCACACCGGGATTAATTGGTTCGGTACGTGGAAAATTGGAACGGCATTTTTTTGGGTTTTTCGTTGTAAACCGTGACATCATCAGTGGGCGTGTCATATTCTAGGCTGTCAAGACAAGCGAAAACGAAGAGCAGAGGTTCGGCATTGCACACAATCGATCCGTTCAACAGGAAGCGATTTGCGACTTATCTCAAAATTTGATTAGATTCCAATGTGTTGTTATTATACAGCACAAGTACAATACACCATCCAACCAGAGTGGATAGATAAATGCTCCAGAAAAGAATATGCGTGGAGAAAGGCTTAGTGAGCCTAAGTGCGCTATCACACATACACACACACACACACACACACACACACACTGTATACGTTCAAAATGAATCATTCCATCAAAGTAGGCTTCTATTATTCTAATGTCTTCTTTTATTGGGTATCATAGTAGTAAGTCCTACTGTAAAACATGACATATTAGCATGACATCTGATTTATTAATGCCTAAATTGAACGACTGCAGACAAGTGTAAACTATGGATTAGTCAGTTGCAGTTAATGTTGGACGCTTTAGCTCAACTGGTTAGTGCAGCTGCCTGTGGTTCCTATGATCCCATGTTCAAAACTCTGTTACACAAGTTTTCTTTTTTATTTCATTAATTTCTTTATTTCTGGAGCATTTGATAGTGTATTGTACTTGTGCTGTATAATGACGGTACATTTGAATTAGATCTCATCTTGAGATCGCTACCTGTTGAGTGGATCAGCATGGTGCAATGCCGAACCTCCGAAGCTGTTTTATATATGGCACATTTCGCCACTGTCGTGTTCATATGGTTGTTTACCTCCGCCTGAGTAACGCCCCCCCTTGATGACTGAGGACGGTGGAACGTTGGTTCTGCTTAAATAAGTGTAAACGCGGGCTGTTTCGCCAGAAAGCACCAAGGTTCAGAGTAGGGCTGGGCGATATGGCCAACATTTTTATCACGATAATATTTTTCATATCACTCTATCGATATTAGTATTAAAAAATATGTTTTAATTATTTAAACAACTAATTGTTAATTTTGCAGCAATTCTTTGTCGTTGCCGCCATCTTTATTGTTACAGTCCCTCACTCTCTCAGGCTGCAGCTGGTTTGAAAGCTAAAGTAAACGGGCTTCTCTGCTGGCTGTGGCTCCAGGGGAGTTGAACAGTTCTGGCTCTGCTAGTTTCTTTTGCCGCTTTTTTGGTGGACAAACCACTGCACCGTGACTCGCGACTGGAGACTAGCTCTGCTAGCACACATAGCCTACTATGTACAGATGGTTTCAAACTGTATTTTAAATTAGAAAGCAAACTAAATAAATGGACAAGAGAAGGATAAATCTCAATTTGGTCAGTATTGTCATTTGGACAAGCAAAGCCATTACTTTTTAAGTTGCAAGAAAGACAAGTCTGTCCACTGTCTCTGGTTTTAAAGCTGCCCTGTTGCAGGTCACAATACAAAATTATTATAATTGTTTTATCAACCGACAACCACGTTTCATATCTATATCGAGGACAAATATATCGCAATAGTTATCGTTTTATCGCCCAGCCCTAGTTCAGAGGCTCCAGACCAGAACGGAGCCGGAGCTTGAACCAGAGCCCTGACGGTGTGAAAGTGCCCTGAGAGGGGACCCTATTAACTGTTACACCACTGAATGGAATGCTGGGTACAGGTAGCATAACAGTCTGTTAACAGCTGGGAGAACAGAAAAGAAAGATGAAGAAGGAGAGACTGGAGATGTTACATGAGAGTCATCCAGCACCGTGTTGAAACGGTCATCCAGCACCGTGTTGAAACAGGTAGTCTGGACAGAGTCATCCAGCCAGGTCCAGCACCGCATTGAAACAGTCATCCAGCACCGCGTTGAAACAGTCATCCAGCACCGTGATGAAATCAGATCTGCACCAGTGTGTTAGTTGGACCAGAGGCCCATGTTTATGCCTTGAGTGTGTATATATTTGTGTGTGTAATCTGACGTATGTGTGTGTGTGTCCGTGCGTGCCTACCATCAGTAGTGGGAGCAGCGGTGGCAGTCACCCCAGCAGCAGTCGCAGCAGCAGCCGAGAGAACAGCGGTAGTGGCAGTGTGGGTCTGCCGATCGCCGTGCCCACCCCGGCCCCGCCCAACGCCTTCCCAGGTAAATGCAAGCTTCCTGCTCCTGCGTAGCTACTTCGTTGCTGTTCAGTGTTCCTAACGTTAACCCTTCGGTGCAATGCAGCCTGAGACGGAGGAAGCACACGTTGTGTCTAGCTAGCGTCAGCTGTAATGTTAACATCAGTGTTTTGTAGCCGGTGGAAATGCAATTGTAGGCCTATGGCAACGTTTGAGAAGTATGGGGGAAAGACTAGAAAACAGTAGCTATTTACAAAGATATACAAGAGGAGCATAAACATTAATTTAATAGGGACAGCTGGACGAGGAGAGACGGCAAACTGAAGACCTGAGGTCAGAATGGAGAAATATTTCAGGGGAGCAGAGATGAAGATGCCGCCCCCACCCCCACCACCACCTTACCTACACACAGAAAAGTCACGTTAGAAGCAAAACAAGCCTGTGGAAAAAACAAGCAAGACACCGGAGAGCAGAGAAACGTTGTTTACTTTCTGAAATCAATTAGATGATCTATTTTAGATGTCTGGTATAGAGTTGCTATAACGCAACTCTAAAACCTAACTGATTATGGTAGCCTAAACTATCTGAAAGTGTGGTAATGTTCATGAATTAAAATGTTCATGGAAAGGACCAACCAAACCAAAATGTACTCTTCAATTAGATTTTCCGTGCTGCAAGGTGGAACTCGAAGCCTTTCCTCAAGGTTGGCCGGCCGGTTGGCCGGTCTGTGTATATGTTGCCTTCTCCCGACAAATTAATTCAATGAGGGTGAAAGTGCTGTTTTGATTTATTTTATTCATGAGGCTTTATAAAACAGAATCCATGTACCAAGCACCCACAGAGATAACGTCCTACTGGCTGCTAAAGCGCAAGTTAAATTGTTATCTCTACAGCTACTTTCTTGGCTTGTGAGCTACTTTCCACGACAAATGACCAGCTCAACATGATCTACCAACCAAAAGAAAAAATCTCAAACTTGTGAGGAGGCTAAATAGCAACAACTTTAATGTCATGCCACCAGAAATAACACCAAAAAACCTGTTTGCTGTCTCTCCATTTCTTATCTCTCTCCATCTCGTATTTATTATCTCTTCCTCTATCTCTTTATCTCTGTCTCACTCTCTGTCTCTTCTCTGCCTCCCCCTGTTTCTATCACTCTCTCTTCCCTCTATCTCTCTCTCCCTCCCTCCTCTCCATATCTCTCACACGCCTCTCTATCTCTATCTCCCTCTCTCTCAATCTCCCCCTCTCTCTCGTTGACTTTTCCTTCACTTCCCTGTGAAAACCACAAGAAACTAAACTAAGTGACACAGTGACTGCGCACGCACCCAAACACATAACCAGCGGTGCTCTCCATGGTTCTGAAACAACAGTAAGCTATCCATTGTTGAACACACGGCACAATACACACACACAGCACAATACATTTCAATAGATTTAGGCTGGGTCTCCTTATTCTGATGACTTGCACTGAATGGAGTGAGCCCGGGTTGCATAACCCGGACAGCAGCTGCTGATGGCTAGTCTCAAGCAACCCTCCAGATGATCATCAGTCATGGTGGAACGGTATTTGGTCTTAATGATTTTCATGTGGGAAAAGGCCGACTCACATAAATAAGTGGAGTCAGAAAATGCAGTCACTGGCTGCGGTTACATGGTGACTTTTAATTCCGAATTATAACTTCGGAATCAAATCATTCGGATGTAAAAAAAAATCATGCGAGTTTACATGTCAAATCTTAATTCCGACAAGGTGTTTACATGAAAGTCACTGTCTAATCGGGAGTTTTCGAGTCATCGTAAGGTTTGGGGCTGGGAAGGCTTCTGATTGGGTAAACGTAAACAGGATGTTAACGTCATTACGTTTACCAGAAGTAAACAAACAGCTGCGACCGATATTCTCAGCTACTGTGCTAGCGTACCAAACAACATTAACCAGACTCTCGGTGTGTCTATTCTGCTAACGTTAAAGGCCTCTACATGCTACAGCAACTTCAAAGCAACTGCACCACAACATCGACAAAGCAAAGGTGTTGCAGGCCTTTATGCTTCTGCAACATCGACGCACAGCCTATGTAACATTGTACCCCGTATGTAGCAACCCATTGATAACAAGCAGACAAATAAGCATAATTTTTACTTCCGGGCGGGGGGTTTCAAAATAAAAGAGCGACGTCTAAAAGCACCGTAAATACGTTTATTCTTTACAATATCTAATATATATATCTATACACGAACCTAAACTAATCTAAAGTTAGTTTAGGTTCGTGTTAACGTTAGATAATGTACAAAATAAACCTATTTACGGTGCTTTTAGACGTCGCTCTTTTATTTTGAAATCCCCAGACGGAAGTATTATAGTGTCTGTTGCTAGCAGCTTCACTTTTGCCGGCCGGTTCTGTGCTTTTTCTAGCTAACGTATCATCATTCGTTTCCAAAGGAGAGGAGAGAAAGACCGCGGCTCACATGCAGCTCAAACTACCTGTTGGAATAAATTAATTGATTGATGTTTAACTTGTCCCTGTGTGTGTCCAGTCATTTCGACTAGCAAACGTTGTATCTAACGTTACCTCAGGATACCATTGTATTTAGTTGGTTAGCTATGTAGCTATTTTGTGGATAGCATTTTGTATAGCATCAATACTAGCTGGCTGGCTACAGCTTTATTTACTAAATTATGGAGGCTTTTTAATCGTCAAGGTAAGAGAGGATTTGTCATGATCAACTGAAGGCGTATGCTATGGAACAATATATGCCCCTGTTCGCGATCATCTATGTGTACTGTAGCCTATGCGCGATCATGTGCAGAAAGACCGGGGGGAACTAATTCCGAAAAAGCGTTTACATGGACAGAAAAAGCTTTAATTCGGAATGATAAACGGAATAAACCGGCCACTTACATCGGAATGGATTTTATTTCGGAATGGCCATTTTCATTCGGAATTAAGTATTTTCAGATGTTTACATGATAACTTTAAATAGGATTTAACGTTAATTCCGAATGAAAAGGGGAATAAACTGTCCATGTAAACGCAGCCAGGCAGCACATTTCCTCATGTTTGGATACTTTCCAAAGTACAAGTTCCAAAATTGTCGACCATGGGCCAACGACTTCAAGAGAATGTCGTTCTGCAGTGACGAGATCTCATCCTCCAGTGTAGACAAGTTCATGTGAAATGGTGTGAATCCAGGGAATCAACCTCAGTGTCCTCTCCAAACGGAAAGCGCACGCATGTAGCGATCGGCTTGAATAAAGCAAAGTCTGACATTTTCAATCTGCTCTGTGTAGCGCTCTTCCCTTCCTTTCACTTGCTCCCCTTGCTCCCTTTGCATTTTGGGTTAGACAGATTGGTCGCTCTTTATGTCAATCAAGTCACACCTGTGTCTAGTGGCAGATACCATAGGGGGAGGAGGGGCAAACTGATATTAAATGCATTTTTATTAATGACACACGATCTACCAGCATAGCCTTTGTGATCCACGTATTGGGCACCCCTGATCTGCCGGATCTGATTTGAACTGGTTTCAATTCTGATAGCTGGTTTGTACTGGCAGAAACTCAGAGTGGGGCTGTTTTTACTGCATAACTGGCAGACCAGGCCACAGCTGATAAAAAAGCTGGCCTGTTGTAAATAGGGATGGGAATCGATAAGATTTTATTGATACGATTCTATTATAGATTCTGCTTATTGATCAGATTCCCTTATAGATTCCTGATAAATTGTTAAATTTATAATTGAACTGGAAATAAATAAATTGGAAATGCAACAGAACTAAGCTGGTTAGAATAACAACATGCAACTTGACATTTCTGAGCCCCCATGTCAGAAAAAAATATACCAGCCTTTTTCGGCCACAAAAATCGACCCGCCAAGCATATTTCTTACCGGCCCAAAGAAATACACATCTTTGTGTCACATATAGACTAACTCAAAAGATAAGACGCATATACTGTACATATGACACGTATATCTATGTGTACATGTAAGTAAAGATAACTTAATATAACGTTTAGAAACAGGAGCAGTCTTTCAAGTGTATTTAAAGGTATGTGCTTGTTTGTCAGGTATATGTACAGACTAGAGATCAGTACAGTACAGGTAGTGCAGGAATACTTGCATGATTGACATTATTTGTCATGTTTTCAAACTCTCTTTGGGTGTTTGCAATTCATGGGAAGTATATGTCTCTGATATCTTGGTACAGTGGGCAGGTTGTTAGAAAGTGTAGCTCAGTTTCCACCTCTGCTCTGAAATGGCTGTTAGCCTAGCCAGCCACAGAGGGTCTTGAGGAGAGGCTCCGATTGAATCCGGGACACTGGCTCTGTTCATGGTCACGAATGGATTCCAGCTTCAATGATTTACTATGATAAATGTGTAGTTTCTGTTTTTCTTTTTGACATACTTGCGGCACACGGAACAACTCATCGCTACAGCCCAGCGTCATACTGTGTAGACAGTCTCTTGAAACACAGCTATCTCCAAACTACCACTCCTCTCAAAACTTTCTTTTGTTAGGTGGTCCCGCTCTCGCTGCCGCGTGGGTTTTCTTTTTAGCAGTCTGCTTACTCCTTCCATAGTTCCACATATTTGTAACCCATTAGCTAACGTTGGCTAATCAGGACAGAAGAGTAGCGGATGTGACGTCGGTAAACAAGCCAATGCACAAATGTTCCCAATAATATTTTGAGGTTGCACAGATTACATTTCGGGAGCATATGCAACCAAAACGGTCGCAATTTCCAGCCCATTCGTTTTTCATTTAGGTTTTCCTAGTCAAGGAATCAAATAGTCTGATATGGCTGCATGCGTGGCGCTAACGTTATTGTTTTAAAATGTGCAACTGTCGGAAAAACTTGGCATCGATACGAGGAATCGATAGTCACGGAGGCATGCGATTCCAGGAATCTGACAATTAGGAACCAGCTCCCAACGGGAACCGGTTCTCGATTCCCATCCCTAGTTGTAAATAATCATTGTGTACCAAGCACCCACAGAGGTGACATCTTACTACTGTAGCTGCTAAAGCATGAGTTAAATTGTTTGTCTCTACAGGATTTGATTTTAACTGGTTTAAATGACCATAGCTGGTTTGAACTGCCCGAATATCAGAGTGGGGTGATCTTACTGTCTTCTATTATTTTGTACTATGATCCTACTATATCTATACTATGTACTCAAAAGTGTAGCACTCAAGTTCGGCATTGTTAGACAAACAATACCACTTATAGCCGCTAGAGGTGTACCCCTCTTGCTGACTTGTTGTACACAATTTACAAGAATTTCCCCAAGGGTATCGATAAAGGAATATCTTATCTTAAGTTGCGTTTGGATACAAGCGTCAGCTAAATGACTAAATGTAACATCCTAAGTCATCATAATGCACGTAATGTTGCTCGGCGTAATTTCCTAGTTTTATACCAACAAATATTCATATTAAAGACACGGAAACTTCATGTCTATGGGTTCAAAGGTCAAAGATGCAGCGGCTTCAGCGATGTTAGCACCAGTGCTTGTGACGCATTATTGGCCTATCCTTCTCAACTGTGTTCGTTCCCGTGTAGATGGGTGTAAGGTCTCACTGTGCCTGAAAGTAGCGACCGGTTTCTCTTCTGATCTCTGACTCTATCTGGCTTCACTGCGTTCTCCTCTGATATCCTGTCTTTCCTTCCCATTTCTTCTTTCCTCTTTGACTCCACCCCCTTCTTCCGACGCCGCAGGTACAGCCCCTGCTCCCTCTAACCCGGCTAAACCTCCCCCCAGCACCACCACTGCCACCACCCCTGGTCCCCCCACCACCGCACTAGACGGCCCCCCCCAGGCCCCTAACCCCCCCGTTGAGGTCCCGCCCGTGCCCCCTCCCCCTCCCCAGCTCCCTGCCTCTGCCCCCATTAGCACAGGCCCTGCTGCTTTCGGCAACCCCGCACAAGGTGAGTGGTCCACCCCTCACTCACCCCATCCCTCCTCACCGACTCCTCCGTACACTGCCACCCAACCACCCTCCATCCTCCTCCCTGGACTTTCATCTTTCCATTGTGGTGCGAAATTTCTTCCAGACGTGACATTGGTTCCCTCTGCCTAACAATCTTTTATGAACTTATCAAAGTGATATTTGCCTTTCTATACAGTAAGCATCTATCGTCAAGCTGATATTTGCACATGAAAATGTATCTATTGGATCTAGGATGTATATTTATCAAATGCAATAATTTCCACAGAAAATTGGCTTAATGGAGAAGTTAGCCTAACGGAACCTATCTTGGCCTATTGTTGCCATGCACAATACTGAAAAACCAAAACGATATGGTGGAAAATGGTTGTATTTGATATATACACCGGTTTCACACCACATGTATGTGGAAGGAACCAGTTTCACATCACATGCTTCCCCTCACCAGAGACTCCTCCCATCTCAATGCATGCTTGTCCCAAGGATGTTCCGGCATGTTCCTCCTTTCACTCCTTACACTCCTTACAGACTCTATGCTAGGCCATGTGTTGCTGGTTCCCGGCTGTATATGTACTAGGGATGAGCATGAGTGATCGATTACTCAAGTACTCGCCGTTTCAACTGAATTCTAGTGGTTTTTGAGGGTGCTCAAATGATTTTATTATCACAAAGTGCTTGTTTGTGGCACTGAAACCGAAATCCCGCTCTGAAATCCTGCAAGGTGTGAGTTGTTGCAGGAAGACTACACTGGTCAGCTGTGGAGCATGAGAGCGTACTGCGAAAGCTTTGTTGTGTTGAAAGCTAGCATAGCGTTATCTAAAAGATAAAAACAGTGGTTCGTGTTTGCACATTTCCAAATTGTGCCAACATGTCGCTCACTTTGGGTAGCGTTCATAGACTACTGATACGGACATAGTATTCCATGAGTGGAGAGACCTGTTGCAGACAGAGTGGAGGTAATATATTTATTGGAATAGAATAGAAATCCTTTATTTATTAATAAAATCGTGTGAGAGAACTCTGCGCTTGAGACCTATCTTGTTGTTGCTGCAGCCATGCGCTTTTAAGATGCATTCTAAAAATGTATTTCCCTAAACAATTACTCAAGCACTAATTCACGCGAGTGCTCGATCTGGGAAACCATTTCTCATGCCCACCCCTAATATGTACCGCTACACTTTGCTCGCTTCATATCACAGCCGGGCAAATGAACATAGACTGTAATGAACCTTTGATCTCCAGAGCGAAGGTATGTCATGTCATTTTTTATTTACTTACTCACGCATTTTATATCACCTGAACACAAAATCTGTGCCACTTATTTGTCAAACGCTTGCCCCGAAGTTGTTGAAATGGTCAAACTTCTCAAAATGAGTGTTTACTGGTGGCGGACATCTTGATTAGAATGTAATATTGTTTATTTTCACTCCCCATTCGTATTGAAATTGAGATGTTGGACCATTTCAACAACTTCAGGGTAAGTGTTTGACAAATAAGTGGCCTGGATTTTATGTTTAGGTAATATATATATATATAGTCAAGTTAGACTGCGCTCACAAGTTCCCACACTGGGTGCTGTAATCCCATAAAGTTCAGTATATCAAAAAGCAGGGTAGCCGGACCAGCACTCACAGGTTCAATGTTTTTTAATGGCAGCCTGAATAAATAGCAGACATGTTTCGGACAATGTTCTTCTTCAGTTGGCTAGCCATATCACTGAAGAAGGACATTGTCCGAAACATGTCTGCTATTTATTCAGGGTGCCATTAAAAAACATTGAACCTGTGAGTGCTGGTCCGGCTACCCTGCTTTTTGATATACTAATGTTTAGGTAATATGAAATGCTTCTGTTAATTTGCCCGACTGTGATATGAAGCAAACAATGTGTAATCGCCTCCTTTCTATAATTTTCATGAGGCTGATGTTGGCCATCGACGACGTGTTATTTTTAATGAATTTGATGATAATAATTACTTGCATTTATATAGCGCTTTTCTAGACACTCAAAGTGCTTTACAATGTAGGGTGGAAATTGCCTCCTTCACCACTACTGGTAGCACCCAACCTTGGGCTACGCAGGCTCAATGGCTACCATACACTGGCACCAGGCACACATCACAATACACAATGGCTGAACGGCTCAGGAGACAGGGATTGATATCAGTCAATTAAGGGGAAGGGATTATTAGGTAGCCTTGATGTCAGAGACCAGATTGTGAATTTGGCCAGGAACGTCGGGGAACCCCCTAATCTTTGCGATAGGCGTCCTGGGTTCTTTAGCGACCGAATTCAGTCAGGACCTCGGTTTAGCGTCTCATCCAAAGGATGGCACTCGCAGCTGTATGGTGTCCCTATCACTGTAAGAGGGGCATTGTTACCGACAAGTCCAGAGGACAGAGTGCCCCCTGCTGGACAACAACACCACTTTCCGACAGCAGCCTTGCTTGTCGGGGGCTCGAACCGGTGATCTTCCGATCATGAGTCCGGAGCTCTACTCATGTAGCCACGCTGCCGGACATGATGATGATGATGATGATGTACATAATAATTTTCTATAAATAATATCATCCAGCCCTAGTTACGGGTTCTTCATGAAGTGTGCCGCACGTTCACGTCAACGTTCACACGCACAATACACGCTTACCTAGGATTTGACTTGATTCAACAACAAAGCAGTCGGGGCAATGGCAAGCCGAAAACGGTCGCAAGTGTTGTTACACTTTACAAAGCTAGATACAGACAACGCTGGCTGCAATATTATATATATTAATAAATAAATTATGCTAATAAATTATTTGAAGTTTGGATTACAGTAGATTACATTTTTAGAGACTAAAGTACCGAAAAAAGGTACCGTTGGGTACCGGTATCGATGTTCCGGTTCAAATGTGAACGGTACCCAACCCTAGTCATGGTGTTATTTGTTGTTATTTTGTGATAGCCTACCATGTTATTATTATAATTTTTTAAAAGATGTATAAAGCCAATGGTCAGGCCAAATCATTTAACCAGATTAGGGCCGTGTTCAAAGGGTGTAATCAAGGCTTCAGACTCGGGACCTTTGCTTACAGAACGTTTTTAGAGGCTGTCGCAACAGGGAGAAATGTTTTTTTTTTTTTTTTTTTTTTTTTTTTTTTTTAGCTTTTTCATGGTCAGACACGACCGACAGAGGAGAGGGAGAACGGGAGAGGAAGTGGGGAGGACATGCGACAAATTATCCCCCGGGAGCGGGAGGCGAACCCGGGACGGCCGCGTAGGTGTGCGAGGCACTATGCGGTGCACCACGAGGGCGCCCCAGGGAGAAATGTTGAGCATCAGATAGATTCTAAAAGCAATGAATAGTTGTCCATTACATCATCGTTTTGTAATGAAATAACCGGTTACAGCAGATCAAATGACAAGGGTTACCAAGGAGCTGTGTTTAGGGTAGGAAATGCATGACACATGAGAATACTATGACTACAGCTCGGTCCCCTGCCCTCTGCTGCCACCTGGTGTTTTGTTTAGAGAACACTATGACTACAGCTCAGTACTCAGTCCTCTCCTGGTTTTGTTTAGAGAACACTATGACTACAGCTCAGTACTCAGTACTCTGCTGGTTTTGTTTAGAGAACACTATGACTACAGCTCGGTACTCTCCTGGTTTTGTTTAGAGAACACTATGACTACAGCTCAGTACTCTCCTGGGCCCTCATTTATCAACGTTGCGTACGCACAGATATGTGCGTAACCCGTGTGTACGATCGTTTCTAAGCAAAGTGTGGGACTTATCAATTTGAACGTGTGCTTGACTTTGTGCGAATATTTACGCACAGCTCCGGCCATGCGTACCTGGCGCCCGGTGGTAGAATATGAAGACTGCAGTCTGCAACGCGGAAATAAGCTTCCGTGCATTAGTTTCAACACTGGCGTGTTCAACTTCTGTATGACCCGTAATTCATTATAGTTCATTGTAAAATAGCGACAGTGTAATTATAACGTGCTCACGTGCGAACAAGAGGTTGGCCTGCTTGTTTGGCACGGGGGGGGGGGGCAGACGCAGAACACCCACCTCCAAACGCGATTAAATATTGTTTCAAAATAAAAAGCTAAATACTATTTTGTGTCATGTTTCCAAATAAGATTGGTCACAACAAAATACTTTCTACTTCAATTTGTTGGTTAGAATAGATTACCTCCGTTGAAACTTCACTGAGACTAACAGTCTATTTGTGAGCTCCCGCACAGACGTGATAATAATAATGGCTTCATTTTATATAGCGCCTTTCAAGAGACCCAAGGTCGCTTTACATAGATAGGCGAGGGGGGTAACAAAGTAACAAACATAGTGGACAGACACAACATATAAATATGATGATGGAATTCATTCAAGTCCTCTCCACCCTCGGGTCTTTGCCACCGGCACGGTCTATCGTGATATTGGAGATGGATCGAGCAATAGACTGTTACTGTAGCTGTCAAAGCTCCATCACAAATGCAGTTATGTGAATAGAAAGGGATTCCACTCAGTCAATGTTGCGATGCGCATTTGCCTGATACATGTCGTTGCTGCATGCCGGGAGGAAAGGCAATGCTGCATGTTTTCAATTCATTAAATAAAACGGATACTTTTTGCAAGGGTTTACTGACTGTCATACAAATAATCAACCAACTACATACTGTAACTTTTCAGTGCACGTTCTTATTTACATTGTGACAACAGCCTTGTGAGCTCCCGCACACAGACATGATGGAATTCAAGTTCAAGTTTGTATTGATCACATATAGGCAGGCTACACATGGCGTATAGGCTACATCATACATGGCAGTGAGATTCATTGTTCTTGTATATGCTCTCGTATTATTGTAATATAGGCTACCTAATACCGACATCAAAATAGATTGTATGCCTCTACAAATCATATGCAGGTAGAACATTGACGGAAAATCCGTCGCGATTTGTAATAAAATTTAGGAGAACTTTAATCCCTGGGTATTAATCGAACAAAACGGAAAAAGGCAGTCATATTCCAGCACGGTCTTTATTAGTTAATATGGTCTTTAAGTTAATAGATATCATATCCGACATCACCGTACGTGTACATGTCTGTCAGCATGTCTTGTATTTCTCCCATAACACACTTCGCTCGGCTTAGTCCACTTTTCTACATTTCATGGGGGTGTTCCATTGCCGTATATGGTTAATTACGGGCGGTGCTATATGCAAATACTTAAAATCGTGCACGAGCATGGAGCGTAGAACTTAATGGTATTTATCACGACCCGTGTACGCACGTGTGCTAAATCCCGATTTCTGTGCGTACACACATTCTAAATTCTGTGCTTAAGAACGGAAATAGAACACTTTCTAAGAATTGTTGATAAATGAGGGCCCTGGTTTTCTTTAGAGAACACTATGACTACAGCTCGGTCCCATGCCCTCTGCTGCCCCCTGGTGTTTTGTTTAGAGAACACTATGACTACAGCTCAGTACTCAGTCCTCTGCTGGTTTTCTTTAGAGAACACTATGACTACAGCTCGGTACTCAGTCCTCTGCTGGTTTTCTTTAGAGAACACTATGACTACAGCTCGGTACTCAGTCCTCTGCTGGTTTTCTTTAGAGAACACTATGACTACAGCTCAGTCCTCTGCTGGTTTTGTTTAGAGAACACTATGACTACAGCTCAGTACTCAGTCCTCTCCTGGTTTTGTTTAGAGAACACTATGACAACAGCTCGGTACTCAGTCCTCTGCTGGTTTTCTTTAGAGAACACTATGACTACAGCTCGGTACTCAGTCCTCTGCTGGTTTTCTTTAGAGAACACTATGACTACAGCTCAGTCCTCTGCTGGTTTTGTTTAGAGAACACTATGACTACAGCTCAGTACTCAGTCCTCTCCTGGTTTTGTTTAGCGAACACTATGACAACAGCTCGGTCCTCTCCTGGTTTTGTTTAGAGAACACTATGACTACAGCTCGGTACTCTGCTGGTTTTGTTTAGCGAACACTTTGACTACAGCTCGGTCCTCTGCTGGTTTTGTTTAGCGAACACTATGACTACAGCTCAGTCCTCTGCTGGTTTTGTTTAGAGAACACTATGACTACAGCTCAGTACTCGGTCCTCTGCTGGTTTTCTTTAGAGAACACTATGACTACAGCTCGGTACTCAGTCCTCTGCTGGTTTTGTTTAGAGAACACTATGACAACAGCTCGGTACTCAGTCCTCTGCTGGTTTTGTTTAGCGAACACTATGACTACAGCTCGGTACTCTGCTGGTTTTGTTTAGAGAACACTATGACTACAGCTCAGTCCTCTGCTGGTTTTGTTTAGAGAACACTATGACTACAGCTCAGTACTCTGCTGGTTTTGTTTAGAGAACACTATGACTACAGCTCGGTACTCAGTCCTCTGCTGGTTTTGTTTAGAGAACACTATGACTACAGCTCAGTACTCTGCTGGTTTTGTTTAGAGAACACTATGACTACAGCTCAGTACTCTGCTGGTTTTGTTTAGAGAACACTATGACTACAGCTCGGTACTCAGTCCTCTGCTGGTTTTGTTTAGAGAACACCATGACTACAGCTCTGTCCCCTGCCCTCCACTGCCCCCTGGTGTTTTGTTTAGAGAACACTGTGACTACAGCTCGGTGCTCTTGCCTGTGTTAAAGTGCTCTCTGCTGTCTCTCAGGGGCTCCTCAGTTCTACAGTATGAACCGGCCGGCGCAGCAGCAGCCCCACAATCCACCGGTCGGAGGCTCCCTGCCGTACCGCCGGCCCTCCTCTGTCACCGGGCAGCCCAACCAGAGCCAGCAAAACGGAGGTCCTCACTACAACCAGAACCCAGGTACACACACGAAGAATGGGAGTGTTAATCTTTTTTCTTTTTTTTTTATCTACTTTTTCTCCCATTTTCTATTTTTCTCCCATCCCAATTTCGTATCGTCCAATTCTACCCTCCCCTGTCTCGAACGCTGTTAGGCCATGCCTCCCACAAGCCGGCTGCAATGTGGACCAAGCCTTACATCACGTGTCCCCTCCGGTACTCGAGGAAGCAGCCGTCGCATCTTTTCACCTGCACAGCGCGATCTCTCAGCGGCGGGGGTCTGCGTGGGAGGGACACGCCGCCCCTGCCGCTTCCTGATTCTGCTGCGCAGGCGCACCAACCGACCTGTAGGAGTCGCTGTCCACAACGTCCGATCCCCACCCATCAGCTTCCCACCACCTAATACTGCCAATTGTATTAGTATGAACGACCAGCCAAGCTGATAGCAATGCGGAGAGCTGGGCTCGAACCCAGCGTCTCCTGCATTGGTGGTGAGCGCCTTGCCCACTGCACCACCTAGCCGCCCTTGGGAGTGTTAATCTGTGAGAATAATTGGAACTCTTTCTAAACCGTGTGAATTCAGTTTGGAATTGTGTTTTTGGGATGGCAATCTTGAATCGCCCGGAGCGTGAATGTGGTAAGTCGCCTGTCGCCTGTGTTGAACTATGAACCTACACAACAATCAACACTCAATTAATCATGCAGCCCTAGTCTATACCTGTTGTGTTGACTGAGTGTGATTTGGAACACCTCTGTATATGTGACGCGGCGTGATCTAGGTCAGATTTTGCCGGAGCTTTGAGTGCTTTGAAATGTTCTCCATCTCTTTCCTTATTTGCAAAACTTAATACGACTTTTAAATGTGTTAATTATTGTTAGATTGTCCAACAGTATTATTTTCCTCGCTGTGTGAAAAAACTACAGTTGTGTTGGAGGGGAGTGGCTAGTAGTTTCTGTCTCGGGTGTCTGATGAGACGCACAGAAATGACAGCCGGCACCAAAATCCATTCTGAGACAATGGGCCCAGTACTTTGTTGGTGGTGTGAAAAAATATGCAGAGAAACATTCATATCTTTGGAACTGTTTGTGTTCAATTGTATCTGAATCGGGAGATTATCTTCTCTCTGTCAAAATTGAAAGTGTATCTCTCCATCGCATAAAGGCTGGCTGGCAATGCGCATAGAATAAGGCATCTACTCCAGTACGTGCTCCGCAAGTCTGTAAGCTTGCGCATAACTGAGTATAGAGAGAGGTCTCTATAGCAGACCGGTACCTGGCCGTGGATCATTTGGTACCGGGCTGCAAAGAAAGAATAAAGTTGTTTAAAATTAAATGTATTTTATTTTCATTAGTCTTCCAGGTATTTTATTTAGATTTCTTTTTTTTAATAAAGGCTGGCTGGCAGTGCTCATAAGGCATAATAAAGGCATAACTGTAAGGTTATTGAATTTCTCTAACGAATGCATCTATTTCATGATCTGCTCGCTCATAACGAGTAGATAGGCGCAGAGAGGTGGCTCCGTCACTGACTGAGGGTAGCGCACACACAATACAATACACACAAACCACGTAACGACTGTAAACTGTCTCTCACATCATAATAACAAAGCCACATTTCTGATCCCCTGCAGAAACAGTCCAATCCTTTGAAGCGCCGTCGCTCTAAACAAGCGATTGTGGTATCATCTTGGTTAATAAGACATAGATTGAAAAGTATCCCCCCGATTTGTACAAGTGGTGGCTTATTTTGAAGGTATGAACTTGTACTTTCATATCATGTAAAGAAAGAACATTTTAAGATTTGCTCTATAAAACCTCAAGTCTGTGCCTGGTCACATATAATCTCCTTCTGATGTCATCAGTGTGATTTGAAACACCTGTATATATAATCTCCTTCTGATGTCATCAGTGTGATTTGGAACACAAATGTATATAATCTCCTTCTGATGTCATCAGTGTGATTTGGAACACCTCCGTATATAATCTCCTTCTGATGTCATCAGTGTGATTTGGAACACCTCCGTATATAATCTCCTTCTGATGTCATCAGTGTGATTTGGAACACCTCCATATATAATCTCCTTCTGATGTCATCAGTGTGATTTGGAACACCTCCGTATATAATCTCCTTCTGACACTGGTCATCTGTGTACAGTGTATTTTCAATCTCCCCATGGTCTGATTGCCCTGCTCTCGTTCTGTTTAGATTGCAGTACGTGTGCGGGATGTCCCATGGTTTGATTGCTCTGCTCTCGTTCTGTTTAAGGCCCAGTCCCAATTCCATTCCCTTGGCCCTACCCCTCGTTTTAGAGTGCCCTCGACTGGATAGTGGCCCTTCAAAATTAAGCTACACGGGGTAGGGGTTGAAATCTTTACCTAGGAAATGGGATCAGAAATAGGTAGGGCCAAGGGGGGGCTATTGCGATCGGCCCTAAATTGCAGTAGGTGTGCGGGACATCCCATGGTATGATTGCCCTGCTTTTGTTCTGTTTAGATTGCAGTAGGCGTGCAGGTCTCCCCATGGTCTGATTGCCCTGCTCTCGTTCCTCTGCATCTTTTATGAAAATATCTTTTCTGCCCTGTCGTCTCCTATCAACGCAACTGGCTTCACTGACTAAACTCCCGACCTCCTCTCTCTCTCTCCTATCTTTGTGTCTACTCTTTTTTTTCTATTTTCTCTCTGTCCATCTGTCTGTCTGTCCCCTGTCCCCTTATCTGCTGCGCTCTGTCACTCTCCATTCCTCTCCGACATGTGTGTGTGTGGGCGTGTGTGTGTGTGTCCTGTCTGGTGGTAGCAGGCCCTCTCGCGCCCCCTCCCCCATCCATGCAGATCACCCCGCAGCTGCCTCTGATGGGCTTTGTGGCGCGGGTTCAGGAGACCAGTAAGTAGGCGTTTAGCTCCTCCCCCTCTGCATGTACTTTTAGCTCCTCCCCCTCTGCATGTACTTTTAGCTCCTCCCCCTCTGCATACTTTTAGCTCCTCCCCTTCTGCACATACTGTACGTGTTCCGCGGCCAGTCGGCACGATGGGGACAACATTTAAAGGGAGACCTTGATCTACTCCAGATGTATCTTTAACCCTTAACACATTGAGTGCCACGCCACTTCCGGGAAGTGACCCCTTCCTTGCCGTTCATTAACCCCATGTAAACGTAGTTGTAGTTTGTAGAGCTAAACCTATATTTTATAGTATAGCTATGGGTCTAATAACGCCGTCGAGTCTTAGTGAGTTGCTTCTGGTCAACGTGCAAAAAAGATAATTTTTTCATCCGTACATTTCCGTTTTATACCGTTTTGAATATTAATATAGTTTGGTTGCTTCTGAGTAATTCCAGGGAAAAGACGCTAAAACAGCGTTTTTGTGTAATTCAATAAACACGCTGTAATTTTTCGCCTGATTATCGGATCTTCCTGAAATCAACGCTAGACCATCATTATTATCCTTCCTCGTGCCCGCATGCAATGTAGTTTAGACCGGCGCGGCCCCTATCCCCCCCCTCCTGCAATTGATAGCGTCAATCGCGGTAGAAATAAATATCAGATCAACGCAAGCTTTCATATTTAGTATCCTTACCTGTTCTCTGAAAAATTATCAAATTATCTCATCGCCATTCCAGTTATCCACAGCGATCCTGTCTCCGACGTTGTTGGGCATTGCACTTCAACAGGCGGGCGGGGTCAGTAGTCCAAACTATCCCTGCAAGCGTGTGTTTTGCCAGAGTGTTTAGGACCCGCCCCCACGCCGCAGCTCGGTAGAGAAAAAAAACGAACCCGTTTCTAACGGGGTGCAATAATGCCCGAAGGCGTTAGAGGCCGCATAAGACCGTCTGCCAGCTCAGACACATTCAGTACAGCATGCACAAGGTGCCCCGCTGAATTATGAATGGCAATTGCGAATAAAATAAATACCGTGAGAAAAACGTAGATCTACGTTTCCGGCACTCAACGATTGGGCGACAGAAACGTAGTTCTACGTTTTCGGCAACCAAATGGTTAACATGTTCTACGTTGATTCACAATTTGTATAAGTAATGTTTTCCACCAAATTGTTCAATAAACTACTGAAAATGTCTTGGCATCGGGAGCTCCAGTAGCTCACCGCGTACCTCGAACGCTATTTCGGCGTCGGGGACAACCGTGCGCGTCACGGATCTGGGGTACACGAGTTCGACTCCCGGACTCGCCGTATTTTCTCAGAGTGTCTTTCCCCCGATCTATACCCCATTCAACCTGTCTCTGTCGGTCATACTTGACCAGAAAAAGCGATAAACGCTAAAAGAAACCAGCTGACTGGTCAAAGTTTAAAAAAATGTCTTGGCATCTATGAATATGCTAATTGGCAACAAGCACCCATTGATATTTACCAGGAATTCCAAGTTGGCAGCTTATATTTCTGTGTATGCTGCTTTCTGTGTATGCTGAAGCCATTCTCCTACGCAGAGAGTTGGACGACGTCCCGCTGTCAAACTTCTCTGCCCAAACAGGAAGTAAAATAACCGGTGCTACCTTTACTCGTATTATTTTCATATATTGAATAAATAATATTATATTATTGTCGTCGTATTTTTTTCTTATAAATATAACCGAACATTTGTAAATCATTTAATTTCACAGTGTCTGTGCAGCCTTGTTTATTCACGGTCTCCATGGAAACGACGACGAATGCAGCCATGGCGGTCTGGTTTCCTTGCGCAAAAAAGACACAGCACTATAGTCCATTTACTAAATGTTCAGACGAGCCTCATTTGGGGTCATTAGTGATACTCTGTATGCACCCAATTCAACGTTATAGCCACATTTTCTTTCAATTTAATTTGGTAGCAGACGTCTACGTCTTGCTTTGGTACAAGTCTTTGCCCTCTTGGGGCGGGGGAGTCTCGGAGGCTGCGACGGAGAGGCGTAGAGACGGCTCTGTGTAGGAGTGTGTGCTGAAGCTGGAGGTGTGGAGTTACCACGAGAGGTTTGACCTATTCAGTCAATGTCCGCATTCCTCGTTGAAAATACTGCTAAATAACTTGTGTTACACATGGCTTTTGATGACCAACACTACCATGTCAGTTTAACCCATTAATGACTACCGATTTATATTTAGCATGTTAAGGAAAAGCCACACAGAATTATTGTTAAGAGGTAGAAACTACCTACATTTATTTTTATTTTTTTCACATATTTATCATTTAGATAAAGTTGAAAAGTTGAAAAAACAACTGCAAGGATAAGTTAAATAAAATAACGCAAAACAATGATTTGACATGCTAAGTATCAGATTTACATTGGATCAAAGCACTTATTAAAATGCAACTTCTGAATCTAATGGTACCAATCCAATGGTTATACCATTTTATATAACCCCTTGTAGTTTAAATACATACACAAATACAACCAATTATGATAAATATGTGAAACGTTTTTCTTTCTTGCCACATCTTAACAGTTCTCACAGAAGATGTTGTTTCTACATTTTAACAGAAAATATTCTGTGGGGTGCTTTTCATAAATGTAAAATATAGTCGTTAGTCATTAATGATGTATGAAAAAAGGATGTTTTTGTATGAGGACACTGTAGGCTCCTACATTGATCGATCTAAAAAATGTCAACTGATTTGTGCTCAGCTCAGCTACGACTTTACGTGCTGTAAAGGAAATTATAAAATTCCACGTGGACATTAACGGGTTATGGAAAACGGAAGATAACCCCCCAAAATTGCCTCAATTTCAAAATGTCGAGTTATCCCTTTAAGCATGGATGTCATTATGCTTTTAAACGTGTTTGTGCATGTGCACGCAGCCATGTTTTTGCACGAGGCTTGTGCTCCTCATATATCCAGTCTCTCGCTGTCATTTCTACGTGAAATCCCTGTGAACATTTCTCATCTGTATTAATCCAACTTCTTGTCTCGTCTTCTATACACAACAAGCATGGACCCTGCATTCCCAGCTCCCATCTCGCACGCATGGGAATTCCAGTTTAATCACCAGTGTTCTGTTAGCTCAGTGAACTCTGCCTTTTCTTCCCCGCCCCGTCCCGTCATCCCAACTCTTAGTCTCAGACGTGCCCCCTCCCCCTCCGCCTGCCGAGGAGCCCGTGTTTGAGGAGCCCACGCCCCCGCCTCCCCCACCGGAGGACTATGAGGATGACGAGGAGGAGGAGGAGGAAGAGTCAGCGGTGGTGGAGTACAGCGACCCCTACGCCGAGGAGGATCCCCCATGGGCCCCGCGCACCTACCTGGAGAAAGGTGCTCATTCACCCCTAACACACCGTCTTTCTGTCACTCCTACCTGGAGAAAGGTGCTCATTCACCCCTAACACACCGTCTTTCTGTCACTCCTACCTGGAGAAAGGTGCTCATTCACCCCTAACACACCGTCTTTCTGTCACTCCTACCTGGAGAAAGGTGCTCATTCACCCCTAACACACCGTCTTTCTGTCAAGGTCTTTCTGTCGCTTCTACCTGGAGAAGGGTCTTTCTGTCACCAGCATTAAAGGGGATTTACACTCATTTTTAAAGGAACACGCCAACATTATGGGAAATATGCTTACTGTCTTTTCCAGAGTCCGACAAGAGGGTAGATACCAATTTCCTCTCTGTGCGTTCAGTAGAAAGCTGTCCAGCTGTGAGCTAGCCTAGCTAACAAATTAATGGAAGAGGTTACCGACCACTAGCTTTTGTTTTGACCAGTAGTAGTTTTGACTGTAGTGGTCTGTATATATGAGGTAGTGATTCCTAGGTGATGTGAGGTGGTGATTCCTAGGTGATGTGAGGTGGTGATTCCTAGGTGATGTGAGGTGGTGATTCATAGGTTATGTGAGGTGGTGATTCATAGGTGATGTGAGGTGGTGATTCCTAGGTTATGTGAGGTGGTGATTCCTAGGTTATGTGATGTGGTGATTCATAGGTTATATGAGGTGGTGATTCATAGGTGATGTGAGGTGGTGATTCCTAGGTGATGTGAGGTGGTGATTCATAGGTTATATGAGGTGGTGATTCATAGGTGATGCGAGGTGGTGATTCCTAGGTGATGCGAGGTGGTCATTCCTAGGTTATGTGATGCTTCTGCTCAGCCGGCTGGTTTAATCTGCCACAGTATTGATTTAGGGGCTTTGTTTTATTCATGGCCAGGCTTCAATAACAGCAGTTTTTGCACAATTTTGACTTGTGACACGACAGCGCGGTACTGGCTATGTAGTTTGACGTGTCACATCAACGGCAAGATACTGGTTATGTAGTTTGACGTTTCATGTTTTTGTAGCTTAAGTGGCCTCCCTTGGAGCCTCTTGGTCACAACAGTAACTCCATGGCCTGTGGGCAGTACTGCACAGACCCCGCCTGCATCGCTTCGCATCTATGACACAGCGCGCATCACCAATTTCACTTATAGGCATTTGAAAAGTAAATGAAGTCTCTGTCTATTTCCCTCCACCTCTCCTGTCAACAGTGGTGGCGATCTACGACTACTCGCGGGACAAGGAGGACGAGCTGTCCTTCCAGGAGGGCTCCATCATCTACGTGATAAAGAAGAACGATGACGGCTGGTACGAAGGTGTGATGTGCGGCACCACGGGCCTCTTCCCCGGGAACTACGTGGAGTCCATCATGCACTACGCCGACTGAAGCCCCGCCCTCACTACACCCCGAGAGGGCACGAGAGAAGGAGGAGGAAGAAGGAGGGAGGGGGCTGGCAAAGGGTTAAAGGTCAAAGACTTTGGTCAGACAGAGCATGATCACACGGAGACGGAACGAAAGAATCGGTGAAGTTCCAATAAATAACAAACTGAAATCCGGTCAGTCTCGCTCTCCTCGGTCCATTGTAACAACAACCACTATTAAATATACTATTTTTTTTCCTTTATAACTTTTTGTTCCCGACTGACAAAAGGACTTGTGCGGTGTTGGATCTATTGTTTTGGGAGATTTAATTTTGTGTTTCTGAAATATGGAGGCCACAAGGTTTTGTTTAACTTTTGTTTTATAATTTTCTCATTTTGTTTAACCAATTCGCCCTTATTTTAAAGGATATTTATTTGGACTTTTATTTTGTAGTGTGTGGGGTGCTGGTAGATGAGGCTGTTGGGCCTGGCCTTCCTGATGATGAAGAGGCTGGAGAAGAGAACGCCTTTTCTCCCAACACTCCAGAGACATTTTACCAGTCAAAAGATTCCTCTCTATATATATGTGTATATATATATATATATATACAGTATGATACAAAGATGATAGCTATTGTTTCGGTGAACACGACATAAGGAGAGTAGTGTTTCTGAACTTTATATAAAAATAACTACATGGCGGTTTTGGGGTTTGCGTAGCTCGGGGGTGAGTTGCCAAAGCTGACATTCACTAAGAAAAGCACATATTTAAAATGTCTTAAATCCTGACAAATGCATAAGCTAGATTTAAATGGGTCACAGACTTCAGGAGGAAATATAAATGAAACCCTGCAGGTTGCTTTAACAGAGATGAGTCTACCCGTTTCTAACGTTAATTTGATCATTTGGGGATTTGCCGGGGAAGGCAAAATACTTTGGTAAAAGACTTAGCGGTCCTCAAGTCAAGGACTTTGCCCATTTAGGGCACATTACTTAATCACTACATGTTACTTCTCTCTGGCCAGGTTGTGTGTCCGACTGGAAGAATTGTCGTCCGGCCCCTATAGAGAAGAGGGAACAGCTGGGTCCTGAATTGCACAAATGACCTGGATTCTGAAGTCTTATGTTACTTACTGCCTCCAGCCTCTTATGAATAATGAACAGTATATCAAGTCTAAACCTCTCCTCCCGGCAGAACACACAGAACTGTCTCATGTGCAGGTGTTCAAATGCATCCCAAGATCTCCATTTCTTTATTACCCACCCCTCTTATTTGTATTTTTCTTTGGGGGGGGGGGGTTATTACCAAGGGGTCCAGATGGAGTTTTGCTTCCTGAGTGGCAGACTGCATGTTTTGAAGGAAGGGGAAAAAAGTTAAAATGTCTGCTATATTGATGATTAATGTCTTAATATTTTTAGATATGGTGTGGTTATTGGTTTGGTTTTTTTTTTTATATTCACCAGTCGACGATTACATTCGAGATCATTTTGAAGATGCTTGTGCCATATTGAAGTGTGTTGGTGTTCAAAAGGTATCACTTCATTTGCAATAAAAATTGGCCCGAGTGGGATGGATTGTTGAACTACAAATTATCATCTTTTTTCAAAGAGTTTGAATTGAAAGCACATACATTTGTAGTTAAAATAAACGGTGTAGAGTAACTGAAATTAAATGTAAGATGTATTATGTCCTCGGAACAGGGCTACTGAATATGAAAAGCCAGCAGTCGTGTTAAATGGTTTTAACAAAAAAAAAAAGCCCCATAGACTTCTAAACGCCTTGATTCAGGCCTGATCTTTGTGGCAGTGATTGACCGTACGCAGGATCATAAGTACAGCGTTACTAATTCCAATACGCTTGGCTGTTGGGGGTTTTCTGAGGGCCCAGTGCTTGTATGTATGTTGAAATCTTTATTTTCTATAAGAAAAAAATAAAAAGGGTCTGAGTCTTGCATGCCATTGTTCTAAAAAAAAAACTGTACCGGTGTCTAAGTGGTAAGATCACCTCATTCTAAACAAGGCAGCAGCCCCACAATTCATGACCAGGTTGTCATTACCACCAGCCTCATCCAAAGAGACTGTCTAACTTAACTCTTGCCCCCACCTCCTTGATGTGCTCTCAGGCGTGTGAGGGGGGGGGGTTCCAGCTTACTCCCACCAGAGGAGCCATCAATGAGAGGGGGGGGGGTGATTAAGATACAAGGTGGATACTACAGACAAAGACACTAAACACATGCACCCTGCCCCACCTCTGATGTCAGACTGCCTCTTTCTTTGAGAGTACCGCCAAAGAGGTAGTACTCTGACAACACCGATGGGGGTGAAACTGCAGCAGGGTGGAAATATTAACCACTTGGGCAGCAACGGCTTGCATTTCAGTTGATATAAAGTAGAGTGGAGAAGGTACCAATTGACAAAGTTGACTCTTAATTTGTCTTTGCCTCAGTAGAATTCTCAATGTTACAGATGGAGATGAAGGAAAAAGAGTCCTCGTCTGCAGGATTCACAGTGGAGTCGGCAGACATCCCTGCCCCCTACCCCCACCCAGATGTTAAGTTAAACAGTCCAGAATGCCATTGTGTTGCACAGTTTAAAAAAAGTTCAATTGCAGAAGTTATCATATTTGTAAAATCATGAGAACAAAGACAATAAAATTATTAAGATTTATTGGTGAAGTAATCTTGTTTCATTTTTATACTTCAGGCTATATACACAAGTTAGTGCCACGTTGCCTCCGTTTTTGGGGAGTTACTGTGGCTTGAGACTTGAACCTGGTTTCCGGGGAGTTACTGTGGCTTTGAGACTTGAACCTGGTTTTGCAGTGCACTAGTTACAGCAGGTACAAAAAAAATCATATCCTATGCTAAGAATGCATATCATCACTTTTGAGTACAATATAACATAACTATACTGTAGTTATTATACCCTTAAACAGAGTGTAAATTACGGTCTTGTTTCAGTGTTAAAACACTTGTGTTTTATACGATACACCCCAGAGGAGTAGATACATAGAAAATATCCCACAAAATAGAAAAAAAAAGCTTAACACATAGATCATAGTTACCCCCCCCCCCCCTGTGCAGTTTCTTTTTTAGTTTTTACACAGTGAAATATACATTTGTAAATCATTGAGGTGCACAGATAACTTTTTGCTCACCAATTACTTAGCTTTGAGTACTCACCAATACAGAGTACCAATGGAGTACTCAAAGCTGAGTACTTGACTTTAGAAAATTCATTAGATTATTCTGTAGAAAAGTGTGTGGGGAGGGGAGATACATTGATTATACATAGTTCATTTTTAAATTGTAATCTAACCCAAATTCCAACCTCCCCTTTTATTTTCTTATTTAACTACTAGATAATCCTTTCATTACCCTTTAAATAGCATTGTGCTAGTACAATACCAAGAACGGGTATTTTAGCCTGGTATCTGTGCACCTCTAGTCAATTACCTTGAACATAGTAATGCTTGGGGTGATTTGTACAACAACAACTATCAGCAGTACTTACAGAGTACAGAGAGGTTCTAGGAAGGGAAAGGAGATAAGAGGGTTAAAACTATACAAGGATGGACTGCAGGCAGCCAAACCCCTCCTCCTTTAAGGCTCGCAGATGAGGGTCTCCACCACAAACGTGTTCTCGAAGTGACGGATCTTGCGGCAGTTGAGGGCCTCGCGCTTTTGGATACCTGGAAAGAGGACAGGAGATTATTAATCATTACCAAGATTGCAATTATCACGTGAACCTGATTGGACTGACAAGTGAGCAGGATGGGGTTCCAGCTGCCAATTAGTCCTACTGACCCATGATCTACAGTCCTACTGACCCGGGTTATGGTAGCAGCTGCCAACTACAGTCCTACTGACCCGGGATATGGTAGCAGCTGCTAACTACCAGGGTTCCCACAGACATTGCTAAATTAAATTCAAGTACTTTCAAGTACTTTCCTAAGCACTATTTTTCATTTTAAAAGGGCATTTAAAAGGATACAATTCACATTTAAATGCAGTTTTTATAGAAAAAAAATCTGATCCAATATTTATGGTTTAAAACCAATTTCCGACAATTAGTTACTTTAAAATAAAAAATATATTTCTTGATTCAGATTTTTTTTTTTTATCATGGATGAACAAAACTTTCAATGCGAATGGTTGATTTGAATTTCAAGGACTTAACACCTTGTTAAAATAAATTCTATTTTCAAGGAATTCCAGGCCTCGACTCTTTTTGGTAAAAAATCAAGCACTTTAAGGCCTTGTCCAGACTAAAAAAATTTGATCCGTTTCGTTTTTGTTTCGTTTTAAGGTTTCCGTAAAAACGTCTCAAGATAATAAGTGCATGCCACAAATTTACAAAATAAATGTCTTTCCCGTTTCCTTTATTTTGAAAACCCACGACCGGAAGTGTTATAGTGTCTGTTGCTAGCAACTTAACTTGTGTCGGCCGGTTCCGTGCTTTTCGAGCTAACGTAACGTCATTCGTTTCCAAAGGAGAGGAGAGAAAGACCGCGGCTCACATGCAGCTCAAACTACCTGTTGGAATAAATTAATTGATTGATGTTTAACTTGTCCCTGTGTGTGTCCAGTCATTTCGACTAGCAAACGTGTCTGTATTAAACGTTACCTCAGGATACCACTGTCTATTGTATTTAGTTGGTTAGCTATTTAGCTAATGTGGATAGCATTTTGAATAGCATCAATGCTAGCTGGCTGGCTACAGCTTTATTTACTAAATTATGGAGGCTTTTTAATCGTCAAGGATGATTTGTCATGATCAACTGAAGGCGTATGCTATGGAACAATATGTGCTTGGGTTTTCAGAAAAAGGCCAGCTATGTGACGCTAATCTCTAGTTAGTATCGTGTATTGCATCACAGTAGCCTCCCGTTAGCTTCTGTAACACGAATGCAACCTCTCTGATGCCATTGTTGTTTAATAAGGCCATATAAGACTGTATCATGTTTCTTTTTTTTTCTGGGTTTGCATGCGGATTAAGGGGAGCCCCGCTCCGCTTCAAACAGATGGAGAGAGCACAGCATATGTAAAGCTGTAAAAGCCCGATCAAGCTCAATAGCTGTACATGCCATTGTTGTTGTGATGTTTTCACACGCGGGGTAAGGGAGAGGTGGGCTGTCGCGTCATCGGTTCAGGAGAAGACGCGCATCGCTTGTAAAGATGGTGACGCAATGGGGGGCGTCTTCAGAATTGCGCACTCTGGGAGCTGGTATAAGAAAGTACCGTCTTCAGGCTGCCAGAACGCAGTTCCGTGTGGCAGAACGGTGCAAACGATCAAATACTTTGCCTAAAATGACCAAAATCGTTTTTAGTCTGGACATATGGCTTAAGCCCTTCCAAGGACCTTGTGCGAACCCTGTAACTACAGTCCTACTGACCCAGGACCGCGCTCCGACGCTCCAGCTTGTAGGTCTCACGTCCATTGCACAGGCTGTTTATGAAGAAGCCGAGCTCCTCCGAGTCGTCCAGGCGCTCCGTCACCACCATCTGCTCGTGGACCAGGTAGGACTGGGGCAGGTAGGTGCCCGCCTTCAAAAAAGAGCACAAAGACTGACATTTCTGCTAATAGCTCCAGAGTATTAACTTAGCTATACAAATATACACATTGTTCCAAGTATTCATAATGACCACAATAACTAGAAACAAAGATTGGGCAATAAAGCCAAAATATTCTTTTGATATCTTTTGATGGTATAGAGATATTATTTTTTTTAACCTTTTTTTCTTTCATAAAATCAAACTATCATGCGACGTCTTTCACTCATTATTATTATTAGTGGGTTTAACTAATATTTGGTTCATATAATTACTGTACAAAATTATAACTTCAAAAGTGTATTTTGAGATCACTCACTGCAATGTTTTCAGCAAAGCATTTTCAGCCAATGGAAATTAAGTTGTATTTATTGGTATACACAGGCAAGATGTGTACCAACTGTGTATGAAATACTCGCCAGTAGTGTATGCCAATTCATACATAAACGACATTAGCTGGTCAGAGTTCTGAGCAAATCGGGACACTTTGGACCGGCAGCAGACAGGGTCTCGAAGGGTTTTAATCCACAACCACAACATGCAGATACATGTTTTAACCATCCACAGCAGGAAACAGTGGTCCTCCAGCATTTCCTATGCTTCAGACCGACATGATGTCTGGAATTAGCTCTGCTGCATAGTAAACATTATACTGGGGCCAATTCAGAAGAATCCAGCGCCAGAAATGTTTGCCGTTGTGGTTCAAACGTTTGTCTACATGTTGTTGTGTAGATTAAAACCTTCGCTTTGAGCCCCGTTTGCTGCCCGTCTGAAGCTTCTCGGTTCACTCAGAAACCCAGCCAGAACACGGACAAGTATTTCATTCCATTTAAAAATCCATTTAATTCAAGCGGCTGGGTGGCGCAGCGGACATTGCGCTCGTCACCAACGCAAGAGACACCGGGTTCGACTCCGGCTGTCGGCGTTGCCTCCGGTTTGGGCCAGCCATCATACTAACTCAATTGGCAGAGTTAGCGGGTGGAAGTCGATGGGTGGTAATCTGGACGTTGTGGACAGCGACTCCTACAGGTCGGTTGGGGGACGCCTGCACAGCAGAGACAGGAAATGGCGGGGGTAGTGTGAGCCTCCCACACGTTACACCTCGCCAATGAGAGTCCGCGCTGGCAGGTGAAAAGATGAGACAGGCTGCCTCCTTGTGTATCGGAGGGGACACGTGATGCGAGGCTTCTATCCTCCCTACAACCAGCCAGTGGGGGGCATATGCGAGCAACGTTCAAGACAGAATTGGCACAATGGAATTGGGATGGGAAAAAAAGAGAAAAAAGAGAAAAAGTGGATCAAAAAATAAAAATAAAAATCCATTTAATTCATCCAAACTATCCCTTGAACCTTCGACTGTTTTGGTGACGTAGCTCACCTTAATGTTGACGAGCAGCTCCAGGAAATCTTTGGGGGGCATGACGATGGAGGTGTTGAGGGGAATGACGTAGCACTTGTTCAGGCTCAGATCCAGGTAAGCAGTCAGCCTCTGCATCAAAACACATGGACACAGTCTTACATTTAGTCAGTTTTAAATAATGTGCTAAATAAATAAACTAAACTAATTAAATGTAGCTTCGCTACATTTTCAGTAGCTTGCTGAACAAAAAAATGTGAATAGTGATTGTAGTCAAGTATGTTTTTGAGGGCGCCCCAGTGGCGAACCACATAACGTGCTGAGTCGCGGCACGGCCGACCCGGGTTCGATTTCCGGACCCGTCGCTATTTGCCGAATGTCTTCCCCCCACTCTGTCTCCCGTTCCTCCTCCTCTCTCTCTCTCTCTCTACTGGACTGCCCAGTAGTAAAAAGCGATGAACGCTAAAAAAGAAATCTTTAAAATTTTTCTTTTGCTATTTTGAGGTGTAGTTAACTACTGGAACTATAGTGTAGTTAAATTCATATGACTGCATATACTTGTTATACTTTGGTTTTACATTTCATATGTGGATTTGAAGTAGTATAAAGCAAGTTTGAGCCATTTTTGCATGTAGCTTTAGTTAACCAAACTGTATTTCCGTTGAGGGCAGCTTTGCAGTTGTAGTTCAACTTCTTCTAGTATGAAGTCATTGGTAGCTTGTAAAACTATGCTTTCAGAGTAGTTCCCCAACCATAACCCACATGAGATTTACACTTACACCCAAATGGATTTATATTCTAGTTCAGACCAGTTCACAGTACTACAATAAAAACTTCATTTTGGTGTGAGAACTCAACATTCCATGGCTCCACAAAGACAGTGCCCCATTCATTAAGGAGGATTTTACATCCAAGTTGAGGGTCGCCTGTTTATTTCTAGCCTTAGAAAATAGGAGTAGTGCATATTCACAGAAATAGACAGAATTATACTGGGGCACAGGATTAATAACATGTGAACTCTTCAATTTAGCTGCATTCTGCCTTCAGGTTTCCTTTGAGGCACCCCTCTTCCTCACCCTGTTGAAGTCATGGACGATGTCGGCAGGGTCGCTGTCGGAGAACTCTGGCACGGGCACGTTGATGAGCTCCACCTCCTCCTCCTCCAGCACGCGGATGCTCTCCTGGATGTGGCGCAGGCGGGCCGGCAGGCCAAACTCCTCCACCTCGGTCTCCTCTACCATGTAGTCCTCCTCACGGTAGTCCACGCCACAGAAATACACCTGGCCCTCCTGGGGAGGGGTGGGGCATTCACAGAGATACTTTTAAAAAAGGAAATTCCACCGTAAAGCAACCTTAAACTAATTTACCAGATTGACACATAACCGATTAATTATCTAAATGGGGCCGAAATATCAGCAGTGGAAGGTGATAATTTGGTAGTAATAATGACACATAGCTCTACCCTCACTCAATTTAGTAGAACCTCAGCGAACGGGTTATTTCAATTTCCTGATACCTAGATCCGTCTCTCAATCAGCTTCCCAATCCCTCTCGCCAAGTAACAGAGTAACCAGGAGTAAAAGCTCAGCCCCTCCCCTCCTTGTGTGCGTTTGGTTGGCGCGGCAACCTTTGACTGGCGTTTTCTGACACCCTGCCCTTTTCACCTCAGTGTAGTCCTTTGAAAGCCAGGAAGCTGGAGCATGCTCAGTAGTTTAGGACTATTACCCCTGGCCTGATGATATGTACAAAGCTGTCTGTGGGCTCATTTTACTCTGTAGTAAAGCAACTTTTCTGTCAAATACAAGGGGGACCCAGAATTAAATTCCCATTTAAATCATTCTCTCAGCCATAATTAATTTTAGGATGGATGAGAGTCTGGTTGTTCTGTGTGGAAGAGAAAACAGACTAAATTTACCAGCATGAGCTGGTATTGTGATACCAAAGATGGTCCATATATACAAAAGGTTGTGGACTCTGCGCCTAATTCCTGATATGGCTACGTCATCACAAACCCCAGTGCAGACTACACTACTACTGATCTCAGTATCTTGGCGTTCATTAAGAAAGTTGAGAGACCACATATCTTCCATGACCAATTTGAGCAATAATGTCCACAAGCTCGGAAGTAGGGACATTGAATCCTTGTTGTGTTAATTACAGCTCAATGAAATTACATGGTAGCAGAGTCTATAAGACAAGATATTGCCGTTTTTTACATTTACATAATTTCAAGACGCTGTAATTAACAAAACACAAGGAGTCAATGCCCCCGATGACATCACTGGCGGCCATATTCAAACAAATTTACTCACAATAACTGTCCAACTAAATTAATCTGTGCAAAACTGAGTTTTTGGATGTGTGTGAGATAACGTGCAAAATAAAAATCAGCATTGTTTAGTTTTTTAGTGAAGTAAAATAAATCGGACAGTGGGGGGGGGGGGGGGTATTGTAAAAGTTACCCCAAAAGAACAACAAGGACAACACCGCTTCCTCTCGTCACCTGCAGGATGTAGGACCTGTAGAGGTAGGCTCCTCCCACCACCACGGCAGATAGCATGAGCCCCAGGCCCAGACACATGCACCAGCAGCCCAGCTTAGACTGTCTCTGACGCAGCCGCAGACCCTCCTCCACGTCCTGGAACACACACACAAACTATTCAACAACAGGGTTCCTGCACGTTTCAACAAGTTACATTCAAGACTTTTTAAAATACCTTTTTAAGACCACTTTGAATAGAATGAATACCCATTTCACGGCCATACTGGGAAAAAAGGTATGAAGGAAAATTAATATAAATTAGTATTACTATGAAAGAAGTAATTAATTCCATATGAATTGGTGGTGGTGGTGGTGGTGGGGGGGGGTAAATTGGTTAAAAAAAAAATACTTTTGCAGCACAGACATTTCCCACAAACACATTTAAACAAGATACAGAGAAGTTATCGCAACATAGAAGTAATTTCCTAATCCAATACATTTTTAAGAAGTAGGTACTGGGGGCGCCCCAGTGGCGAACCACATAACACGCTGAGCCGCGGCACAGCCGACCCGGGTTCGATTCCCGGGTCGTTATTTGCCGAATGTCTTCCCCCACTCTGTCTCCCATTCCTCCTCTCTCTCTCTCTACTGGACTGCCCAGTAGCAAAAAGCGATAAACGCTAAAAAATGTATCTAAAAAAAAAAAAAAAAAAAAAAAAAAGTAGATACTACTGAGAGTTAGTAGCTTCTGTCTGATTGTGTCGATTACGAAGATGGCGCCCACCACGGCTGACGTCTTTGCGTTGTCCTCCCGACAACAACTTAGTTTTTTATTGATTAGTCTTAAATTTGTATCGTCTCTACACACTGCCTGGCTAGGCTACCCATGACACTGCGTTGACTAGTCACTAGGCTACCCATGACAGTAAAGATCCAACATCATCTTGCCAGCTGCACAGTTCTCAAGCCACTCACTCACAAGTCTATGGACTTGTCCAGGGCTGGGAAATAAGGACTAGTACTAGGCTTGCAAAATGTATTCAAAAGACAGAAATTTTCCACAGGAATAAGATTTAAATATAGGGGTTATTTGGACAGGCAGTATTTATGTAGATGGCGTTCACTGAATCGCGGACGGATTCGCGGAATTGACCAATGAAAATGGAATAAACTGTAAAAACGTGGAATATTGCAGAATTTGCCCTAATCTGGACTGAAATTCCGTTTGCGAGAGAAGATGGAACGTATGGTGCAAAGCAAACATGACCAGGGAAGCTACAGCATGTTACACACAACACGCCGCAATGTCCAAGCACCTGGCTGCTTCGGTGTCGTCGTCAAAAAAGCTAAGACATTCCACACTAAGGTGTTTTGCTAATTCTGTCAACATACTGTGGACTGGACCCGCAAAAACACATGCGAAGATCACTTAGTCTCCAAAAGCCAAAACACTGTGCTTCCCAAAACACACCAGCTCTCCAACGATGATCTCTGGTGATCACAATAGATACAGCTAGAGGGCGAGGCTAATCACTGACACTATTGTGATTAAATAGCTATACATAGGACTATAGATGGAAATGATAGCTTCTTGCTAAATCTGGTGCACCCATCCATTTGTTTAATGCAAACGTTTGTCAGTACACACTGTCCTTTATAAACGAAATAAACTAAAGGTGCATAAATTATGCATTACTATATTTCATCACAATAGAATAGGTCAGTAGTAGCTGCTAGCTGTATCTATTGTTTACACTTGAAATGTCTACTTTTATTTTGTGTGCATTTTTATTTTGTCACAATATTATTTGAAAAATATTGTGTAACTGTATTTCTGGGTTGCAGCACTTAAACATTAAATGGACTGTTATATCTTATTAAATTGTGGACATTTGGACACCCAAGTGGCGACCCATGTAACGCGCTGCGTTGCGAAGCGGCCCAGCGGGGTTCGATTCCCGGACCCGGCGTCCTTTGCCGAATGTCTTCCCCCCGCTCTGTCTCCCGTTCTTCCTCTCTCTCTCTACCGGAATGCCCGTTAGTACAAATAAAAATCTACCAAAAACATAATAGAAAAAAAAGAAAAAGGTGTGGACATTTATTCATTCCCACTTATTAGACACTATTTGATGGTAAAATGAGCATAAAAAGCTAAATACAGAAATCTGAAAGATTAAAAACGGAAAACGGAATTTGGGAAAAAATGTAATGTAATTTGGAAAGAAATATAACGGATTTCATATGGCTCTAACTATACTCAGGGCTCTACGCTAACCTTTTTGCCAAGGAGCACATGTGCTCCTAAATGAAAACATTTAGGAGCACACAGAAAATATTTCAAGTAACAAGATTTTTTTTTTTAATATATAAATGTATATTTGTACTGTGCGTGCGTGTGCAAATGGGAACGGGACACACGTCTGTGCAATAGCACATACCACCAAAGTCACTGGCCCACTGTGTGCGTGTGTGTGTATCTGCATGTGCAAACGGGAATGGGACAGACATTTGAACTATTAAGTGATTAATGCCTACTGTGGCAAAGTTGTAGCCAACAACTAGGCCTAATAAAAAAGGCAGTGACATTGAACTACTGCTACAAAAGTAAGTCACTTAACTTTAGCTTTATGCATACAATGCCTATGTTTTGGCTAGTGTTGCTCTTCTAGAAAATAATCCTTTCAGGGTTGCCTATTGAAATACTGTACACCTCCAGTTAGAGCTGCCGCGGTATTGATGTTTTCCTTACCGCACAAATTTGCAAAACATTTCCTACCGCCGCGGTTATTACCGCACGCACACAAAAAATACAAAATAAAAGTTTGAATGCATTTTTTTTTTTTAGTAGTAGTAGTCTACTCTTTATAGCATATAGCCTGCCTCTAGTCTAAATGTCTATCTTTAGAGGATGACTTTGCAGCATGAATATTGTTTGGGATTCGGCAAGCATGCATTAGTTATTGAAAGTGAAACACGGATTCGAAGTTTCCCCTCTGGTCGTGCGCCGTTCACTCGGTGTCGCGGGCAGGGGTGGTTACCCCCCCCCGACCCTTTCTTATTACTATAAAGTTACTACTTTATAATAAAGGCATTCGTTTTGTGGCATTAACATTATATAGTTATACGTTCAATAACATCAGCGTATTTACCGGACCATCTCAGTTCCTTTCTTTGCTCAGAGCGTGCTGAGTTGTCCCATTCTGCGGTCTGTTAATAAAGTTTTCAATCAGACAAGTGTATAGAACGAAGGGCTTTTATTATAACATTCGTTGCAGACAGTAAAATCATTATGTCTCGTTTAGTACTCCTGAGGAGCGATGGTAGTCCACTCCGGCGGGGAGCTAAAGCTAACGTTATTAGCCGTATTGTGATGAGCTCTGATCAATGGCTGACATTCAGGACGTAAAAAACTGCAGGACGCTCCCAACGTGTGACGCGTCTCTCTTCTGACCAATCAGTGGTCTGCGATGTTTCACGTGACTTTTCTGGTACCCAATAGGGTCGCTTGGAACCTCGATAGAGTAGGGTATATCTGCAGAGCCGCAAGCCCAACGAGAGGAGGGTACTTTATTATTATTATTATTATAAAAAACAGCGGTGATGCGGTATTCAGCCTACTCTGCGGTGGCCGTGATGTAACAGCAATACCGCGGTAATGCGGTAATCGCGGCAGCTCTACCTCCAGTACAGAAACATTGTTTATGAGTTTGCGTGTCAGGTAGACCATTGATTGACAGTCGATTCTGCCAATTACGTCACACCGCTTGCACCCACCTCTGCTGTTGATAACCGCTAGCCAAGTTAGCACACACACATACACACACACACAGTGGGCCAGTGACTTTGGTGTAGGGGTGTAACAATCAATGCATCGCAATGCATCGATCCTAAGGGGAAATTCAACTGCATCGATTTGAAAATGTTAAGAGAATCGATTATAATCGCAATTTTAATGTGTACACAGTGTTATGTTATTCTCATGTCTGTTACAGCCAACACAACGACATACGCTACTGCATCAACGTTATGATTAACAAAGCAAGGCATTCGTTTTGTTGCATTAACGTTATATTACTATTACTATCGATAAATCTAGGTGTTCTAAAATCTATTGCCATTGGTAAGACTTGAATAAGTTACATTAACTTAATGTTGCTGTCTCGGAAAAGTCTCGCGTAGCGCAATGGCGGACTTTCCGAAAGTAAAAAGCAAATGAGCTTCCGATTGGTCATTTCCTTTCTTTCCCTTGAAACCAGCCACGTCACTCTACTGTGATTGGACCGTTGGCTTGAGTCAAATTGTCAAGTTAGACCGCGCTCTCAAGTTCTGACACTGGGTGCTGTAATCCCATAAAGTTGAATATAACAAAAGCAGGATAGCCGGACCAGCACTCTCAGGTTCAATAGTTTTAATGGCAGCCTGAATTGGAAACAGACATGTTTCGGAACTATGTCCTTCTTCAGTGATATGGCTAGTTCCGAAACATGTCTGTTTCCAATTCAGGCTGCCATTAAAACTATTGAACATGAGAGTGCTGGTCCGGCTATCCTGCTTTTGTTATATTCAACCGTTGGCTTGAGTGCAATGTGGGACTTGTAGTTTTTGAACGATTAGCAGAGGAGAGAAAAAAGCACGACTGAGGTTGTAATCTTCACTCGCACACACATATTCTTAGGGCCAAATGAGAGTAAAATGGTCACACTGTAGAGCCCTGATACTGCCATCTCTCCTTTATACTGCCATCTCACCGTCCTTTATACTGCCATCTCACTGTCCTTTATACTGCCATCTCACTGTCCTTTATACTGCCTTACCGTCATCACACTTTCCTTTATACTGCCTTACCGTTACATCACTCTTTTATAATGCCTTACTGTCACCTCACTTTCCTTCTTACTGCCTTTTTCTTTTTTTTTAAGATATTTTTAGGGCATTTTTAAGTGCATTTTATTGACAGGACAGTTTGTAAATTGGAGTGTCCTGGGTCCATGTCCTGGGCCGGATTCGAACCCAGGATGTTGCAACGCTCAAGTCAAGTCAAGTCAAGAGTTTTATTTGTCGCGGCATACGAGTATACAACGAAATGCGGGTGGTCTTGCCCGCAACGATGTGCAATACAGTGGTACAACATATAATAGAATCCAATACAAAAAACATTACAACGCTACAAGCATATATATACGTGGTGCGCCACCGGGGCGCCCCGTGCCTTACTGTCATCTATACTCCCTTACTGTCATTTATACTGCCTTACTGTCATCTCACTTTCCTGTTTTGCTAGACTTGTTTCAGGCATATTGTTGTAATTTGTAGCCAGTTTCTTCCTGATGATGACAGATCTTACTGGTTTCAGGAGGAGCCACAAAGGGAGCCACAAATCAGAAAGACTCGGCAGGAACTGGCCAGCGATGGCCTTCCCTCCTAGTCAACAGTCAGAGACCTTTGTTTGTAAACAGGAATACGTTCATACATCCAGGGAACAAACTTAACTTTTTGACTTACCAGCCATTTGGCTGGTAGATTTGAAAAACTACCAGCCAGGCAGATTTTTTACCAGCCAAAAATTCTAAATAGCTTTTTAGTATATCGCCATGTGTTATTATTACTATAATACTCTCATATGCTATTTTCAATTAATATCATAAACAACATAAGGAATATAAGCATAATTTTGAGTGGACTGAAGGAATGAGTCAGCGTTAATAGTTTTAAATGCAAATAATTTATTGAAACATAGAAGTGGGGTCGGTTGGGACACACACACACACAATGGGGGACCCTGATGTAAACTTTTTTACCAGCCAAAAATTATAAATAGCTTTTTAGTATATCACCATGCGTTATTATTACTATAATACTCTCATATGCTATTTTCAATTAATATCATAAACAACATAAGGAATATAAGCATAATTTTGAGTGGACTGAAGGAATGAGTCAGCGTTAATAGTTTTAAATGCAAATAATTTATTGAAACATAGAAGTGGGGTCGGTTGGGACACACACAATGGGGGACCCTGATGTAAACAAGACAAACGTCTTTCTCTGGTCTGCACTGCATCCCCTTAACAAGTTCAAGTTTCAAGTTTCTTTAATAGTTGTCATACAGAAGTACAGAATACTTTCATACAAAATGCTTCTTACTGTTACGCTCCAGAGACTGTGCTAGACAAGATAGTATCAAATAACATAGTATAGCATGTAATTTAGAAGTAATAATTAGAAGCCGTACTGTATTTACCCATTCTGCAATCTGTTAAATAAAGTTCTCATTCATTCACACTGTTTCAACTCACCACCCCTGCATCATATTGACAGTCTAGTCCATCTTCAAACTTCCACTCCTCTCGAAACTTTTTTATATTTGAATATCAACATTATCTGTCCATCCTCAGTAATCCTCAGTTTACTATAATATACTCCTGACTGACTTCATCGTCTTTCCAAACGCACGCACACACACCCTTTCCCCAGTCTGGCTCTGCCTCTGATCAGGATTAGCTTGTTAGCTTACGCTAACTTAACGTTCATTTCGGGCGATGTGGGCATAAAGGAATGGCGACGATGCAAAGCGTGTTAGATGCATTTAACCCGTTGTGAGAGAAAAAAAAACACCACAGACTTATTTCGGATCGCAAAATAGCCTCACTGCTGTGTAGCGCTGCTCCTCTGCTTGACCGACCTGCGCCGCAGACAATAGCACGGACTGGGCGGATATGACTCGTCGAGTTGCCACAGGTTTTTTTCAAAATAAGAGTATCATATGAACCGAACGTTGCTAGCTGACGGAGTCATAGATATTATGACTGGAGCTGCGCTTGGGGCGGAAATGAGACCCGCACAGGATTTTCAAAATAAGAGTATCGATATGAACTACACGCCAGGTGGCGGGCAGACCTCTCATTTTTACTCGCCAAACCTTAAATCTACACGCCATTGGCGCTTGGCGGGTGCTTATTTTGTTCCCTGCATACATCCCCTCATATCATACAGCTGTGCTGACCGATAGTGGATTTTTGGGAGTGATGCCGACACCGATATTAGGAAGTAAAATATGAAATATGCCGATATCAATATATCTGCCGATATTCTTTTATATATCTTGGTCATAATACTCATTCAACACAGCAGTTTGTGTTTTATGTCCATCTTTACTACTGTGAAGCACATTGGGCTGCAGAATTTGCCCTAATCTGGACTGAAATTCCGTGTTCGGGAGAATATGGAACGTTGGTGCAACGGGAACATGACCGGGGACGCTACAGCATGTTACACACAACACGGAGAAATATCCAAGCGTCTGGCTGCTTCGGTGCGTCGTTAACGTTAACGTCAACGTCAGAAGAAATTCCGCACTATTAAAGCCCTAAATTCAGAGCAGAGCAGTATCCTAATGACTTTTATGCTTCAGTCGATAAGGTGTTTTGCTAATTCTGTCAACATACCCAGTGGACTGGACCTGCAAAAAACACGTGCAAAGATCACTTCAAAAGCCATGTCAGGAACAAGGACTGTGCTTCCCAAAACACACCAGCTCTCTAACAATGATCTCTGGTGATCACAATAGATACAGCTAGAGGGCGAGGCTAATCACTGACACTATTGTGATTTAAATAGCTATGTAACGTTACAGTACATAGGACTAGATGGAAATGATAGCTTCTTGCTAAATCTGGTGCACCCATCCATTTGCAAATGATTGTCAGTAGGCCTACACACTGTCCTTTATAAATGAAATAAACTAAATGTGCATAAATTATGCATTACTATATTCCATCACAATAGAATAGATATAGCTAGGCTACTGACATTGTGATAAAAGTAGCTAGCTGTATCTATTGTTTACACTTGAATTGTGTATTTTTATTTTGTCACAATATTATTTGAAAAATATGGCACAAGCTTCGGGGAAAAAAAGTGAAGTAAAAAAAAAAAAAAAAAAAATGCCTCAAATCTTGCGCCTCCATTCCAATGAAACGAAAGCGGCGCCTTCCCGCCTCCATTCCAATGAAACGAAAGTAAGCGGCACCTCGACTCCACCTCTACAACAAGCACATGGAGATTATCTGTGTTGAAAACAACAAGGACATGTGCAGCAGACATGTCGACGAAGTCATCAGACGTGTGGTTACACTTTAAAATATACAAAGACAATGCCCAAAAAGCAGAGTGCCAGATATGCCAGAAGAAAATGGCACATAACAACTCTACAACAACTTTGTCAAATCACCTAAAAAACTTAAGTATTGTTGTACACGACGGCGACGCCACACAAAACATTAATAAGGCTATGCCTATGCTGCTATGACTAATGTGTTACCAAGTTGGCTAATTTAATTGTAATCATCTGCTTTTGTAGGTGCATTGTCTGATATAATTATAAATTATATATAAATATAATATAATTGTTTGCTTGATAGACGAAGGTTGCAACATAATTATGTAATGTCATGTCGTTGGCTGTGAGAGCAGCCCCACTGCACCCAGGCAGCGCAGCCGAGTGAAACCTTGTCGAAAGGGGCTACTTAATTAATTAATCCAATCCACTTTATTTATAGAGCACATTTAAAAAACTAACGTTTTTCTCTTTTTTTTCCTCAAAGCTTCGAATTAAAATCGAAGCTCGGCCCCCCCCCCCCCCCGCTGATGAATGAAAGTCATACCGTCATATACCGTGCACCGCGGTATTAGGCAATCATGGTATAACGGTATGAAAAAAGTCATACCGCCCAAGCCTAGTCAGTCTATCCCTTTTCTCTCTTGCTTTGCCGCATTGTCGTAGCCTATCAGAAAAGGTAACATTATGCGAGCCTACGTTCTGAGCGTTACTGCATGTAGCCTAACTTATCAGCTCTTATTACTCGTTAGCAAAAGAATGCAAATGGCTGCACCTAACGTGACAGTCAGCGGTGGCGAGACTGTATGAGGGCAGTTACTAACAGACTATGCATCTGCTTGAAAATTACAACACCCCATATTCAGGGGAGGAAATTAGGCCATTTGACTCGCCAAATGAGTATTCTTTACGTTTGGCGAGTGATTCATGAAGAGCACTCGCCACACTGGCGAGTAGTAAACAAAACCAAAAAAATCATTCTGCAATCTGCTGATTCGCTCACTGGCACAAGCCGAATTCTGACTCCCCCCTTATGATTCCTCCCATTTGCGCCTCATAATAATCCATAACCAATTAACATCATCGTTGCGCTCTAAGCTCCTCCAATGAACACGCGTTTTCTAGAAGATGGCGCCCATCTAGGGGAAGTGGACAGATCACTGCGCGCGGACCTACAGACTCCTGTCACCGGCTTCAGCTTGACAACGTAGACAAACTTAGACAAAAACACATCAGTGGATGAAAATTATTGCATGTAGAGTCGTCGCTTTCGGATATAAGTGCGGCCTGTCTGACATGGGGGTGAACAACAAGTCAAGTCAAGTCAGTTTTATTTGTATAGCACATTTCCAGGCAGCGGTAGCTGACACCAAAGTGCTTCACAAGCAGGTTGATAAAAACAAATTAGTGTGAGGCAAGGTATAAGATTAAAAGAAAGAAATAAAAAAAACATGGCAAAGCAATGAAAGCAACAAAACAAACAATATGGTGCAAGATATAAGATTAAAAACATAATAAAGCAATGAAAGTAATAAAAACTGGTAGGACACAGTAAAACAAAGAGGATAGAAGGATCAGGGGTCTAGTGGTAGTTAAGTAGGGGGGAAGGCCAAGGAGAACAGGTAGGTTTTCAAGAGTGATTTAAAAGCCTGTACGGTCTGGGCAGTCCGTACGCTGAGGGGGAGGCTGTTCCACAGTCTAGGCGCTGCGGTGGAGAAAGCTCTGTCTCCCCTAGTTTTGAGCCTGGTTCTGGGTACCACCAATAGCATCTGGTCAGCTGATCTGAGGGATCGGTGGGGGGTGTGGCGGTGCAGGAGCTCGGACAGATAGGAGGGAGCCGTGCCATTTAATGATTTAAAAACGTTTAGTGCCAATTTAAAATCGATCCTGAAGCTAATAGGCAGCCAGTGGAGCGAGGCCAGAACTGGGCTGATGTGTTCGTATTTTCTTGTTTTGGTGAGGAGGCGCGCGGCTGCGTTCTGCACCAGTTGTAGGCGGCGGAGGAGGGACTTGTCAATGCCAGTGTACAGAGCATTGCAGTAGTCGAGGCGGGTTGTGACAAAGGCATGTATCACCGTCTCTAGGTTACTTTGGGAGAGGTATGCCTTTGTCTTCGCCAGGAGTCTAAGGTGATAAAAGCTATTTTTCACTACGGCGCTGACCTGTCTATCGAATTTAAAATTACTGTCGAAGATGACCCCGAGGTTCCTGACAGAGGTGGAGAGGTTTGGGCCCAGGGGACCAAGTGCGTCAATGAGGGGGGGCGGGGGGGCACTATTAAAAACAATGACCTCGGTTTTCCCTTCATTCAATGTCAGGGAGTTTTCGGACATCCAGCACTTGATTTCTGCCAGGCAGTCAAGCAGTGGTTCTATTGATGTCTTCCCTTGGGTGGGCTTTAAGGGGAGGTAAACCTGCACGTCATCGGCGAAGCAGTGGAATGAGATCTTGTGTTTTGCCAAGATCTGGCCTAGGGGGAGTATGTATAGGAGGAAGAGAGTGGGACCCAATATCGAGCCTTGGGGCACCCCGCAGGTGAGGGGGGCCACAGAGGAAGTGAGATCACCGAGTTGGACAGAGAAGGTCCTATTACTCAGGTAGGACCGGAACCAGTCTAAGACGGGGCCCCTAAGGCCTACGTAATGCTCGAGGCGAGCTATAAGGATGTGGTGGTCTACCGTGTCAAAGGCGGCTGAGAGGTCAAGGAGTAATAGTAGGGATGAGTTTCCTGCATCAGCAGCTGTAATCAGGTCATTTAAGACACGGAGGAGAGCAGTTTCAGTGCTGTGTCGTGGTTTGAAGCCAGATTGGAATTTGTCATGGATGTTGTTGTGTTCAAGGAATGATTGTAACTGTATGTAGACTATGCGCTCCAGGATTTTTGATAAGAATGGTAGTTGTGAGATGGGTCTAAAATTGGCGAAGACAGAGGGATCGAGGTTGGGCTTCTTTATCCGGGGCTGGACCACAGCGTGCTTAACCCTTAGAAGTCTAACCTAAATAGCTCCTCCTCCTGAGAATTTCCCCCTTTTTTTTTGTTACATAATATAAAATTACAGATTCATACCTTCAAAATAAGCCATCAATTGTCAAATTTGAGACGATAGTTTTCAATCAATGTCCTATCAAACATTCTGGTAAAATCCTAACACCTTTTCAGTATAGGACTTTGAACTAGATCCAAGTTCATTCAGATATCTGATGAGAGAACTACACTCCCAGAATTCAATGTGATCATTGTCACTAGCACCATTTCACACCTGAGCAAAGGCCCAGTCATTCCTTTGTTATTCCAGTGAATGGACCCAGCAGGAGGCCTAGCCTGTGTGTGTTTCTGTGTGTGTGTGTGTGTGTCTGTGTCTGTATCTACAGTACTGTACCATATCAAAAAAAAATAAGCAAACTAGACTAGATGTAAATGTAATGTGTAAATGTGTAAATGTAAATGTGTGTGTGTGTCTGTCTGTCTGTGTATGTGTGTGTGTGTATGTGTGTGTGTGTGTCTGTGAAACATGTCTTGTACTCATTTACCTCACTAAATACATACTAAATGTGTAACTGTAGATTTCAAGAGAGAGAGAGAGAGAGAGAGAGCGACATTTATAATAATTATATTATTAGTTTTTTTACACACACACACTAATAACATGATCATAACCAGAGAAAACAAGACCAAAGACAACTGGAATAGAATATCACACAAGGAAGGTGGCGCATGCATAGAAGCTGGTCTACTTTGGGGGAAAAGGCATTTTTCTATCACTAAATATGGAGTACTCCCCATTCAAAGAGATAGGGCACAGATCTTGTTCATCTTGTTAGTCCCTGTTATCAACAATGAAGCAGAGTGAACCATCTTCTCTCTAGACAGACTTTGGTAGTACCCTCTTGTAAGACCTTCTGGTGTATAAGATTTCAGACACACATCCAACTCCCAACATACTAACCGACATACTGTCATCCATGAAAGTGTAAGAATAGGACCTTTGAGGGAAGATGCCTCTCCTGTTTTGGGGTAATACGCCCCCCACAGACATCTAATGATTTTGAATAGACTAAGCCTAGCTAGTAGCTAATGTTAGATTTCTGAGAAAGTAAACTATCATCTAACAAAATAACACAATAGCTATGCTAAGAACTGTATTACATCGGTTTAAAAAGTATTATAATGATAAAACAATTGCTAGCACTATTATATTGCTATAGCATCGCAATAGCTTGAATTTCTTCACCTCCTGGGGTAAAAAAAGATAGTGAGAAGGCTTTTGATAAAACTGAACTCTTTTACATGATGCATTTAGCGAATGAGACAGTATTAGTTATTTTGTTAAGCTTGTTGATATATTACATTACAATATTTTACATTTCGTTCCATAATAGCAAAGCTGTAGTCTGATTTACCATCTAAATGTGTTTACTTAAGTGTACATATTATATGAATATTCAAATGATATATATTTTGAAAACACACACACACACACACACACACACACACACACACACACACACACACACACACACACACACACACACACACACACACACACACACACACACACACACACACACACACACACACACACACACACACACACACACACACACACACACACACACACACACACACACACACACACACACACACACACACACACACACACACACACACACACACACACACACACACACACACACACACACACAAAACACACACACATACACACCTTAAATGTCAGGCACATGGACAGTGGACTATGAGGTGTAATGCACAGTGAGCCTTTAGATATGTTGTGGTCTTTATAGCTGGATCAGGACTGAGCAGCCAGAATGGATGGCTTTTCCATGAAAACCCAGCCGATTCTCTTACAGAAGGTAGGCTGCCTTGATGGAAACAGACATGTGGGTTGTTAGAAACTGCACTGGGCCAAATGGGCATCAGGATCTACCAGATTATTAACACTTGTGACACGACAGCCTCCAATATATCAGATATTTTGAGAAATGCGAGTTATGTGCTTGTTATTACCAATTCAGATATAATTGTGTATCACAATATCATGATTTCATCACGTTATGTTCCATCATGAATGATCTGAGGAGAATTAACTGAATTGCCCAATTAGCAACACCCCAACAAATAGTCTAACCTAAATAGCTCCTCCTCCTGAGAATTTCCCCCTTTTTTTGTTACATAATATAAAATTACAGATTCATACCTTCAAAATAAGCCATCAATTGTCAAATTTGAGACGATAGTTTTCAATCAATGTCCTATCAAACATTCTGGTACAGTCATTACAAATTTGCCATAGAAACTGTGCATTGGGGGAGGTTGGGTAGGTGGGGTGGGGCTGTACATTGGAGGTGGGGGGGTTGGGTAGGGGGGGGGGGGACACTGTACATTGGAGTACTGACATACATTTGACATGGAAACTGTACATTGGAGGAGGTTGGGTAGGTGGGGTGGGGTTGGGTGGGGCTGTACATTGGAATAGCCATGCTTGGTCTTTATTGTACAACTGGGTTAGGACATTTGTAGGGGCCAGTTTTGAATTGCAGTCTCCCGTAGGTGTTCTTTGAGAGTGTTTTTGAAGGTGGGTAGTGATTTACATTCCTTTACAGCTTTGGGTAGGGCGTTCCACATTGTTGTGGCATAATTGCGAAACGTGTTTAGTCCCTTGTTTGAGCCGAATCTGGGTTTTACATGATTTGTGATTTACATGACTCAGACCGGGAGTAGTCTCAGAGAGGGAGATACAGAGGAGAGATGGAGGGAGAGAGAGGGAGATAGGGAGATATAGATAGAGAGAGAGGGAGAGAGATATATATAGGTTAGAAAGCAACCTGGGTTCTCAGACAGACAGACAGACAGACAGACAGACAGACAGACAGACAGACAGACAGACAGACAGACAGACAGACAGACAGACAGACAGACAGAGAGAGAGAGAGAGAGAGAGAGAGAGAGAGAGAGGCGACGTCATCTTTCCTTCACAAAGCGCATCGAACGCTGTCAACTAAAGCACCGTGTTTACTACAGCGCGGGTGCATGCGTAAGCTGTCAACTAGCGAGATGCGTTGTACTTGTTACAGAGCTGGTTACAGAGCTGGTCCACACTGCTATTATGAAATGACCCGAAATGTATGTAATTTTGTCAACTAAAGCGGTCCGTGTTTAATAATAATAATAATAATGACTTGGATTTATATAGCGCGACAGCGCGGATGAGCAAACTCGTCACACAGCAGCCAGTGATCATTCATACCTCGTATACACAGACGCACTCTGCCATACAGTAGTTAATGTTAAATAAAGCCCATTTGAATTGAGAGAGAGCGAGAGTGTGTGTATGTGTATGTAAGCTTTTTTTTTTTATCTGAGAGAATGTCCGCGAATGTCCTCAGACTCCTCACGCAGGAGAGGAGAAACGACTGCAAAAAGTCGAGTCCCGTGGATATTATTGCAACAGATAATTCATACATTATTATGTTTAGAATTTGGATGGGGGGGTAGGCTCTGATACCAGTCTCACGCCTCTGCGGGGGTGTAAGTGTAACACCTATTCACAGCGCACACGCCGCTATTGTGTGTGTGCGCGCGTCCATGTATGTGCGTTTCGTGACGCGATTGTAGTTCTTATCGCAAATGGAGATTATTACAATCATGCCATCTAGCAAGAATTAAACGTATTTACAATTCGTATTAGGTTTAGCAAGTTGGGGGACGTATACCTTACATGTCAAAGCACTAGAAATGGCAATTTTTCTATTTTTATCGATTTCTGAAAAGATGTCCTTTTTGAGCATTTAAGAGGGATTCTAATTTCTTTTGTTGTCCGCCGACGGGTTCAAAGCTCCAGCGTGACCCCTAAGGGTTAAAGGCAGCCGGGACACATCCAGTGCTGAGGCAAGCGTTTAGTAGTGGTAGTAATGTGAGGAGGACAGGGTCAGGTAATTCCTTTAGAATGCGTGAGGGGAGTGCGTCTGAGGGGCAATTTGTTGGTCGCAGGTGTTTAATGGCATCAGAGAGGGAGGAGAGGGAGACCGGGGCAAACTGGTCAAAAACAGCAGGCAGTGGGTGGGGGGGGAGGAGGGGGGGTAGGGGGGACAAGGGGGGCAAGGGGGAGAGAGATCTAAGGGCAGAGACTTTGCTGATGAAGAAGTGTTGGAAGCCTTCGCATAGGGCTAATGAAGGTACAATAGAGGGGGTGGCACAGGGGTTGGTGAGGGAGTTTAGGACTTTGAACAGGGCCTGGGGTTTGTTTGAATTTGCTATGACTAAGTTGGAAATGTAAGCTGTTTTTGCAGTTTTGACAGCCGTTTGGTAGATGGACAGAGCGCTATGTAGGATTTGGAGGGATACATGCAACCTGTCCTTCCTCCACTTCCTCTCGGCACGTCTACATGCACATCTGAGAGTACGCGTGGATTCATTTAGCCAGGGTGTGGGGAGGGGTTTTATGCGTTTAGTTTTAAAAGGTGCTACAGTATTTAAAATATCGGTGCATGACTCATTGAACATGGAGAGATAGTCATCGATATTTGGGACACTGTTTGCATTTAGGACACAAATTGGGGAGCTGGAGAAGGCTTCAGAAAAGTGGGCAGTAGTGTCAGAGGTAAACGTGCGGGATTGTTTTGTAGGTACATGAGGGGAAATAGCAGAGCAGGGGATTTTAATGGAGAAAACAATAGGTGAGTGGTCAGAAAAAGCAGCAGCACATATGTCAATTATATTGACAGATAGCCCAAATGACAGAACGAGATCAAGTGTGTGTCCTTTTTCATGCGTTGGTACTGTGACAGATTACTCCTTCGAGTCGGATGAGAATGACAAGTGGGCATGAGGCTCACTCAAGTCAACCAGCATTAGCCGGCTAGCTACCTAGCATGTAACAAGCTACCATAACTAGGGATGGGTACCGAATTCGGTACTTTTGAGGTACCGAACCGAAACACGTCGGTACTACCGAGTATCGAATCAAGTGAGAAACCGGAAAAAAAAAAAAAAAAAAAAAAAAAAAAAAAATTTTTTTAACTTTTTTACTTTTCTCTTTTCATGTCAACGTTCACACGCACAATATATGCTTACCTAGGATTTGACTTGATTCAACAACAAAGCAGTCAGAGCAATGACAAGCCGAAAACTGTCGAAATTGTAGTTATTTGAAGTTTGGATTTTTTTTTACGACTGAGGTAGGTAAATTAAATTTCGACAGTTTTCGGCTCGTCATTGCTCCGACTGCTTTGTTGTTGAATCAAGTCAAATCCTAGGTAAGCATATATTGTGCGTGTGAACGTTGACATGAAAAGAAAAAAGTAAAAAAAAAAAATTTATCAATTTTTTTTTTTTTTTTTCTAAAGTACCGAAAAAAGGTACCGTTGGGTACCGGTATCGATTCACAGGTACCGGTACCGGTTCAAATGTGAAAGGTACCCATCCCTAACCATAACGCACGTTCAACATAGTGGACGACTATACTGAGCGGCTTTGCTTAAATGCAGCAGAGTAACATTTTATTATTACCGAATTATTACCGGGTTTCCCCCCATATCACCACTCGCCCATATGCCCTTCACAACGGTGATGTTGTCATACTTGTCATTCAGAATACACCTGCTGAACCCCTAGCGTTGTCATGAGATTCGATTCCAATGTATTGTCATCGTACAGCACAAGTACAACCAGAATTAGTGTTGTCAAAAATACAGTACAGTAGTCCACACACACGCATGTGCATTCAGTTAAGTCTGAATATGACTGTAATACAAACAGTTCAGTTTGTCAGGTACATGCAACACAGATTACAGTGTTTACATCTGTCTGCTTGAGAAAATACCATGTTCTGCAATAAAAATTATTGAAGTGAGATGAACAGTTATTTGTAAATGTGTGATCTAAAGATAAACAAAGGGTTTTAAAAGTGTTATATTTATCTTCTCTTATAGTACCAGAGAGAAGCTGAGGAGAATCAACCAGCAACAAAAGCAACATTTATATATATATAAAAAAAAAAATATTGAACCTTTTTCCCTGTGGTATCGAAAATGGTATCGAATATCGATACTTTTCAAGGTATCGTATCGAAGTTCGAAATTCCAGTATCGTGACAACACTAACCAGAATACGTTTGGCATCCAACCAGAGTCCAAATGTAACAAGTCAAGTTCAAGTTGTTTTATTTAGCTATTACATTACAGTGAAATGCTTGGTTCTTTCACTGCCCAGTCCAACCTAGACCAGCCCAACTTTCCCTGCCCAACCCAGCATCTTTCACTGCCCAGTTCAGCCCAACCCAGTCCAGAATAGTTCCCTCTTTCATGTTAATATGTGATATCCTAATATTTTGAAGAGTAGAGACGGTGTGATTAATATATGTTTTATGCTAATATTGTGAAGAGTAGAGACACTTATAATATTTTAAAGAGTAGAGACACGGTGTGATTATTACTATGATTGAAAATCAATTTAGACGAAGACATACAAAGAAGTAATTATCACAATTAGCGATTTATTTATGGCTGGCAAAAAATCGGTTTGGCTGGTAAAAAAAAAAAAATCATATCCTCGCCAGTTGGCTGGTAAGCCAAAAAGTTAGTTTCCTCCCCTGCCCGTATTATATTGTTATTTCAACACATTGTAAATACACACGTCACAACATGTAAATAAGACAGTTTGAGTTGTTGGAAAGTGTATTTTGTTATTTTTGACAGTAAGCTAATGGTCTGTATCCATTTCCAGTCATAACGTGTAAGCTGGCAAGCACGCTGAGTCTCTCACTGTACTGCACGTACAGAGATGAGGGATACCTACCTAATCTTCTTGTCTGACTCTGGGGAATACGGCAAATAAGCTAATTTCCCAAAAGGTTGGCGTGTTCCTTTAAGCAAACACAAGACACTGGATTCGATTTACCAAGCCGCAGATAACGTTACATCGTTCCTGACAGGGATAGTTCTATACACTGACCAGACATGTAGGATAGTTCTATACACTGACCAGACATGTAGGATAGTTCTATACACTGACCAGACATGTAGGACAGTTCTACACTGACCAGACATGTAGGACAGTTCTATACACTGACCAGAGATGTAGGATAGTTCTATGCACTGACCAGACATGTAGGATAGTTCTACACTGACCAGACATGTAGGACAGTTCTATACACTGACCAGAGATGTAGGATAGTTCTATGCACTGACCAGACATGTAGGATAGTTCTATGCACTGACCAGACATGTAGGATAGTTCTATACACTGACCAGACATGTAGGATAGTTCTACACTGACCAGACATGTAGGACAGTTCTATACACTGACCAGAGATGTAGGATAGTTCTATGCACTGACCAGACATGTAGGATAGTTCTATGCACTGACCAGACATGTAGGATAGTTCTATACACTGACCAGACATGTAGGATAGTTCTATGCACTGACCAGACATGTAGGATAGTTCTATGCACTGACCAGACATGTAGGATAGTTCTATACACTGACCAGACATGTAGGATAGTTCTATGCACTGACCAGACATGTAGGATAGTTCTATACACCGACCAGACATGTAGGATAGTTCTACACTGACCAGACATGTAGGATAGTTCTATACACTGACCAGACATGTAGGATAGTTCTACACTGACCAGACATGTAGGATAGTTCTATGCACTGACCAGACATGTAGGATAGTTCTACACTGACCAGACATGTAGGACAGTTATATACACTGACCAGAGATGTAGGATAGTTCTATACACTGACCAGACATGTAGGATAGTTCTATGCACTGACCAGACATGTAGGATAGTTCTATACACTGACCAGACATGTAGGATAGTTCTACACTGACCAGACATGTAGGACAGTTCTATACACTGACCAGAGATGTAGGATAGTTCTATGCACTGACCAGACATGTAGGATAGTTCTATACACTGACCAGACATGTAGGATAGTTCTACACTGACCAGACATGTAGGATAGTTCTATACACTGACCAGACATGTAGGATAGTTCTATGCACTGACCAGAGACATGTGGTCAAGTGTTATTTTACATCACTATATGTCCATCACCGCTCACCTTATCAATTCTGATTGGAAGGTGGAATCAAAATGATTGAATCTTCCGAGATTGTAACATTAGCTCTCTGTAGTAAAGGGCTGTCAAGCTAGCAACAACAATAAAACTCCCGGAAAGGTGCAACATACGAGTCATTTAAGCATTTGTAGACTATAATATCATTGTTGTTTTACTTAAAAGCAAAATAGTTAGTAGGGGGGATTTCAATATTGCCCAAGCCTAAATGCCGTCAAACAGAGACCTCTAGGTAAAAGAGCACTGCTTGGTATTGCACTTTGTTTACATTTTGTTTGTTGGAGTTGAGTGTGGATGAAGGAGGAGTTGCTACTGCTGACCACACCTCAGGCTCTGCAGCCAAGAGAGGTCTGGAGAAATGCTAAACTCCAACCCCAATACATCAGACCAAGAAATATATATATATAAACTAAGCGCAATATCAAGCGGGGTTCTTTTTCCAGAGGTTTCCGTTTGACGGCTTCACAGTTTCTACCTTTTATTCATGCCTTATTAATATACAAGGCTGATGTGTTCTTGACGTGTGTTCGCTGTATCGCAGACCTAACACGGGCCAGCTGCTTATCAGTCGACTGTAGCCAAGTCATGTGGGCAACACACACACACACTGATAGTGCCTTGTTTCTGTTCAGCGCGTCAGTCAGCCATTTTGCAAATATTGCAGCTCGATGTGTTTTGACTGAATTTGCAAACTTGTAGAAAAAGCACTGCAGACTTCTTATAAAACAACCGTATCGTTTTCCAAATAGAGGGGAAACAACGAACAAGCTCATATACAATAATGGCGTCTGGTCGCGGTCCTCCTGTCCCTGTGCAGGAAGACGAGGGCGATGCTGCATTCCATTACAACTTGTGAGGTCGGAAATTCCGACTTCCTATTAGGAGAACAGTCTAATAAAACGGCGCATCTCGGGGTTCCTATCAAACTCGGGTGTGATTTCTCAACCCCCCCCCCCCTCCCCCCAGTTCAAGCCTCAGCGTCATTTGACGTAATCTCAACATGGCCACCCACATTAATGTTTGTTTTGTTTCTTGTCTGATATGATATGACACACACTCACTTTAAACAAACAACTCACTGCAGCACCCACTCTACACACTTTAGACACCTAAACACACTTTATATTTATTGGCAAAGAATTTGCACTACAACCCATACCTCAGTACACCTTACTGTAAATTGTACCTCATCCCATTTCTGCTTTGCACTATATAGTATAATGTATGGTTACTCTACTTCTACTCTGTGTAGCCGGTGTGATCTTGTCTGCGTTGTGTTTTTTTAGTCGATTCGACCCCTGTTAAGGGATCGCCCTGAGTGGGAGTTGAACCCCGGACGCCCGCGTCGTGGGCAGCATCACAGACCACTAAGCAAGAAGTGAATTCACTTCTTGCTTCCGGGTCTGGATGCCTCTGGGGAGTGAGTTTACTTGCAGTACCGCTTAACATCCACAGCCACTTCACGACTTGTACCTCGTGACTGTGGATAGACTGCGGTACCTCCGTTACACTCACCCCCCTAAACTCACTCCACCCAGGGCATCCGGGTCACGGCACCACATGTAGCCGGTGTGATCTTGTCTGCGTTGTGTTTTTTAGTCGATTCGACCCCTGTTAAGGGATCGCCCTGAGTGGGAGTTGAACCCCGGACGCCCGCATCGCGGGCGGCATCACAGACCACTAAGCAAGAAGTGAATTCACTTCCGGGGGTCTGGATGCCTCTGGGGAGTGAGTTTACTTGCAGTACCGCTTAACATCCACAGCCACTTCACGACTTGTACCTCGTGACTGTGGATAGACTGCGGTACCTCCATTACATCTGCATTGAACATTGTACATATGTACATACTGAACACTTGTGTCTACATACGTGACTTCTGTTTTATACTTGCTATACTTATTTTATACTTATCCTCTTGTCTAGCACATTCTCTGGAGCGTAACAGAAAGAAGCATTTTGTATAAAAGTATTCTGTACTTCTGTATGACAACTAATAAAGAAACTAGAAACTTGACTGACTGTTTGAAAACTTTATTAACAGGTTGCAGAATGGGCACAGTACAGCTCAATAAATACAATTGCTACGGGGATGCTGCAGACCAGAAAAAGACTTTCGTCTTGTTTACATCATGATCAGGGTCCCCCATTTTCAATTCATCATAAAAAAAATACGTGTTCCCTGACCGGGGATCGAACCCGGGCCGCGGCGGTGAGAGCGCCGAATCCTAACCACGACTAGACCACCAGGGAGTGTGTACATTTATACAATAAGAAAACATGTTAATGTTGTTGTTATTAGTCGTTCTATGCGTATATTATTATTATTAAGTACATTTGCATCGTACATAGTTGTAAACTGTCTTTGTGTTGTTGTAGTAAGAAAAACGTCACAAACGTTTAGCGTGAGCGTCCATGTTTTTCCGACTTGCAGCTCGAGAGAGAAAGTAGGTTTCCCCCACTTCCAACTTCCCACCTCCGACCATAAACGAACGTCGCATGAGACAAGGGTAAAAGTCCGATGTTATGAGTCGGGCCTCGGTAACAAACGAGGGAATCCTTTTTAAAGAATCGGTGCACGACGTCCGCGAGAACGTATTATTATTGTTGTTAACACTTGTTTCGTTACTTGGTTACGGGACTTTCCGTGCATCATTGTAACATTCACACGTAGCCTATCCGTCCGATGCAAAAAAGCAGTTTGACAAAAAAAAACTCACCGTTTCTGTAGGGATGAGAGCCTCGTCTGTGCATGGCTTACTCGGCTCCTTTTGACCGAACGACGAGTTAAATGTGACTTTCACCATTGTGTTTAATCGGAATGTATCTCCTCGGGGCGTTATATCACAGTTGTTGCGACCAGATCCCCCTTTGGACAGTGTCTGATTACAGTGACGCAGATAAACACAACCTTTGGCGGGTCACGTGGTTCACTGGGTAGATCACGTCGTAGAGGGAGTAGGGTATATCTGCAGAGCCGCACAATAGCATATATCTGCAGAGCCAGAGAGTAGGGGATATCTGCAGAGACCAGGCGTGGATGGGTTTGAGGCGGGGCTTCGTGGCGTAGACAAGTATTAGTGGCCTGGACGCATCTCTACTTTTCGTAGCTCCATTTCCGCAGACCCCTCTCTGATTGGTTGAGCCCATTTGAGCGAAGCCCCTCTCTGATTGGTTGAGCGAAGTCCCTCTCTGATTGGTTTAGCTCGTCACGCGGTAAAAGGCGGATGTAATGTTATCATATCAAGAAGATAAAAAGAAATGTACTACCAGATTCGCGTATAACGTTATTTCGCGTGACTTCGCGGTTTATTCATAATGTTATGCACATTTCACAACACAGCCAGCTGTCAGAAACTGTACATTGTAACGTTATATAACATTATATTATTATAACACGTTATGTTATTTTGCGGTTTATTCACATAACGTTATTTCACTTGACAAGTTCAACACAGCCCAGCTGTCAGAAACTGTTTAGATCACTGTTTAGTGTTTACACTCCCCACTTACTGTAACTGTACCATGACGCACTCCCCACTTACTGTACCATGTTCTACATATAACCTCATCTCATGCACCTTGTTGTGTATCCTGTTTATTTTTCCTCATTATATTCAGAGTTAATTATATTGTTTACACTGTCTTTCTTCTATTATAACCCTGCCCATTTGATGTTCCCAAATCATATTCAGAAAGTATCACAGAGACTTCTATTGACCAAGGAATTAGTTATTATTAGTAAGACACAACATTTCCGTAGCAATCCGAGGTGACATTGACCACCAGACTCTTACTCTTAAGGCATTAACTGGGTTAATTAATATAAATGTTATATTGTAACTGTCTAGTTACACATTGGTTCCGAAACATGTATGTTCCAGGCTGTTATGGTTTGTAACCGACCCCAATCGCACAACACAAGACCGGTATGAGAGTAAGCCAAAACAGGGCATTTATTTATTACAAAACAAAAAGCGGCACAGTCCCTTTAAGGGAGAACACAAAAACACTAGAGTCAAGGAAATATGGAAAATGCGGCACTGTGCCTTTAAGAGGCGAACAGGCTAAGGGACTAAGGCTAAGGGCCAGGGCTAAGGACCAGGGCTAAGTGTCAGGACCAGGGGCACTGGAGAGGGGGACAGGGACAGAGGCCCGGAGAGGCGGGCTGGAGACAGGGACAGAGAACAGGGTTAAGGCCTTGGACAGGGCGAGGGCCAGAGCTGCTTACAGGGATGAGGACAGGGTTCCGACGGCGGAGGCCTGGCACGGGGACAGGGGCCCGACGGCGGAGGCCTGGCACGGGAACAGGGGCCAGACGGCGGAGGCCTGGCACGGGGACAGGGGCCCGACGGCGGGGGCCTGGCACGGGAACAGGGGCCCGACAGCGGGGCCTGGCACGGAGATCCTCCTCGGATGCTGCAGACGGGCAGCGCAGAACACAGGGGTCCCAGGGGACCGGGGCGAAGAGACGCATCCTCCCGTGGAAATAGGGAGCGATGCGCGCCGGCTTGACGTCTGGAGTGGGAACACTGGAAAACCTCCCGTAGAGAATTAGAGAGCGAAGACGGTGTCCCACTCCAGGCAAACGGCGACAGGTGGTGATGGCTGGCACGTCGTCTCACGCCGGAGACGCGGCAGGAGATGGTAACGTACAGGATGGTAACCGTACAGAACTCCAAGAACACAGAGTGAACATAGATACAGGATACAGAACGAACACAGAGTCCAGAACACAGAATGCAGAACACAGAACGACCCGACAAGGACTGGAGGGGAGTCTGCAACCTATGTACTCTCCCGAGGTGATTGCAAACTCCCAACAGGTGCGTGAAGGTAGAGGATCAAGGATGTCCAAGGGTGGGGGCTGGTGAAGAGAGTAGACAGGGAAAACACAGGAAAAAGGTCCAGGGACAGGCGAATCCTCACACAGGCTGCAATTAAAACTTTGAATCTGAGAGAGCTCTGGTCAGCGAAGCCGGCGATGCGAGCGATTATTATTGGTTTTTAATGACAAACCAATTACATAATCCAACATATGTGTAAAGGCACACACAACATATTCCAGTTAACGGTATATTTTTTTAATGATTCGTTATGGCGTAATCAATACTTCCATGCGTATAAATTGCGTTCGCGACATCCATGTTTTAGGGTATTCATCAGAAAACTCGGATCCGGGATTCGGCTCTCATCCGTCGGCCAAGAACTGTGGGTTTTCAGCCTCTCTCTCTGGAGCTTAACGGAGTTTCGAAGCTAGAGGAGCTTGTCGTGGCTCATGCGCATGCGCGCGCTCGGCCAATCAGAGAGGGGTCTGCAGAAATGGGCTCAACCAATCAGAGAGGGGTCTGCAGAAATGGGCTCAACCAATCAGAGAGGGGTCTGCAGAAATGGAGCTACGAAAAGTAGAGACGCGGCCTGGACAAGTATTTGCACTACTGCGCATGCGGATGAGGGGGGGGGGGGGGGGGGGCTCTCTCGCTCCCTCCCTCTCTCGTTTACGACACACATACACAACTTAACTTTCGTCTCGTTTACATCAGGGTCCCCCATTTTCAACTTAACTTTCGTCTCGTTTACATAGACAGTAATGTTACTGTGGTACCCTTGACTGAGATTTCATAATCAAAATGTTAGATCAACCCTGAAAACTGAAAATATCTGTGGTAATAGTAATTCATGCATTACATGGACTCTCAGAGTACATTCTGGAGGAACCTTCAGGCAAAACCTCTCTAATGATAAGGTTGTTTACACAGTTGTAGAAGCGCCATTCCAAACCCCCAGGAACCAAACACCTTCTAGACATGTGACGGTTGAGCACAGCACAAGAGGCTGAAAGCGGAGATGCCTCTGTGAGACAAGACCAATGTGGTTGAATCTATACAATAATAGATTACCATTTTAGGAATGCCAAAGCTGGTTCCTTTCATAGAGTAATACAAAGTGTCAGTTTGGTAGATGGGGTTTGGTGCTGGCTCTTGTGGACTGAATTAGGGCTGCACGATTTTGGGAAATAATCTAATTGCGATTATTCTGACAGATATTGCGATTGCGATTTGCGATGCGATTATAACATATTTTAGATTTTTTTTACAAGAAGAATGTTGCTGCTTTCTGTAGTCGGGTCCCAACTGCAAAATTACTGTATTACCCTGTATTATACACTTTTACTACAGTATCATGTAGACTATTCTGCTTTGTGTTTACATGTGATGTAGTATACATGCACATTTATTATGTTCTTGTGTGATGTATCGCACATTTTATTGCTGTGTGATGTATTGCAAATGTTATTGCTGTCATCTTGGCCAGGTCTACCTTGCAAAGGAGATCTTGTATCTCAATGGGACTTCCTGGTTAAAAAAATAATTTTAATTTTAATTTTTATTTTTTAATTGCAGGCTTGGCGATTTGATAATTGCATCATTCCAAATCGCGATTTCGATTAAAAAACGATTAATCGTGCAGCCCTAGACTGAATGGTATTAACCTAAGAAGCAATGACTGTACTGGGTTAATGCTACAGTAGATCATTACACACAGGGGCGTAGCTGGGGGGGGGGGGGGTAGCTTAGGATGATTCCAAGGGCCCAGCACTGAGGGGGGGCCCAACATTTTTTTTTATTTTTCTTTCAGGTGTATTATTGATGCTCTCATTGATACTATGTTTGTTTCTGAAGTGTGTGTGTGTGTGTGTGTGTGTGTGTGTGTGTGTGTGTGTGTGTGTGTGTGTGTGTGTGTGTGTGTGTGTGTGTGTGTGTGAGATATATAGAGAGAGAGGGGGGGCTTTGGTAGACTATTGCATTGGTCCATTCATTGAAGATGAACGCAATGCGACACCCTTTACTAGGCTCACCCACCAACAGTGCAGGTGCTGAACTGCTGATCCGAATGTATAGGTAAAAAAACCATATTATGCGTTTTCATCAATAAAAAAATTGCCAAAAAATTTCCACTGGCACGCTCGCATTCACTGGGGGCCTACAAATACATTCTTTCATGGGGCCCAGAATCTGGAGCTACACCCCTGATTACACAAGCCCTATTAAGGGAAGTTTAAAAGGTCTGAAGTCATCAGACCTCCTCGCTGTTGAAACTGGAAGGAGACACCAACAAGGAAGTCAGGGGGGGCGGACCAGCCTCCCCCACACGGTCATCTAAGGAGAAACGCCATGTATGGAAGCAAGGGGAAATAATGGGGTATAAAATAAGGTATTGGTGAGAAAGAGAGGAGGCCAGCTCAGACCCGCCACGACCGTCCCCAGGGGGTCTGATGGCTGCGCCTCCACCTCTCCACCGACCATGGTTTCAACTTTGTCCCTATGTGAGTAAACTGTATATGGAATAATCACGGTTTGTGATAACTAGAATAAGATGCTTATCTTAGACCCAGGTTTAGTCATGTGGTGGCAAAGAGTACGATTGGTCTATTTTCATAACATAACATGAATACTATTAATGTGCAAAACTGTCTTGATGTAGAGAGCCACCGTGTCTGGGCTATTGGGATTTACCTCATCAAATCCTTTTGTACAATCATGTATTATGCTGAAAACATTTCCTGTATGTAACCAATGCATTAACTCTTGGCCGCGCTGCAAATAAATGAGTTTGGACCTTAGCTCCTGGTTGTCTGGCTAATACAAGCTTATTTCTCATCTGACTAAGTCAGGTGAGGAGACCATTCTATCACTCTGTGATCTTTCCCTCCTTCCAGATAGCAACCTCATTGTGCTGTAATTAACCGTAGATATTCATTAGGAATATACGACATTACATCTAGACATTTATGACATACCAGATCTACAAATATACAGCACTGTTTGTGATACAAAAATATAGTAATAATAGAGTATATACATTTGAGGGGGAATACATTTACATTTTTCATTACAAGTTTTCATTCACACTCAAAATCTGTGTTCATTTTTTATTTTGCATACTAATGTTCTGTGTCTTGAGTCGTACTTGTATTGAAAAACTGATTTTATATGTCTGAGGAGAAGACTGGTACTCATCATCTTCGTCTCCACAAAAAGAAAAATGACATGTGAAGTATGTTGTGTGCCAGGTTTAAACAGTGCTGTATATGTACAGTTTATTCCTACTCCTATCCAAGCTCCGGGAGGGTCATCAAAGAGAAGTCGCCTATTCTCAGTCCTTGCCCCACAAAGGTGGAATGAACTACCCACCCCAGTTAGGACAGCCGAAACCCGTCCAATCTTTCGCCGTCGACTAAAGACGCACTTCTTCAACCATTATCTGAATAAAAAAATAAAAATAAAAAAAATCTAACCCTAACTAACCTTACTGTCATGCACTTGTCCTAATAAACTAACCTACACTGTAGCACTCAACACTTTATGAACATTGTTACTCAGCTGATAGAGTTGTGCCCTTCCTGATGACTTGTCGTACAGAACTTGTAAGTCGCTTTGGATAAAAGCGTCAGCTAAATGACTAAATGTAAATGTATTCCCCCTCAAATGTATATACTCTATTATTACTATATTTTTGTATCACAAACAGTGCTGTATATTTGTAGATCTGGTATGTCATAAATGTCTAGATGTAACATTACTGTCTATGTAAACGAGAGAGGGAGCGAGCGAGAGAGCCCCCCCCTCCCCCTCATCCGCATGCGCAGTAGTGCAAATACTTGTCCAGGCCACTAATACTTGTCTACGCCACGAAGCCCCGCCTCAAACCCGTCCACGCCTGGGCTCTGTGGCTCTGCAGATATCCCCTTTTGGCTAACGTTAGCTTGCTGATGCTACTACTACTTCGACATGCTGCTAGTGGACTGGAGCCAGCTAACGTTAGCTTGCTGAGGCTACTACTACATCGACAAGCTGCAAGTGGACTGGAGCCAGCTAACGTTAGCTTGCTGAGGCTACTACTACATCGACAGTTAACATTACATAAGGTTTTAGCGTGACGTGGGCATTCCAGAATGGTGAGGATGCAAAGCATGTTAGACCATTGGACTCGTCGCAGAGTTTACATTACACATAGAAACTGTGCGACTCGCGAGAGAAGTTGTCATACAGCCTTCAAACGCAGGGCGGAAGAGCTAGTTTGCTTGTGTTTATTATGAAATGACAATTGCGTGTTGACACGCCCACTGCGCGAAGCCTCTGTGCTCCTAAATAACTTTTTCAAGTTCCCACATATCTATTATCTATGACTAATTCGATCTATTTTTAGGGGCAAATGCAAGTGAAATAGTCGCGCTGTGGTTACATGACGTCATCGCTATTTTAGAGTATCACTTCCGCAACGGATTTAGTCGGATTTCGGTTTCCGGGTTCGCCTGATTGGCCACTAAGCCCACGTGACCCTACGCTAGCGCGCCCCCCTTACCCCGCTTACGCCTGAGAGTCACACACAGCTAGCGGCAGGCAGAGAGCCTTGCTACTACTAGCCGAGTGATGAATGAAGCTGTATCTGTTTCACCTAACAGCACTATTGCTCCGTGATCATAGCCATCCATCTCTAAAGCTAACCACTATTTGTAAAAGCCACAACCACGTTACCATATGTAATAATGTAAATCATTGTGTCATTGTACATATTGTGTATACACCGTTAGAAGCTAACGTAGCTTAGCTTGGTAGCTATTGTTGTGCTAACAACATCCCGACACCCAGCTTGTTAGCCAGCATGAATGCCCGATGTAGAAGGCATAGACGCAGGTCGCTTGTTGGCCGGCATGAGTGCCCGATTTGGGGTGGTTCTCTCCTCTTTGTGTGCCTTTGTCCTTGCGGGTGTTCTGCCGGGGGAGCTTGTGGACGCGACAATAGTGGTGGTTGTAGGGTGTTTGAGCTTGTAGCGCTAGTTAGCTCATAGCTATCGTTAGCTTCTAACGCAACGGTGTATACACAATATGTACAATGACACAATGATCAAACACCTTATAAATACTATTGTCATGTCCATAAGTTCCCTGGCAGAATACTTGTGAGGACAAGGGTATACAAGGAGGAGAGAACCATTTTAAATCGGGTATTCATGCTGGCTAACAAGCTGGGTAGCTATGAGCTAACTAGCGCTACAAGCTCAAACACCCTACAACCACCACTATTGTCGCGTCCACAAGCTCCCCCGGCAGAACACCCGCAAGGACAAAGGCACACAAAGAGGAGAGAACCACCCCAAATCGGGCACTCATGCCGGCCAACAAGCGACCTGCGTCTATGCCTTCTACATCGGGCATTCATGCTGGCTAACAAGCTGGGTGTCGGGATGTTGTTAGCTACGTTAGCTTCTAACGGTGTATACACAATATGTACAACGACACAATGATTTACATTATTACATATGGTAACGTGGTTGTGGCTTTTACAAATAGTGGTTAGCTTTAGAGATGGATAGCTATGATCACGGAGCAATAGTGCTGTTAGGTGAAACAGATACAGCTTCATTCATCACTCGGCTAGTAGTAGCAAGGCTCTCTGCCTGCCGCTAGCTGTGTGTGACTCTCAGGCGTAAGCGGGGCAAGGGGGGCGTGCTAGCGTAGGGTCACGTGGGCTTAGTGGCCAATCAGGCGAACCCGGAAACCGAAATCCGACTAAATCCGTTGCGGAAGTGATACACGCCTACCGGTTACAAGGTATAGTCAAAATCCATACCGTAACGCAAATTCATACCGTTTATACCGTATACTGTCCACCCCTACTTTGAATACTACTTGGTGTTTCCTAACGAGTATGAATCACCGTTTTATGAGACTAGGAGAAGTCGGGTCGGGACACACACACACACCTACACCTACACACACCTACACTTACACACACACACACAGCAAAGGCTCCTCGACTTCTCGAGCATTGTTCTGCACTAGCTAGCTAACGTTAGCATCCAGGCTTACAAACATAACGTACTGAAAGTGAAAGCCGACACACCTATATAAACATGCGGAACTAACGTTATAACAAAAACACAATCGGCTTACTCGCACATCCAAGCGAAGTCCTTGTAGGGTCTTGATTTATTCGCTATTGCGCGTGCATTATGGAAGAGGATCCTCATCTGAGTAAGTATTAAGTAAGTGAAGTGAGCGGTGTGGCATGGACACACACACACAAACACACACACAAGGACACACGCACTGCGTGGTTTCCGGTTTCACAACATGGCTTTGTTTACCCAGTCAGAGCCAATCAATCATTGTTTACCCAGTCAGAGCGGAGCGGGTATTTGAATGCACATGGCGCACATGGCCGTGGGGGGGGAGGGTGAGACGCTACACACAGACAGACGGACCTGCTGGAATGTGAGGTGCACCAGTGCGACAAGGGAAAATATTAAGTCGCACTCCAAAGATATTTGCCCAAAATGGGTGCACTCTGGAGCCCTGCTTGCTACCTCTCTATCTTTTTTTTTATGCTCGCTTATGCCTGTATTTTTTACTGTTGTGAAGCACTTTGAACTGCAACTTCTGTATGAAAAGTGCTATACAGGCGGCTAGGTGGCGCAGTGGGCAAGGCGCTCGCCACCAACGCAGGAGATGCTGGGTTCGAGCCCAGCTCTCTGCGTTGCTACCAGCTTGGCTGGTCGTTTATACTAATACAATTGGCAGTATTAGGGGGTGGGAAGCTGGTGGATGGGGATGGGACGTTGTGGACAGCGACTCCTACAGGTCGGTTGGTGCGCCTGCGCAGTAGAATCAGGAAGAGACGAGGGCGGCATGTCCCTCCCACGCAGACCCTCGCCGCTGAGAGATCGCGCTGTGCAGATAAAAAGATGCGACGACTGCCTCCTCGTGTACCGGAGGGGACACGTGATGCAAGGCTTCGTCCACATTGCAGCCGGCTTGTGGGAGGCATGGCCTAACAGCATTCGAGACAGGGGAGGGTAGAATTGGACAATACGAAATTGGGGACGGGAGAAAAATTGAAAAATGGGGAGAAAAAGTAGATCAAAAGAAAAGTGCAAATAAAGTTTATTATTATTCTATATTCATATTTCAAATAGCATGTGTCCGGATGGAAAAATTCAGTACTGTATCTACAAAAAAACCTGTAAATCATCTACCCTTTGTTAATTTGCTTAGATTATTAGTACACTTAATTTCAGGAAGGTGCTGAATGAGCTCAGTGGCAATTTCTCACTTTTGGTCAATGTTAGCATGGTGTTATTCACTGTCAAAGATGGAAAGAAAAACAGAATAATAATAATTGATATTCTCTTTTGGTTCATTACAATTGAATTTACTCAAGCATTTACACAATATTTCCGACACTGGTAATACATTCCCTGAGGTGAGGTCCATAGATGTCCCTAGATACCAAGAACATGCAAATGGGTTTTCTGAAAATATGGCTAGGGCTTGCACCTCCTGTGATTTGGATATTGCACTAGACTATAATGTGATTTTAATAACATTTTGATTAATTGTTCAACTCTACTGCACCCTGGGAACTACACAAAGACCTGAATCGGATGATCAGAGAGGCCTGGCAGGGTTAAATCAAATCAAATTTATTTGTAAATTTATTTATTTTGCTCCGTCGTTGGCGGGTCCCGGGGTAGCGGCGGACGGCCTCGGCGGGGGGAGAGGGCCAGCTCTAAGGGCTGGGAAATGTCTACGTGGGCGGGTTCAATCTTGTGGTGGTTGTACCCCACCTCAAAGGCGAGCCTTCGCCAGTCCTCAGGGGCCTGTGGGCTAGGGTGTCCGGTGGATAGGTCATCCAGCAGCGTCGGACCCGAGTGACCAATCGCGACGTCCTCCAGGCGTAGACTGGAATCTGCAGTCCCGAGGGCCTGGATGTCGTGGTCGGAGGCCTGTTCCGAGCCCCTGTGATGTCGTGGTCCGGCTGTACAGCTCCGATGACGACGTTGGGCTTCTCGGCGACGTGTCTCGCGGCGCACTCGGAATCGTACGTGAGCTCTTGTCGTGCCGACCATGGCTCCGCTACCCTTGACTCGGAAAACGTGAGGGGTTCGTGGTCGGTGAAAGCTGTAAGAAGGCCGCCGTATGTCGCCTCATCGCGGACACATGCCAACGAAGCCCGTGTCTGTGCGTTTATTAGGCGGCCATGTCTAATGTCCACGAGGAGACCGTGTGCACCCAGGAAATCTGCCCCCAGTAGTGGGAACGAAATGTCGGCCGTGATGCAGTCCCACGTGAACCGCTGGCCCCCAAAACACAGTTCCACGGTCCTTGTACCGTAGGTGCGGATAGGGGTATCGTTGGCGGTCGTCAGGCGTGGACCGCTATCATCGCCGGCGGTGTCCTCTTTTGTAGCTGGCAGGACGCTCCTCTGAGCTCCGGTGTCGCAGAGGAATTTGCAACCGGAGAGTGTGTCTCTAATGAAAAGCAGCCGGTTCGACATACCTGCGCTCACCGCTGCTACTGGGCGCAGGTGTCTGCGTTTATGTGTTATGCCGAAAGTGCAAGGGGAACGGCATCTTGTCGCCCTCGCGCCGAAACATGCGTGGTAATAACACAGGCCTGCGGCAGCGCTGCTCCTGATCTTCCTCGCCCCTCCCCCCTGCGGCGTGTAACCGCATGTCGAGGCTATTAGCCCTGGGGCAAAGTGTTGAGTGGCCAGGTAGAAGCGGTCTGCCTCTCCTGCCAAAGCACGGGGATCCGTAGCCGCTGTATTGGCAAGTGCCGTCTGCACGTGTGGCGGCATGTGCCTGAGAAACAGTTCGATAAACAGGAAATCAGGCCGTTCTGCACCCAGCAGGTTTAACATCATCTCCATGTGCTCCGAAGGCTTGCTGTCCCCCAAGCCTCGTAAAGCCAGCAAGCGTCGGGCCCGCTCTGACTGTGAGAACTCGAATATTCTGAGTAGGTGCGTCTTAAACGCCTCATATTTATTCCGTGCAGGCGGAGCTGTTATGAAGCCTACCGTCCTCGCCGCTGTAGTGCTCCCGAGGCTCGAGACGACGTGGTAATATCTCGCGGCGTCGTCGTCAACCCCTCGTAGGGCGAACTGCGCCTCTGCTTGAGCGAACCACGCCGCCGCAGAATGCTCCCAAAACTCCGGCAATCGAATAATAACGGCATCGTTTGCCATGTTCGGTTCGGTCCCTGATACTTCAGCGAGACCAATGTCGGGGTCACCAGTGTAGTGCCGAGAGAGGGGAGTCGGAGACGGTAGCTCGAGGTAGAGCGAACAGCATTTATTGGGTACACAAATACAACATGCTACTGCTACGTTGCGTGCAGTCGACTGACTTGTGGTGGCAGGAAGTGCCACCTCCTATAATGTTCGGGCGGAACTCTTGTTCCTAACAATAGTTCCGTGGGTGAATTATGTACCATTAACAATCACTACAACATACAAATATACATATATCTCTGAATGTGTCCTTGGTTCACATGATCAGTTCGATTCGATACTAGCTAGCAGGTACGCCTGTTGCTTAATAACAGCGGAACAGTGCAAAAATGCTTCCGCATTCGTCACCGCACGCCACTACGGTAATGCGCCTTTCATTTTCCTTCGCCCAGGTGCGTGCACCGGCGGCGTGCTCGCTCAGGTGCATGCGCCGGCGTGCTCGTGAGGTGCCCGCGCATGCGCATGAGATCCCGCCTTGGTTCGACACATATAACACATTATTGGTTCAATTTGGTTACATATTAACACGCTTTGGCGCTTTGGTTCAATTTGGTTAATCACCATACACGTGATGGACGCAGCAGGCGATCACTCCTATTGTTATTCAGCTGCGCCGAGGTTGATTGAGCAACATGAGCTAACTGCTGAGCTAACATGGAGCTAACATGCAGCTAACTGTACATGATTGATTGATTGATTGATTGAACATGGAGCTAACATGAAGCTAACTACTGAGCTAACATGAGCTAACTGCTCATAGTCTCCCAGTCCCTCCACTCTGCAGTAAACAGACATCACTGATATAGAGTGTCTGGTCAGTAACATGGGTCTAGAACCCACCTCACCCCTGCCCACTTTGACAACCTAGGATGGCTTAGAGTAGACGACAGAGGCGTAGTACATTTTCCTTTTTGAAAATCATCTGACATGAAGATGGAACACATTTTTGTTGTTAATATTATTTATATTACTGGTAGTTCATACAAGACTTTCTTTGTAAAATGTGTCATAATGACTGTAGCATTTGTGTGTGTAACGTACACTGTAAAAAATAAATGTTTTTTCACAGGAAATTCACTATTATTTTACAGATTACTTTTGTTTTTCTACTTTAAGTGTAAATGCCATACAAATATAGTAAATTACTTTTTATCAAAATATTAACCATTAAATAAAGGTTGTAATTCCTTCATAGTTAAATACCGTAGAGGTTGCATACTTCATTATCTAAAGATGGTAAGTTAGAGTGTTGTGTTCACTCATAGTTAAAGACTGTAGAGCAGTGGTGCCCAACCAGTCGATCGCGATCGACAGGTAGATCGCGGGCTGATTTCAAGTAGATCTTGATTAATAAAATTTGATTATTAAAAAAAAAAAAAAAATTGCTAAATCAACTCTTCCTCTCCTTGTTAACTACAACAAGCAATGCTGTTTGTTATTTAAGATGAGGTCGGACTCGGCACTGACAGATTTGTGTTCATTATGCTGCTTTTATAAAGCCTCAAATGACGGCTTACAATATACAATTTTGGCTGGTAGCTCTCGGGCTAGGTGGTAAATAAAAAAGTAGATCTTGGTTCAAAAAAGGTTGGCCACCCCTGCTGTAGAGGTTGAGTACTTCATTATCTAAACCAGTGGTTCCCAAAGTCGGGGTCGCGACCCAAAGGTGGGCCGCGAGCAGCCACGGGTGGGCCGCGAGATGATTTAAATTTTTTTTTTTTTTTTTTTTTTTTTTTTCTTTTTTTTGTCAGGCCACTGAACTTAGAAGCAGGCCAGGACAGTGTTTCTAGTTGTATTCTAAAATTATATTCTATTGTATTCTAAAATGTGACTATATGGTTTTATATTAACTTAATAAATAAACAAAAACGAAAAATCTACTTATTTCAACGAACATTTCAAACTAAATAACAGATTATGCACATAAAACGCTGAAAACAACCGAAGCAACAATAGTATTTTAATGAGGCTATTATTATTATCATTATTATTTTGCAACAGGTTAGCCCTCTCATAAATAGCACATATAAATGAATAACTAACTTGAACTAACTTAATAGGATTGAAGTGATATTTGGCTTAAAAAATCGGTCGCCTGGCAAAAAAAAAAAAAAAAAAAAAGCCAGACGATGTGCATTGGGCCGCGGCTCTCTGATGCCTTATTTTCTGGGCCCCGGCCTGAAAAGTTTGGGAACCCCTGATCTAAACATGGTAAGTTAGTTAGAGTGTTGTGTTCAGTCAGACAGTAGACAAGTAGAGGTTGAGTACTTTATTATCTAAACATGGTGAGTTAGAGTGTTGTGTTCATTCATAGTTAAAGACAGCCGAGGTTGAGTAGTTTCTTCTGATATTCCATAGTAAAGTACACGTTAACGTTACAATGTGTTGTGTTCGCAACACTGTTTAGTTAAAGACAGCCGAGGTTGAGTAGTTTCTTCTGATATTCCATAGTAAAGTACACGTTAACGTTACAATGTGTTGTGTTCACAACACTGTTTAGTCTGACGACGCGTCGCGAAGTACACGTTAACGTTACAATGTGTTGTGTTCACAACACTGTTTAGTTAAAGACAGCCGAGGTTGAGTAGTTTCTTCTGATATTCCATAGTAAAGTACACGTTAACGTTACAATGTGTTGTGTTCACAACACTGTTTAGTCTGACGACGCGTCGCGAAGTACACGTTAACGTTACAATGTGTTGTGTTCACAACAGCGTTTAGTCTGACGACGCGTCGCGATAATATACTATATTCACGAAGTACACGTTAACGTTACAATCGTCGCGATAATATACTATATTCCATAGTAAATTACACGTTAACGTTACAATGTTGCGTTGTGTTCACTCATAGTTAAAGACAGTTGTGTTCACTCATAGTTAAAGACAGCCGAGGTTCCAAGTGATTCGTTGCAATGTACGCGGAAATGCCATAGCATTTGTCTAAGCGGCGTGAAAAGAAAGGCGCTTTACCGTAGTGGCGTGCGGTGACGAAAGCGGAAGCATTTTTGCACTGTTCCGCTGTTATTAAGCAACACGCAGCAGGCACGGGGGAACAATTAATTAGTTGCAGGGTCATCTGCAGAGAAAGGTTGGCTATATATATGCAGAGCCCAGTGTAAGAAACACCTGAAACAAAACACCCCTCCCTAGAATCGCATTTTCTCCATATGCGCAGAAATGGGAGCCGATCAGAACAGCTGTCAACATTGGGATTTGAAAATAAGGGAGATTTCTGTCGCTGTCCACAACGTCCAGATTACCACCCATCGACTTCCACCCGCTGACTCTGCCAATTAAGCCAGTATGACGGCTGGCCCAAGCTGGCGGCAACGCCGACAGCCGGATTTGAACCCGGTGTCTCTTGCTTTGGTAATGAGCGCAATGTCCGTTGCGCCACCCAGCCGCTCCTAAGACATTTTTATTTAAAGTCTAACTAATTGTCGGAAATTGGTTTTAAGCCATACATATTGGATCCGATTTTTTTTCTATGAAAAACAGCATTTAAAAGTTAATTGAATTGAATTGAATCTACTTTTTCTCCCCATTTTTCTATTTTTCTCCCGTCCCCAATTTCGCATTGTCCAATTCTACCCTCCCCTGTCTCGAACGTTGTTAGGCCATGCCTCCCACAAGCCGGCTGCAATGTGGACGAAGCCTTGCATCACGTGTCCCCTCCGGTACTCGAGGAGGCAGCCGTCGCATCTTTTCACCTGTACAGCGCGATCTCTCAGCGGCAAGGGTCTGCGTGGGAGGGACACGGCGCCCTCGTCGCTTCCTGATTCTACTGCGCAGGCGCACCAACCGACCTGTAGGAGTCACTGTCCACAACGTCCCATCCCCACCCACCAGCTTCCCACCCCTAATACTGCCAATTGTATTAGTATGAACGACCAGCCAAGCTGGTAGCAATGCCGAGAGCTGGGCTCGAAACCCAGCATCTCCGGCGTTGGTGGCGAGCGCCTTGCCCACTGCGCCACCTAGCCGCCCTTGAATTGAATTTTTTAACCCTTCTGCCTTGTTAGGTAACTGACAGAGTTGGCATACCAGTGCATGAAAAGACCGCCCCCCCCCCCTTCTCCCCCCCCCCACGCCCCTCCCCATCCTTCTCCGCCCCTCCCCCTCCCCGCAGACCCTGATGACGGATGAGGTGCGCTTGCGGGAGATCCAGAGGCGGGGCTGCCCTGCCTGGCCGCGTCTATATTAATCCCAGCCGAAGAGTGCAAGAGCGCTTCCGCATTCTTCGCCATACGCCAGTACGGTAATGCGCATTTCCTTTTCCTTCGCCCAGGCGCTCACCGCGCATGCGGTCGCCGCTTGGTTCGACGCGGTTCAGAGTAGACCCCCATTCAACACTAATCACAGATGATGCCTTTGGTTCATATTAACGCGCCATATTAAAGCCATATTAGCACACATTAACGCTGGTCAATCACATTAATACTATATGCTATTGCTAATACTAATACGGTATATATATACACGCGATGGACGCAGCAGGCGATCACTGCTACTGTTATTCAGCCACGCCAGCCGCCGCGCCGCAGCCGTGCAAGAGGTACATGATTGATTGATTGATTGTGTAGTGACTGTACATAATTCACACAGAACTGTTGTTGGGAATAGTAGTTCCCCCCGGACGATATTGTGTGTAGCTGTAGCACTTCCTGCCTCGAGCATTCATTCTACCTATCGATTCGACTACGTTGACATTGTTGTTATGCTGCTGTTGAATAAAGGAATTAGGTTCAACTTCGATACATCATTCTACCTATCGATTCGAAAAAAATTGAAGGGAATCGAACTTGTCACCAACGGACCGCAGGATCCACAGCAAGATATGTCGATGTTAAAAAAGGGGGGATTACTGCTACATAATGCTGCCGCGACAGAGCTCCGCTGCCGCTCCGCTCTGCTGCTGCCGCGGGGGCGTGGCTAGACGCAAATTGGGCGTGGCTAGACACAAGTTGGTTGCCTTTAATATTTAGGCTGACCGGCGCGCTGCTGGAGGGGACGCAGCCCGTCAGTTCAAACCTTTATTTAACCCCTTCACTACCACACTACAGAAGGTTCACGATGATGGTAAAGGGTTAACCTTTTAAACCGATTTTCATTTTTTTTTAATATGTCCTAAATCATTCATTCGAATTAATCGATCAAATCAATTAATCGCCCAGCCCTAACACACACGCATACACACTTCAACCCTCCATACCAAATGTCAGCCCCCGTAGTGTGAAACCTGTGGCTGTTTGAGAGTGGAGACAATTTTGTGAACAGACTGACCGACCAGCCCTATACTATAGAGCTGCTGGTCAGGCACGTGCACACATAGAGGCCAAGGGGTGCCTGAGCACCTGCCTTTTTGAGCCTCATCAAAAAAGTGCCCTTTTTTTTTTTTTTTTTTTATACCATTAAGCATATAGACTGCCCTTCCAACTGAAAAATGTCAGGATAGAATCAAAATATTAGGTAAAGAGAGAGAGATGCCCCATATTCCATTGCAGTTTGCACGGCCTCCTCAGCGTGCCTCTCCGCGGACCTATATATTTTATGCATAGCGTGGGTGGTGATGATGATGATGATGATAGAAACTGCTGTTGAATGCTGGTATTACACTCATTGAGGGACACGAAGAAGTCAAGTCCGATGGGATTTGGGAATCTCAAATACAAATCGGAATTGGAATAAAAAATGCATTTATATTAAACAATACAGAATATACAGCACTTCTTGGGGTCTGTAGGGTAAGCACTTATTCCCTCCCCCCTGAACATTTATGGAGATGTATGGGCCTTTTAGGTCAGTGATAAAAGTGTCTTTCAAGGATAAGTGAGCTCCTGCACTGATTATTATTAATATTCAATATTTGATCACCAAAACCCCCCAAAAAGCATAAAAAGGGGGCCCCCGCCCGAAAAGGGCCCTTAAAAATTGTGCTTGCGCGCTACGCGCGCTCGGTTAATATATACACACAGGTGTAGTGCCCTTTTCAGCCTTTGAGCACCTGCCCCTCTAAAGTCCTGTGCACGTCCCTGCCGTCGGGAACCGCATCCTAGGGCGTGTAACCACCCCAGGCCCGTGCGGGACGCCCCTGAAGAGGCAGCGAACGCCGGGTCAGACGCGGAGTCGACCCCCTCAGGAGAGGATGGGGAAGACGGCGGAGATTGAGTCGAAGAGGAGGCTGCTGGCGGTCCACCGATGGCCCTGGAGGGCGAGGCCGTGGTCCATGACCCGCCCACGGACACGGAAGAATTCGACACGGAGTCGGAGGTGGGGGAAGTGGAATCTCCCCGGGTGGAACCCACCCGGCCACAGAGGAGCACCAGAGGTCGGCTACCCGCCCGGTATCGCCAGGACTACGTGCTCAAGGGTGTGTTTGTCGAACAGTGTGTCCAACTCATGAAGGAGTGTGTGAGACTGTTAGCATAGTGTGTGATTGTTGATCTATGCGTGAAACTGTTGGTCTCAGGACCGTTTTCATGCATGTGTTGGTTGGTGTTTGGTGGTGTTAACTTGCAGAGGACTTAGCAAGTTCAAAGTGGGGGGAAATGTAGCAACCTGGAAAATATGCCTATTGTCCAGATGTGCTGACTTGCCTTTTTATCTCCTCTGATACACCAAGACATTCTAATTAGTATCCGCTAATATTCTCTCGAACAATGATGCTCGCCCCTCCTTGTTCTACTCACTGGAATATGGATTATGAACAGGATTACTGGACCCTACTATATCAGCCTCTTCCTTGTGACTAGTTGGCGGCACCAGCAGGGGGCGGTGGCAGGCAGAGAGCGTACGAGAGAGACGGAGAAGGAAGTGGGCGGAAGTGCGAGGAAGCAGCCTCTTCGACATTGGACTTGGATCGGTTCGGTCGTGTCTGGAAGAGCCCCGTATTGAACTTGAGTATATTACGGGTTATCCTATGAATGTACTCGTAGTGGAGCCTTGCATGTTTCTCCCCTGAATATCCCTAGTGATATACCACGAGTTATCCTAGAACAAGAACGGTATAGCCGAGTTGGGCTTAAGTTAAAGTTATTCCCTCCAGCGAGGTGTCCCGCCAGCATGGCATGAAGAGGACCGGTGTTTTAGAAACACCCTGCGTTATCATATATCCCGTTTAGCAGAAGGGCTGTTTGAGACCCAGAGTTTAGCTGCAGTGTGAGTGAAGGCAAGCTAGATCCGCGTGTCGACCCAGCACCAGCTCTACAACCCGTCCGCTCCGGCTGTCGGCAACCAGACCTGCACCCGGCTGCCTTCGGAGACCGACAGAGGTCGCTACCACCCAGCACACGCTCTCAGCCCAACACTGCCCTCTGCTCCAACCCCGACGAGAGCGTTCTAAGCCATCTTGCCTTCAGAACGACGGTGGTGCGGCGAGGCCGCCATTTTGGATGAGTACAAATGAGCATATATGCTCCGGGGCTATTACACCGTACCCAGTGTGGTGCAGCCTGCGGGCGAAGTTAACGTTGCTACTACAGTTCATAAGGGGAACCCCAAACAATATATGCCGGCATTAAGATAGGACTTTTGTAAGGTATTTGTGGGCCCACCCTTTTGATTTCTTTTCATTTTCTTTGAGTGTGATAATGTGTGTGTGTTTAATAATTTTTTCCCATCCAAATGAACCCTTTCCCTGTGGGGAAGTTACAGACCGGGTGCATTATAGATCAAGCCTTTTGGAGGTATTATTCTTGCCTTATAATTAAAGCCTGACCGAGGTATTATACAGGGCGACCCAGACGTGGGTGAGGAGTCAAACACCTTGCAGTATATTACCCCTGATACTAACCCAGAGGTGGGTGTATAAAATACGGGTTTAGGAGGTGTTGATTCACAAACGGAATTATAGTGGGACTTCGGTCTATGTAGTCATTATCATTAAATCATTGTAACTGACCAGTATAATAACAGTAAAGAATTGGATGGGGATTCTGTGTGTGTGTCCATTCATGAGCCGTATTAACCCTTTTGGTGTGGGTAACATACAGTACATACTATTAATCCTTTCCTATTCAACCTTCCCTTTCCCACTGTAAGGTTTCTAGTGTCAACGAGGGAGGGTACTGCTTGCGGGGGGAACCAAGTTATTTATTTACAATTCAGTCACTAGGTGTGGGAGGGTGCTAGAGGAGTAATTGGGGGAAGTGAGAGCGTGTTGGGGAGTACTGCTGACCGCCCTGAAAGAGAGAGGAAGACCAGAGTACCGGACCAGGTTCGTAAATCCCAGGCCCCATCCACTCCCACTGCCAGCCTCCAGTTGACGCTCCCGACCCAAAGACGGAGGTGCAGCTAGCCAGAGTTCTACTGTGTCTCGCTACCCAGTGACTGTGCATACCCGTTCCCACGAAGCAGGGATAATCCACCCTGCTACATTAACAACAAGGTAGAGTTGCGATATCTCTCTCTCTCTCTCTCTCTCTCTCTCTCTCTCTCTCTCTCTCTCTCTCTCTCTCTCTCTCTCTCTCTCTCTCTCTCTCTCTCTCTCTCTCTCTCACTCTCTCTCTGATTGTGTAGGGCATATTGGCTGCATTTGACTGACTGTGATCATATATTGATTGATGGCAATGGTGATAGTTGTACCTAATTAAATATTCGCCAATGCGTGGTACATGTTTGCAAAATGTTTGGTATAGCGCCCCCCATGGAGAAGAATGTACGGGCCGCCACTGGGTCTTTGGCATGGCGTTGACATTGGTGCTGAGATACAGATCCTTTCTTGTGATGAGGACGTTCTTCACAATCATCGTTTGTTCTTCACAATCAACTGTTGTTTACAGTTCTCATATCTAACTCTAGTTCTCCACATATTTATTGTCTCATTGTGTGAAATATCATATAAGATATGCTCCAATCATGTTTCTTTTATTTGTATTCAATTACTCATTCATGAAAACCTAGGTACAGGCACCAACATCACCATTCTAGGTTCAATAAAATAAAAGTTATGAAGCGTAATTCGAAATAAATACAGAAATTGCAGCCATCTTTGATTTTTGCCATACCAGAATATTCAAAACATCAATATTTTAACTCCAGTTGATTCCTCACACAGTATTAACTTAAAATAGCAATACAAAATTATATTACACAGCAATTGTGTGAACATTAAGACGTTTTTAAAGAATTCATGATGTGTCATTTATTTCGCAGTAGCACAAGTGACAGCTGTCAGAACTATGCCGGGCTAGCTTCTGACAGCTCGTAGTAATCAAACATTTATCAATGAAACCCCACACAGGGCGTCTCCTCTCAGCCCAACCCCAAAACCAACCTCCTTAAAGTGACAGTGCCCCATCAACACATGAAAACAATACCATGGGGAAGAATTATGTCTCTATACCCACTACAATATAAATATTATATTTATTAAGAAGGTTATTTATTTATTTGCATTTCAGATATTGATTGAAGAGGTGTGTTTCTATATGGGTGACATGTCCCCATACACAGGGCATTCGCATGCAGTCACCAGGTCTCCACAGTTTGCCTATATGGGAGATTTCCGACGACCTGTTAAGACGGCACTCTCTTACGTTAAGACAGGACTCTCTTACGCCACCATCGCCAAAACACCAAAAGAGCATCAAATCACTGACCTCTAGGACCATCATTCAGGTCATAGTACCAGTTAGATTAGATTACATTGAAATGTATTGTCATCATACAGCATAAGTATATTACAATGAAAATAGGTGGGGCATCCAACCTGAGTGCAAATGTAACAGGAAAGTGCAATAGTAATATTAATATAGTGATTAAGCTGGGTATAAGATATATACATTTGTTCTACTGAGTATAATGCTAATCACATGTATGTACAGAGTTGTAATATATTTAAATGTTTCAAAAATGTTCTTATGTACCCCAGTTGCTATTGCATGCACATATTTGTGTTTTATTACACGTATATGTACATACATACCAACTATTCGCCTGTTTTATTCTCCACCCATCCATAGCAACACTATTATCACCGACATCCAAGAAGGGGGATCCCCCTTTGAACTGCCCTTCTAAGGTTTCTCTCCTCGCCTGTGGTGCTTTTTTCCTATTGCTATAGGTTTTTCCTTACCTTTGCTGTGGTATGTCTGGGAGTATTGCATTTATTACTTTACATTTATTTTGGATTTCATGGTGGGTTTTTTGTTCTTGATTTATTGGGATGTTTCATCTTGAATAGTTTAAAGAAGACTTGTCCGGCCCATGGGGACATTAACTTGTGATTTCGGGCTTCACAAATCAATTTGATTTGATTTAATATGCATTTATATGTCTAGTGATACAGGTATAATAAATAATAATAATAGATTGGATTTGTAATGCACTTTTTGTTCGCTGGGATCCCAAAGTGCTACACTACATGGTTAAAACAGTTAAAAAAATAGAATAAAATAGTTATTAGTAAAACAAATAAAATAAAATACAGAATAAAAATAGAACATAGTTAATTAAAAACATAGTATAAACAGACAATTTAAAAACAAAGCGCAATAAAATTTAAATAAAAAGCTAACAGTCAAAGGCCTTTTTGAACAGATAGGTTTTCAGGCCTGCTTTGAAAGAGTCCAGGCTCTGTGGTGCCCTCAGCTGGATGGGGAGGCTGTTCCACAGGCGTGGTGCAGCCGTGCAGAAGGCTCGGTCACCCATGGTGCAGAGCCGGGTATTGGGGACCTGAAGGAGCAGGCTACCTATCTGAGGGTGCGGGTGAAGGATTGTGGAGTGATGAGTTCCTGAAGGTAGAGGGGTGCGTGTCCGTTTATGCAGTTATGGGTGATCGTAAGGATTTTGTAGTTGATCCGGGATGAGACGGGGAGCCAGTGTAGTGAGTGAAGGATGGGGGTTATGTGATCGTGTTTACGGACTCTCATCAGGATCCTGGCAGCGCTGTTCTGGATGTATTGCAGCTTTTGGATGCTCTTGCCAGGAATCCCGATGAAGAGTCCGTTACAGTAGTCCAGTCTTGAGGAGATAAAGGCATGGACAAGCTTCTCTGCATCTGACAGGGTTAGAATGGGACGGAGTTTTGATATGTTTTTTAGGTGATAGAATGAGGTCTTGCAGAGGTGTTTTATGTGGGTGTTGAAGGTCAGGTGGGGGTCAAATCGAACCCCCAGATTTGTGACTGAGGGGGAGAGGGGGATTACCTGGCCGTCAAAGGTGAGATGGGATATGGATGAAGACTGAACCTGGTGGGGGGTGCCAATTAGGAGTGCCTCGGTTTTCTTGCTGTTTAGTTGGCGGAAGTTGCTGTTCATCCATGCCTTTATCTCCCCAAGACAGGTCGTGAGGCATGACAGAGCTGCAGAGGGGTTTGGGGCCATTTTTATGTAGAGTTGTGTGTCATCGGCATAACAGTGGAAAGACATTCCATGTCTGCCGATGACACGACCGAGGGGGAGCATGTAGGTGATGAATAGAATGGGACCAAGAACCGACCCCTGCGGAACACCACAGGTGACCTCGAGCAGCCTGGACTTGTGTCCTCCCAGTGAGACATATTCTGTCCTGCCTAAGAGGTAGGACTGGAACCACTGTAGTGCATGGCTCGACAGTCCAACAGTGTTGTGGAGGCGCTCCAGGAGGATGGTATAAAGACACTATGGTCAGGCACTCTACTACTGGCCCCTGAGCAGCTAACACTGGAGCGGTTAAAGCTGAGGTGCCTTGCTCAAGGGCACAGCAAGCAAGCACGTGCACACATAGAGCCCAATGGGTGCACAAGCACCTGCCCTTTTGTGCCTCATAAAAAAGTGCCCTTTTTATGCCAATTATTTTTACCATATTTTCTTTTTTACCTCCATATAGATAGAGAGAGTGATCTGCAATCTGCTTGGGTTGGGGGTGCAATTCCTAACAGGCTCAACCATATGGATAAAAGTTCCCATATTATGTGCATTGCACAAACTAAAAACAGATATTACATTACATTACACAAACTAAAAACAGATATTACATTACATTACACAAACTAAAAACAGATATTACATCAGGCAAGTTGGAACAGGGGGTGCGGCGGGTGCGGCAGCACCCCCTAGTGGCAGCTTCAGTTACTGCACAAAAGTAAAAACTGTATTTTTATATACTGTAACCAGTGGTGCAGTCGTAATATGGGCCAAGGCCAAACGCCACGCGCACGCGCGCTCCCGCGCACGCGCATACATGTTCCCTCGGTTGCGCACAGAACAGATGATACAACTTGTCTCATCCTTCCAGTCGGGAGATCAAGCAACCCCCCACCTACAGGGCTTGTATTTGGTTGTCGGTATCCTATTATTATGCAAAGTCTCTAGGTGATAAGTGCCGGCGGCCAGGGTATACGGGCCGATGAGTCATTTCTGTGTTGTCGCGCCGTATACCGCGGCCGGCACTTATCACATAGACTTTGCATAATAATAGGATGCGCCAGGGGCGGACCTAGCACATTTGGCGCCCTAGGCGAGATTCACCACTGCGCTCTATTTTATTTTTATTTTTTTTATATATATATATTTTTTTTTGCTCTGCACAGTTTTGGCGCACCCCTCTATATCTGCAACCATTATTTTTACATAAAAAAAAATCTAACATGAGGGAAAATGAGCCAAAAATCTAAAACGGTCGGTCAGTCTGAGCTCCCCCCCCCCCCCCCCCCCCCGCGTGAATATTAAAGGCAACCAACTTGTGTTCGGCTTTTCTCTGATTGGCCGCGCCCCCACGCGCAGGCAAGCGCAGCCGTCCCACATCCCAAATGAAATCCAAGGAGCAAGCGCGGCAGCGCGGGCAACCAACTTGTGTTGTGTTGGGCTGCTGTTCCAACGCACTTGTGTTGGGCTGCGGTAGCAGTGGAGCGCTGCTGACTGATTATTATGTTTCACGTTTTTAACAACCAACGGTAGATTCACTCGTCACTGTACATGTATAAACAAAGCCCATATTGTGTTAGGACTATAAACACTGTTAGGACTATATGGTCTGACTCTTAATAATAAACACTGTTACAGTGTTAGGACTATCTCGATTCACGCGTCACTACTGTAACTAGAAACTCTGGGTGTCACTGTACATCAGTGTGGAACTGTAAGCTGTAACGTTATTTCGCGTTTTTAACGTCAGCGGGGCGATGCAGTGGTTTGTCCCCGGCTTCCGTGCACCGCCGCCGGCTCTACTCGGTCCAGCTCCAGCAGCAGCGACCGTGCTCCGTTGTAGAACGAAGCCCTTCAATGACAGAGCTCTCATATTTTGCGAATGCATAAACTATATCTTAAATTATGGCTATGTGTCTAATATGGCTGTCGCTTATCAATGACTTCGCGACAGCCATATTAGACACATCGCCATAATTTAAGATATAGTTTATGCATTCACAAATATGAGAGCTCTGTCATTGAAGTGGGTGGTGGCAGCATTACTAACAGTAGCGATTTGTATTGTTTTGTCATGACCAAACATAATCCCAACATAGATAGGAGGTGTACTGTATGTCAAATGTCGGTCATGTGGTGGAAGAGTTTAGTACAGTCACACAACAGAACACCGCTGGTTCGACCAGCGCTTCTGCCGCGCGTCTCTCTTGCCGCAAGGGCGTGTGCTAGTGGATTGATTGATTGGCCGTGTGGCCAATCAGAGAAACGCTGAACGAAAAGCTGAACACAAGTTGGTTGCCTTTAATATTCACGCCCCCCCCCCCCCCCCCAAAATCAAAACATCGCCGCGCTACCAACCAGTTAACCCTTTTCACTGCGACAATACACCGAAGGTTAACCCTTTCACGACCGTCGGTTGTGTGATAGTAAAGGGTTAACCCTCCGTCGTGTGGCAGTGAAAGGGTTAACAGTTATACAGTAAAGTACTGCACCTATAATTTTTACAAACAAGAACAAGAGCTAAGAATAAATGTAAAATGCACACTAAAGAATTAAAACAAATAAACAACTTAGCTAACACACAATAATAATAATAATAATAATAATAATAATAATAATAATAATAATAATAATAATAATAATAATAATAATAATAATAATAATAATAATAATAATAATAACAAACAATAAAATAACGTGCAAATTTGCTTTACAAGAAAATTATGTATTGTAAAATATGTTACACATATATAATCAAAATATAATATGCTAAATAAACAAACAAATAAAAAAAAATTACAAATTCACTTTGTCTAAAGAACTATTTACATTCCACTCCCTATCATCACACTTCAAGGTTAGCCTGTAGCTCCTACTGGTTTCCATTTACAGTGCAATCCTTCTGGCCTTCCTCGCTGCAAAGTCATCAATCACATCAAAATGTCCAACTCCTGAGCCAGCTCCTTCCCATCCAAATCAGATTGCCCTCCATGGTTTAATGTGTGTACAAGTGCCTCTGCTTGCTTCATCAGCTATTGGTGTGGCAGGTCTTGGAAGTTGTACAAAATTGCATACCTTTCACTTTGGCACGTTTCTCGTCTTCTTCTTTTCTTCTCTTTTTAAACTGGATGGCCGGATGGCTTTTGCCTCTTCATAGTTCTCTAACGTTAGTCTTTCTTTCCTCAACGCTCAATTCTATAAACACTTGACCGATACCCATCAATGCACAGCGCTCTCTAGCATGTTTTGACTGTGAACACCTAAAGCTGAGGCTCAGACCGACCGACCGTTTTAGATTTTTGGCTCATTTTCCCTTATGTTAGAATTTTTTTAATGTAAAAATAATGGTTGCAGATCTAGAGCGGGGCGCCAAAACTGCACAGAAAAAAATACAAAAATAAATAAATAAAAAATAAATAAACTTTTTTTTTTTTTTTTTTTTTTGGGGGCGCCCCCCTCTGGGTGGCGCTCTAGGCGACCGCCTATATCGCCTGTAGGAAGGTCCGCCCTTCTGCCTCAGTGACGAAGCCCAAACGTCGTTTGACCGCGTATGCCCAGCACTGCACCCCTGACTGTAACAATATAAGTTATAAGTTGATCCTGCTCAAAGCACTTGACTTCACCATTACACTGACACACTTGTAAATACGTTAATTCTTGTTAGATTGCCCGACTGTATTATTTTCCTCGCTGTGTGGAATACAGTTGCGTCTGAGGGGAGTGGCCGCTGGCTGACAGTGCTCCCTGCTGTCTCGGGTGTCGGAGAGGAGACGCACAGATGAGAGAGATGAGAATGAATGAATGAAAACTTTATTTAACAGATTGCAGAATGGGTACAATACAGTACGGCTCAATACACACAATTAAGGGGATGCAGACCAGAGAAAGACGTTTGTCTTGTTTACATCAGGGTCCCCCATTTTCAATTCATAGACGCACCAAAATCCATTGCGGGGTGAAAATTTGCCGCAAAACATTAATATCTTTGGAACCGTTTGTGTTCAATTGTATCTGACTCGGGAGATGATCTTCTCTCGTCACAATTGAAATTGTATTTCTCCGTCGAGCAAAAGCTGGCTGGCAGTCTCATTGAATAATATACGCACTCCGAAAGTCTATAAACTTGTGCATAACGGAGCAGAGGTCCCCAACCATCGGGTCGCGGACCGATGTAATATAAAACACTTAATTAGCCGTGCATTGGTAATACAATTGGTATCAGCTGTGTAATGTCTTAATTTAGGCACGACAGTGTCGTTGTAGGAGATGCATTCAATCTAACATTGAAGCTAACCAATATATAGAAATGTGTCATACAGACTTGGAGATGGAGCCAAGTGAGGTATTCAGAAGTTCAAGTGAGGTGTGTTTGTTTTTATTTCTTCAGGCTTGAAAAGTCAAAATAAAACAATTATTATGTTCTTCTCGTTTGCCTCACGTCTCACGTAATTTTCAGTTAAAGGGTCATTAGAAATAACTTATTTCAAAGCCATTCTAAACAACAAACGTTCCTCACACGGCGTTCTGAAAAACAAATCTCAGATAGGCCGCACCCCCTGCCGATTTAAAGTTCCAACGTGCCTGTATTATATTACATTACACAAACTAAAAACAGATATTACATTACATTACATTACACAAACTAAAAACAGATATTACATTACATTACACAAACTAAAAACAGATATTACATTACATTACACAAACTAAAAACAGATATTACATTACATTACACAAACTAAAAACAGATACATTACATTACACAAACTAAAAACAGATATTACATTACATTACATTACACAAACTAAAAACCGATATTGTCTGAATTACTAGAAGAAAGAAATGCACCACCTTTGGCTGATAGTAATTTATTAATTTCTTAGGATTTCTTTTGGTCTAATAAATGTTTAAGGTTCTTAGATGGATCCCCTGCTGCCTCCTCCTCCTCTTCCTCATCCTCTTCCTCATATTCCTCTTCCTCCCCCTCCTCCTCTTCCTCATCTTCCTCATCCTCCTCCTCCTCCTCCTCCTCATCTTCCTCCTCTTCCTCCTCCTCCTCCTCCAACTCTTCCTCATCTTCCCCCTCCTCCTCCTAATCCTCCTCCTCCTCCTCCTACTCTTCCTCCTCCTCCTCCTCCTCCTAATCCTCCTCCTGCTCCTCCTGCTCCTCCTCCTCCTCCTCCTCCTCCTCCTCCTCCTCCTCCTCCTCCTCCTCCTCCTCTGGCAGCGTACTGGCTCATGTTAAATGGCAGGCCATGCATTATGCAGCAGCTTACGCCACAGCGCTGGAGCTTAATGTCCTCGGCTGCAGTCCACCTGTCGCTGCTCTGGTCGTAGTGCTCCACCTTGCTGATGTCATTGTAGCCTCCGACCACGAAGAGCAGGTCGTCCAGCACCGCGATGCCAAAGAAGCAGTGGGGGGTGATCATGACGGGCAGGGCGCTCCAGGAGTCAGTCAAGGGGCTGTAGGCCTCCGCGCTACGCAGGGCATTTCCAGGGTCCCTGCACCCTCCCACCTGAGGACAGGACACATGAGAGGAATGTTTTAGTGTGTGGCTCAGGCAGGCAGGCAGGTAGGCAGACACTGTATTAATCCACTTAGGGAAATGAGGGCATCACAGAAGCATTGCAAGTCAAATGATACATATTGTAGCTAAGGGGCTACACAACCCTGACTGTATTTAAATGTTAGATTAAACCACTACGAAAGAATATTAATTAGCCAGACATTATAGGTACACAAAATGGCAGACACTCTATTAACTGCGAGGGGACAGTGATACAAGTTGAACAATCACTTTAATAGTAATAGAAAGCATACATATTATATAACACCGATTTCCTTTAATACGTTAATGTCAATGCAACAATGTCAGAGGTAACGATAGTCCTGAACTACGAGTACTCGACCATTGATGCTTGGAATGGAGGGAGAAGAAGCGAGCAGCACGGGGAAAGCAAGATGGCGGGTGGAGACGGTAATTCTCTGGAGCTCCTACTCCAGAGAGCTGCAGACAAACTTGGGATAATCCTGTCGTCGCTGGTGAGGAGGGTCTCGTACGGACCGGGTTCCTGTATTCCTAGCGCCCGATGGCAGGATTAATAGCTATTAGTCCAAAAGCCCGTTGGCATGGTTGATAGCTAGTTAGCCCTTGTGTACTTAGGCTAACCCGCATGGAGTCTTCAATAGGTAGTTAAATCCAGAACGCCGCTGGGTTCAACTACTGTATAAGTCTCTCAACGTTACTTCGCTCGCACAAGTCACTATACTTTGCCAATAGTGGCTCGACAATATTATGGGGTATCTAATTAGCTGTACAGCTCTCTGTCAAGATACGTTGCTTGTCGTCCTGTTACTGCTACCAAACGTTTCTTCTATAACACACACTCTGTCTTAGTTACCTGTGGAATGAGTCTGTTCATCCCCACAGATCAATATGCTCTCTCTCTCACTTTGCCCAGGCATGTTTCAAGAACCCTGCGCATGCGCTCACGCTGTCTACGGCGTTAAGAATGGAACATGTACAAATAAGCGAATGATGAATACTGGTAGGTAAACAGATGACGTGAAATATATATCTTATATATATAAACAATATATAAGTTATACAAAATAATAAACGCAGACTCTATGTATTAATCTGGACCTTCAGAACACATATCTATAGAAATATCTAGTATAAAGCATTTGTCTCTGTGTGCACCTACCGCATAGACTTGTCCTCTATACGCAGCGACTCCCACTGCGCCACGCCTGCTGCTCATGGGGGCGATCAGAGTCCACTGGTCGGTGTCTGGGCTGTAGCACTCAGCTGTGAACAGACACTCCTCCCCGTTGAAGCCACCACAGATGTAAACCTGTAATAAGAAAGAATATTCTAATTTAGTTTATATATTCCATTTGATTTCATTCTACTTTAATTGTCTGTTAATGTTGATGCACCAAAGGACCCAGACACATCTTTTGTATGTGCAAGCTTACTTGGCAATAAAGACATTTATGATTTCTGATCTAACGTTCCTTGTGTTCATCTAGCACCCTGTGTCCCTCAGTTCCACCCACCTTGCCCTGGAGGGCTGCTGCCCCGGCGCCGCTCCTGCGCTCCAGCATGGGTGAGATCAGTGTCCACTGGTCGGTTTCAGGCTCGTAGCGCTCGGCGGTGTTCAGCGCGTGTCCGTCCTCCCCTCCCATGGCATAGATACAGCCGTCCAACGTGACCATGCTGAGGTGACAGCGGCGTGAGTGCATGGGAGCCGCCTGCAGCCAGCTGCGAGTGACAGGGTTGAACCTGCGCACACTGCTGAGATGCTGCCCACCGCCACAGCCGCCGACACAGTAGACCAGACCGTGGAGAAAAGCGGTGGCGTGGGCGGCCCGGGGACTCTCCCCCTCAACGCTCACGTCCATCCATCCACCGGCTCGGATGTTGTAAGCCTCCATGCTACCCCGGCCTCCGATGGCCAATAGGACCTCCTGGGGCCGGCGTGGGCGGGTCAGGGGGTTTGGGAGCCTGTCGGAGCCAGGGGGGTTCAGGACGCTGAGGATGAGGGCCCTGCAGTCGTGGCTGTCCCTCACCACAGGGTTGTTCTGGACGTTGTTCAGCAAGTAGTCAGGCCTCATCAAGCCCATGCGAACCTGGGAAGAGACAAGCAGACAGCGGGTACAACTTAGACATCGGTTGTAGACGGTTTCTGTTGCTAGGGAACAGTTTGGACCCAAATGTTTGAGAACCACTGTACTAGGGAACCTAGTGTTGTTTTAATGTAATGCACACTAATACAATTATTTTTTTTTATTTTTTTTATAAATGTTTTTCTTATATTTTATTTTCATACATAAAACAGAACATAACAGTACAATAATAATAATAATAATAATAATAATAATAATAATAATAATAATAATAATAATAATAATAATAATAATAATAATAATAATAATAATAATAATAATAATAATAATAATAACAATGACAACAGCGACGACAACAATAATAACAGTAACATGAATCATAATGACCTTGACAAGAGACAGACAAACAAGAAAAAGTAAAATAATAAAAATTTAATTAAAAATAATGTGGCTCAGGCACTAGCAACCATGTTTGTGTATCCGTAATACAATTAGTTACCTTGGGCAGCAGCAAAGGGATGTCTGCTTTACGCTCCTCTTGGGAGTGGTCGATCCAACGGAGGATGGCCTCGAACACCGTCTCCTCACTCTTCACGTTCAGGTCATCCCTCTCGATGATGTCCACCAGTTGCTGCGGGGACAGCCTCACAAACTCCTGTGAGACATGCAACATCTCCTCAAAGTGGCACACGATGAAGAGATGGGCCTTGCGCCTCAGGTCAGGGCAGTAGTAGATGTCCGCAAACATCCAGATGCCAACACAGTTTTCCAGAGACAGCTGGCCTTCTAGGAAGTCAGAGCACGCTCCTACTATGCCAGTGACAAGAAGCTCGTCTGCAGCCACCAGAAGCTCTTCCACGTTCTCTGCTGTCACCAGCACAAAGCGTGTGTAGGCGTACTCTATGATGAGCTGCATCATACCCGGGGACACCCCAGGGATAGTGTAGACTGCTTTCTCTGAGTCGCTCCAGCGAGTGAAGAGGGCTCTGTGGGACGCAGAGTATAGAGATATCTGATGAGTAAACAGTAAGCAACATTCTGTCCTGTGTAGTAATCAGAGCATGTGAGCGGAGCGGTGGATTTTGAAGTGAGCATGGAGTGGGCTTTAAAATGGGTCAGAGCGACTCCGGAGTGAGAGCTCTCCTCCGCTCCGAGCCGCTCCCAGAAACTGATGTAATATACATGTAGTACAATGCCAAAGCAATAGGTGGCGATGTACAAGCATGAAGGCCATTTTCAACCAATGAGAAGGGTGAACCGTCACTACACATCCTGCTAAGTCCAAAGTAGATTCCGCCATCTTTAAATCACCTCGGGACCTCGGGCGAACACAACATTTATTTTCAGTGAGAAACAAACAAAGTGCAATAAAAAAAAGGATACATTCACTGTGTTCTGCCTCATTTATTGATGAAACGAAACCAACATCAACACAATGTACCACCAAGAGCAGAGAGTTTAGTCTCTCAAGAAAGCGAGAGACCTAAGCTAACGCTGTTGTTGTTAGCTTACATGCTAACGTGAATGGGATCGGCCATAGCATTGCGGCTAGGCTAGCTACCATAGCATAGTACAGCTAGTTGAATGGATAAACGTTATTTAACATTGCAGAATGGGTACGATACAATACGGCTCAATACAAACAGTTGTTAAGGGGCCCAGGGGGTGCAGAGTCATCAACACAATGTACCACCAAGAGCGGAGTTTAGTCTCACAAAAAGCGAGAGACTAAAGCTAACGCTGTTGTTGTTAGCTTACATGCTAACGTGAATGGGATACAAGACAATACGGTTCAATACAAACAATTGTTAAGGGGCCCAGGGGGTGCAGACTATTGTAGTTTTGTCAAATCAAGGTAATTTACATCATGCTCCAAAAAAATTATGCTGAGCGGGCTGTGGAGCGGGGAACGCTTGATGCGCAAATGAAGGTGAGCGGTGAGCGAGCGGAGAGCGACTTGGGGGGGGGGGGGGCAACATGAGCAAATGAGAGCGGAACCAGACGTCTAGAGTGAAGAGCGGTAGTAATTAGGGCTGACCCCTATTAGTCGAATAGTCGACTAATCGGTCGAAAGGAGCCGTAGTCGACTGCCAACCTCTTAGAAGCGTGGCTAACGCTAATGGCACGCACACCAGAGGCCAACTGCCTAAGAAAACAGGCACAGAGGCACTGAAAGAGGATTTCACCCATCTAATGAACACACTAGACTAGACAAATATCAAGATGTGTCCATCAGTGGACCAATTGCATGCTTTTGCAGAGGACAAGAAGCCTTCAGTCGACTCCTTCAGACATTAAGCACCCCCCCACAGCCCAAATGGAATGATACAAAAATATATTATACTTTTTTTTTTTTTAGATAGCCGACTAATAGTCGACTAATGGCACATTTTGGCCAATCATAGTTGACTATCCAAATCCTTAGTCGGGGACAGCCCTAGTAGTAATATATTTTCACTGTAGAAGATAGGGTCTTAGCACAGTAGAAGTATAGTATCTTTTTACAGTAGAAGTACAGTATAGTATCTGTTTACAGTAGAAGTACAGTATAGTATCTGTTTACAGTAGAAGTACAGTATAGTATCTGTTTACAGTAGAAGTGCATTATAGTATCTTTTTACAGTATAAGTACAGTATATTATCTGTTTACAGTAGAAGTACAGTATAGTATATGTTTGCAGTAGAAGTACAGTATAATATCGGTTTACAGTAGAAGTACAGTATCTGTTTACAGTAGAAGTACAGTATAGTATCTGTTTACAGTAAAAGTACAGTATGGTACTGCCCACTTTGACAACCTAGGATGGCTTAGAGTAGAGTACAGCAACTTGCAATGGGCCTGGTCTACAAGATACACTACACGACCAAGGTACCCATGTACATGTCAAAATACTTCCCAAAGGTCAGTGAATACCACGATCACAACACCAGAATCATGTTAAACCCAGATTCGGCTCAAATAAGGGACTAAACACATTTCGCAATTATGCCACATAAATGTGGAACGCCCTACCCAAAGCTGTAAAGGAATGTGGATCACTACCCACTTTCAAAACCACTCTCAAGGGACACCTACGGGAGACTGCAATTCAAAACTGGCCCCTGTAAATATCCTAACCCAACCCCCTCCAATGTACAGTCATTTACCTAGTATGGTTTTGTCAATAGTCCAATGTACAATTTTGCTTGTTTGTACAGTGTCTCCCCCCCCCCCCCCTCAATGTACAGTTTTGCTTGTTTATACAGTGTTTCTCCCCCCCCCACCCCAACCACCTCCAATGTAAATGACCCAGTATGGTTGTCAATATCCCAATGTACCCAACCCCCCCCACACAACCCCACCCAACCTCCTCCAATGTACAGTTTCTACGTCAAATGTATATACTCCCTTTTCTTGACTCCTTCTGTATCACAAACAGTACTGTATTTGCAAATATGGTATGTCATAAATGTATAGATGTAGCAGTACTGACTTTCTGTATGTCATGTATGTCATATATGTCCTGATGAATTGAAAATGGGGGACCCTGATGTAAACAAGATGAAAGTCTTTCTCTGGCCTGCATCCCCTTAACAATTGTGTGTATTGAGCTGTACTGTATTGTACCCATTCTGCAATCTGTTAATAAAGTTTTCAATCAATCAATCAATCAATTCAATCAATGGTATCTGTTTACTAACCAAGTTAACCTGAACCAAGCTAACCTGAACCAAGCCAAACTTACCTGAAATAGTAACTGCAGTCACACAGGAGGGCCTTGTGGGCATTCAACTCAGTGCTGTTGACTTTAATAACCACATCACATAACCTTCCCTCCAGATGCAGCTCATTAAGGATTGTACAGGACATTGTTTCCTTTTCCATATGGGGATTTTAAATTGTATCTACAGAATATATTCAAGCTTACAAACAAGTAGCCGGAAACAACAAGTGATATCTTCACTTGGTCTTCTGAGATCTGAGACCTTCTGAGAGAATTTTTAATATACTGTACACAAATGTTCTAGAATGTTCTATTATGACATCATACTGTGACATCACAAATGTTCTAGAATGTTTGATTATGACATCATACTGTGACATCACAAATGTTCTAGAATGTTTGATTATGACATCATACTGTGACATCACGAATGTTCTAGAATGTTTGATTATCATACTGTGACATCACAAATGTTCTAGAATGTTTGATTATGACATCATACTGTGACATCACAAATGTTCTAGAATGTTTGATTATGATCATACTGTGACATCACAAATGTTCTAGATTGTTTGATTATGACATCATACTGTGATATCACAAATGTTCTAGAATGTTTGATTATGACATCATACTGTGACATCACCCATGTTCTAGAATGTTTGATTATGACATCATACTGTGACATCACAACGGAACATGTTTGAGGTCATTTGAATAATATAAATAATATGTTGACATTAAAAAAGAACAAATAAAATGATAAAAAAAACTACATAAAACAATGATACAAATTATAATAAAATATTTAAGTAAAATGAATAGAAATAAAGAAAAATAAGACAATGAAATAAAGATAATAATTCATTTAAAAGCTATTTTAAAAAGGTAAGTTTTGAGCAGTGCCAACCGAGTCTGCTGTCCTAACAGACTTGGGGTCTGTAGGGTAAGCAGGCACTTATTCCCTCCGCCCTGAACATTTATGGAGATGTATGGGCCTTTTAAGTCAGTGATAAAAGTGTCTTTCAAGGATAAGTGAGCTCCTGCACTGATTATTATAGTTCAATATTCAATATTTGATCACCAAAAAACCCAAAAAAGCATAAAAAGGACCCTCCTCGCCCAAAAAGGGCCCCCAAAAATAGCACAGGCCCAGTGCCCTTTTCAGCATTTGAGCACCTGCCCCTCTAAAGTCCTGTGCACGTCCCTGCTGCTGGTCACAGCTAAAATAATAAACGAGATGAAACGGAAGATAAAAATAAAGCGAGAATAATTAGTTAAAACGATTAACATGCTGAAATAGAACGGTTTGTGGTCACAGTTCTTAACTGTCCAACAGTTATCTTGGGTAGCATTTTTACGCACGTGAATAGAAGGCTACAGGTTGGTTGGCGGGTTAAGAACGGAAGACCTCCACCTCACACACACCCTCTATTGGCTGCAACTAAAAGATCTGGAAAACCGCTTCATCAGGTTATCTGAAACTGATGAAGGTCCTTGTACTACCCAACTGTGTTTGAGTACACGGATTACAATATCCATTCAAAGAGAGTGCAGTGCTGGTTTTTAAAGCTGTACTATGTTGTCGAGGGAAGGAAATCCTGAAGCGTGTAGAAGAAAAAAGTATAGTAGATTTTCACAACTGAATAAACTAGCTGCCCTGAGATGAAAATATTCATCTCAAGTTTGATTGTTTGCTTACAGTTTCCCGTATTGTTTACATGTGCTGGGCCTACAACTTTAGTTTCTAATACATATATTTACTATACAAAGAGGTATCTTCTAGGCTTACATGTGTAGTTCACACTGTCTCAAAAAGATGTATCTTTTTATTCCCAATGACCTAAGATGATGATTCTAATACTGAGAATGTCCAAATGATTGTTCTATGAATATTCTTTTTTTAATCTTTTAAATTACAGAGGAGCTTTGAGACACACTTAGGCTCATGCATACCCTGTTGTATATGTGCATGCTTCCTCATACGCTAAATGTACACATTCAACAATCGGAACACACCAACACACACACACACACAACCTCGTCTTGAAACCAAGAACTCTCCTCTCAATCTGCAGGGACTTTAACCTAGACGAGGCACTAGATGGCGCCAATACCCAGATCTGCTGTGAGCTCAACAAGTCTCTTACCGAGAGGAACTATCCAGCGCTGAGCCCAGCACTGCAGGCCACTCTTAAATGGTCTGTGACATCTTCTTGTCTGACTCTGGAGAAGACGGTAAGCGCATTTCCTATAATGTTGGCGTGTTCCTTTAATATGCATGACATGTAGCCTATTAACCATGGTAAATGGCTGCATTTATATAACAGCTTTTATCCAAAGCGCTTTACGATTTGTTCCTCACATTTTACCCATTCATTCACACACCGATGGTGGAGGCGACCATGCAAGGTGCCAACCTGCTCATCGGGTTAGGGGTTAAGTGTCTTGCTCAAGGACACTTCGACACACTGCCCGGGAGGTGCGGGAATCGAACCGTGAACCTCCGGATCTACCTCCTGACCCACTGTCGCTCACTCACCTGGCTTCTGTGTGTGTGTTTGTTTTTGTGCATCCAGGATGTGGACCTGAGGAAGACGATGGACCAAGACCACCAGGATCCAGCGGGCCTACAGCCACTACTTCCACCTGACCACCAGGGGGCCTACAGCCACGACTTCCACCTGACCACCAGGATCCAGCTACCTTCCACCTGACCACCAGGGGGCCTACAGCCACGACTTCCACCTGACCACCAGGATCCAGCTACCTTCCACCTGACCACCAGGGGGCCTACAGCCACGACTTCCACCTGACCACCAGGATCCAGCTACCTTCCACCTGACCACCAGGGGGCCTACAGCCACGACTTCCACCTGACCACCAGGGGGCCTACAGCCACGACTTCCACCATCGCCAACGACAACTTGGACAAGGCCTTGGAGACGCTACAGGCTGCTGTGGACAGACTGCTCCGAGCCCCAGTGGGTCCCGGTCAACTGGGTGTACTGAGCGACCCGTGACCCCATGGCCGACCTCTCTTAAACTCAATCAGCGCCAGACCCGAGTATAGTCGGGTTTTCGTTATTTCTTTTATTCAATATTTCCATTCATTACAGGCACACAGACTCGGGGTTAACATGGGGAATCATCCTGAGAATGCAGTTAGCGGTTCAACCATGCAAGGTGCGGGGTCTCTTTGTCGGGAGGAGCCGGAATCAAACTGGGAACCTTCCGATTACCGGACGGCCTCTACCTCCGGGGCGACTGCCACCACTTTGTACAGGAACAAGTGAAATAATCTCACCCTTTTGGTAAATTTTCTCTTTCTTAAAAAAACAATAAACTAATTATTTTAAGACACATTATTTAATAGAAATAGATGTTTCTCTAGTGGATGGGAGACGTCACCTCAGTCTCCGGCAGCACAGCTGTGTGGCAGCGCAGTTTAGCTGCTTGTTCTGACCGCCTGTCAGAGTCTCTTATCAGCGTTACACCACGCTTATTAAAAGTACCGGAATATTTAATGGTATATAACATTCAGTTTTTGGTTCGATTTTCTTCATGTTTTTATGAAGGCAAAATAAAGTGTTTTTTGAAGTACGTTGGTCTCTGTGCCTGCTCACACAAATACCACAAAAACAACACAACTAGAATTAAATATAAAGAGAAATATAGAAATAAAGTAAATAGAAAATGTAAAACATGAAACAAGTGTAATTATATATAAAGATGTTTTGGAGGTATTGTGTTATTGGACTGAAGAGTGATTTACAGAAGATACAGTAACAGCAGCGTAATAAATACAACATTGTTTGCAGGGTTTAACCCTTTCACTGCGACAATACACAGAAGGTTAACCCTTTCACTGCCACACAACAGCAGGGTAGTTGATAGTAAAGGGCTAACCTTCTGTAGTGTGCCAGTGAAAGGGTTAAAAGAATATCTTTGCTGTACAGGATGTACCGGTGCATCTCAATGAATTAGAATCTTGAGGAAGTATATTGTTTGCCTCCATGCCACATTGATTCATGCAGAAGGAGCTCTGACCAAGTATTGAGTGCATAATATACTTTTCAGTAGGCCGGCATTTCTATAATGTATATATTTATTTACTTGAACTATGTAATATTCAAATTGTCTCAGATACTGATTTTGGGGTTACAGTTCCACCAGTGTGTAAACTTCAATGGAGGAGCTTTTGTCAGGTCACCATTTCTGATGAGTCACAGACGCCGGTGGCGTGTATCGCTTCCGCAACGGAATTCGGTTTCCGGGTTTGCCTGATTGGCCGCGACCGCCACCGCCACGTGACCCACGCCGCTACACGCCTCTCTGCCTCTGCCGCTGCCTGTGTGTTGACGCGCGCGCGGCATGGACTTCACTGCCGCTTTCCCAGAGCGCTCTTGTTTAATAATATTGTCGCGCCATCTTCTGAGTGCAGAAACGCTGCTGTTTAATGCTGCTGTCGCTTTTCACATAGTCATCTTGAGTCAAGAATCACTTTTCCCACTTCAATGACAGAGCTGCTGTTTAATGCTCACTTTTCCCACTTCAATGACTGATTGATTGATTGATTGATTGAAAACGTTATTAACAGATTGCAGAATGGGTACAATACAGTACAGCTCAATACACACAATTGTTAAGGGGATGCAGACCAGAGAAAGACTTTCGTCTTGTTTACATCAGGGTCCCCCATTTTCAATTCATCAGGACATATATGACATACATGACATACAGATAGTCAGTACTGCTACATCTATACATTTATGACATACCAGATTTGCAAATACAGTACTGTTTGTGATACAGAAGGAGTCAAGAAAAGGGAGTATATACATTTGACGTAGAAACTGTACATTGGAGGAGGTTGGGTGGGGGGGGATTGGGTACGTTGGGATATTGACAACCATACTGGGTAATTTACATTGGAGGTGGTTGGGGGGGGGGGGGCACACTGTATAAACAAGCAAAACTGTACATTGAGGGGGGGGGGGGGGTAGACACTGTACAAACAAACAAATTTGTACATTGGACTATTGACAACCATACTAGGTAAATGACTGTACATTGGAGGGGGTTGGGTTAGGATATTTACAGGGGCCAGTGTTGAATTGCAGTCTCCCGTAGGTGTCCCTTGAGAGAGGTTTTGAAAGTGGGTAGTGATCCACATTCTTTTACAGCTTTGGGTAGGGCGTTCCACATTGATGTGGCATAATTGCGAAACGTGTTTAGTCCCTTATTTGAGCCGAATCTGGGTTTAACATGATTTGTGGAGCTCCCTCTGGTGTTGTGATCGTGGTATTCACTGACCTTTGGGAAGTATTTTGACATGTACATGGGTACCTTGGTCGTGTAGTGTATCTTGTAGACCAGGCCCATTGCAAGTTGCTGTACTCTGTCGTCTACTCTAAGCCATCCTAGGTTGTCAAAGTGGGCAGGGGTGAGGTGGGTTCTAGGAGTAAGGTCAAGCAGTAGTCTGACCAGTTTGTTTTGAGATGTTTGTAATTTTGTTTTTAGCGCCTTTGAGGTGCTTTGGTACCATGAGGTGCAAGCATAGTCGTAGTACCCCTGAATGAGTGCTCCTGCCAGAGTCTTCAGGGTATTCTTGTTTACCAGAGAGGAGATCCGGTACAAGAATCGAGTTCGTTGGTTGACTTTTTTTTATTACATTGGATGCCATTTTGTCACAGGAGAGATTAGCCTCTAGGATGGAACCCAGGTAGGTAATTTCATCTTTCCTTGTTACAATATTGTCACCCACTGTAACTGAGAAGCCGTCGGTCTTGCTGAGTTTGTTATTTGAACCGAAGAGAATGGACTCTGTTTTGCCCATGTGTAATGATAGTTTGTTATCAGCGAGCCATATGCAGATTCTGCCTAGTTCCGAGCTGACAGAGCTGCTGTTTAATGCTATTGTCGCTTTTCACAGCTGACAGAGCTGCTGTTTAATGCTATTGTCGCTTTTCACATAGTCATCTTGAGTCAAGAATCACTTTTCCCACTTCAATGACAGAGCTGCTGTTTAATAATATTGTCGCGCCATCTTCTGAGTGCAGAAACGCTGCTGTTTAATGCTATTGTCGCTTTTCACATAGTCGCCTTGATTCAAGAATCACTTTTCCCACTTCAATGACAGAGCTCTTGCTTGTTTAATAATATTGTCGCGTTGTGGAAAGCAGGATGAGAGCGTAGATTTCAGTGTGTATCATTTAATCATTTAAAGGGGAACTATTTTACTATTTCTTTCACTATTTGGGCACTTTTACACAATTCCTGTGAGTCTATGGAACACCTCTGTAATATATATATTTTTTTTATTCATTGTTTTGTATTTCTAATCAAGTCCTCAAAAACAGCATTTTTCTACCTCAAGATCTCGAGCTGTTTTGAGCCTGGGCTCCTAAACCACTGTGTGTGGCCGTGTTCGCCTGAACATTAACATGCAGCGGTGACTATATGACATCACATATAGGCACATTTTCAAACGACTCAGTTCAGTGAGGGTGAATATTGTGAGAGGAGAATTGGAAGAATGCGCCAATATGAGAATTTTGAGACATAGATCATATTAATATAAGTTCACATAGCTAGGAAACAATGCTAAACACTCAAAAAGGCCATTTATAAGATAGTTCCCCTTTAACATTTGAAAGGCATACATTGTTGTCATACAGAAGTACAGAATACTTTTATCCAAAATGCTCTACTGTTACTGTTAGAGACTGTGCTAGACAAGATAAGTATGAAATAAAATAGTATAGCATGTAAAATAGAAGTAAAAATAGAGGTCACAGTGTTCAGTATAGACATATGTACAATGTTCGATGCAGAATAGAAGTAACTGAGTTACCATACAATATACTATGCAATGTACTAATATACAATACGCTATAGTGCAAAGCAGAAATGGGATGAGGTACAATTTACAGTAAGGTGTACGAGTTGCAGTGCAAATACTTCTTACTGTTGCGCTCCAGAGACTGTTACCATACAATATACAATATACTATGCAATGTACTAATATACAATACGCTATAGTGCAAAGCAGAAATGGGATGAGTAAGAAGCATTTGCACTGCAACTCGTACACCTTACTGTAAATTGTACCTCATCCCATTTCTGCTTTGCACTATAGCGTATTGTATATTAGTACATTGATGATGGTGGACTTCTTCAGACAGGTGGGGATGACAGCCTGTTCTAAGGACAGGTTAAAGATGATATTCCTGATATTCACTTTTTTAAAGATCCGCCTCACCTCATGCTCTGTTACCCTGAACACTGAGTCTCCATCAGCAGACCCCCCCCATTGCCGTGGCTTGTAGGCTGGTGTTATTCACAGCCTCAAACATCGCATAGAAGGTATTGAGATCATTTGCTAAGGAGATGTCACTGTTCAGTTTGAGGGAGGTGCCTTTGTAATCTGTCATTGTTCTGAGGCCCTGCCACATACCTCTAGAGTCAGCCTGTTCAAACTGAAGTTCAACTTTATCCCTGTAACACCGCTTTGCCTCTATTACCTATCCTAGTATCCTAGTTACACTGTCCTCGTATCCCTCCTAGTTACACTGTCCTCGTATCCCTCCTAGTTACACAGTCCTCGTATCCCTCCTAGTTACACTGTCCTCGTATCCCATAGTTACACAGTCCTCATATCCCTCCTACTGTAGTTACACTGTCCTCGTATCCCTCCTTGTTACACAGTCCTCATATCCCTCCAAGTTACACAGTCCTCATATCCCTCCTACTGTAGTTACACTGTCCTCGTATCCCTCCTTGTTACACAGTCCTCATATCCCTCCTAGTTACACAGTCCTCATATCCCTCCTAGTTACACAGTGAAAGGAATTCCCTCATAGTTCTTTTATTGAATGTCGGCGAGGCGAACAGAGAGACGAGACAGAGTCAGATGGCATTCTGCAGAGTTTTACTGAACCGTCACAGCACAAGTAGACCACAATCCGGACCACGCACCTCCGCACACCGAGCGAGCCAGTGCCAAGTGGTGGTTTCGTCAATACATCGTCACATCATTTATACATTTCTCGTCAGAATGGTGTGTGTATATCTCTCGGTGTGTATCCATGAATGTCTGTGTGGTGTGTGTGTGTGTGTGTGTGTGTGCTGGTGTTTGCTTAGATGGGGAAGAGGAGGGGCTGTATTCCTCTGCTCTCCTTATCAGATGGTGTGTGTATTTCTCTCGGTGTGTATGCATTGATGTCTGTGTGGTGTGTGTGTGTGTGCTGGTGTTTGCTTAGATGGGGGAAAGGAGGGGCTGATTCCTCCGCTCTCCTTATCAGATGCTTTTCTGTGTGTTCATGTGTGTTAGTGTGCTAGAGTGTGTGTGTGTGTGTGTGTGTGTGTGTTGGTGTGTTAGAGTGTGTGTGTGTCGGTGTGTGTGTGTGCTAAAGTGAGACACTCTCGACAGCACAAAAAGGGGGGGGGGTGTGTATGTCTCTCTATGTGTGTGCATTGATGTCTGAGATGACGGCATATAATTTGTGTGTGTGCATGTGTGTTGGTGTGTGTGTGTGTGAGTGTGTGTGTGTCGGTGTGTGTGTGGGCTTTTGCATGCTTCTGATATCATCATGCACCTGTGTCTAGAACTGTTTCATGGAGCCCTTATGTTTACACAGAGACCGTTTAATCGGGCCTGTGTTTACACAGAGACATCTGACGTCAGTGTACAGTCTGAATATATATAAGATATTGACAACAGATCAATGAATTAAAACTATCAATCCCCCTTTTGACATATAAATCTATATGTCAACACAACAATTCATTGTGCACCCAACAATATGACACAACCATCACCCGTGAAATACTAATTACAATCACACAATATAAATTCATAGAGGAATGAAAACACAAAAAAAATAACAATAAACTGACGTTGATTTAACCCCAACCAGGACCTGTAAAATATGGAAATGATGCTTGACCGCTTTCGCATGATGTACATGCCTGAAATACTATGTAAGACAGTTCAGACAGGTCAGTGTTATTCTGCACAATATCAATCATATTTCAAGACAGTTCAGTTTTAGTTCAGTCACATTTTGCATAATTTCAATCATATTTTAAGACAGTCCAGTTTTAGTTCAGTCACATTTTGCATAATTTCAATCAATTTATACTTTCTCATCTATTATTCTAATATTCTTATTTCAATTAATTATTTAAATTCAGTAATTTATTCAGTTGTTGAGTCCACCATTCAGTTGCTGTGTGGAGTCCACACAGTTCACACAATCCCCCTTTGAGACTGTGAATCTCACAGTCTCAACACCAATCCCCCGCAGGCCATCAGGCAGAGAGCGCTCCTCGTCAGTCAGCCATCACCTCCCCCAGAGGACACTGCATCATACTGAATTCAGGCCGAAGTCCTGTTGCCGGCCCCTCCCCCTCAATCCGGCACCAGCCCTACATTTTCAGGCGAGCAGCGAGCGACAGCTCGTGACATCGGCCGGGTTTCATTTCCACCCCACCACCGGCGGAGAAGGGCCTCGGTACGGTTCCCAGCATGACCACAGCGTCCCCAAGGAAGCGACAGCTGACCGTTCCCCATCGCGTCCATGGTCGCTCAGCCACCCGACAGCCCGTGGAAGAAACACAGAACACAGAACACCACATAGCTTACTTAACAACCAGTACAATGCATCCAGACTTATTTATGAGAAAACCCATTGATTGAAATACATAAAAAATGCGTAAAGAACCACTCAACTTTCAGATACACAGTTGGGGCATATCAGCGTCATACTCCGTCACCATCACCCAAACTCACAAATGAAAAAGAAGAACACATCAGAGATACATAAAAAATAATGCAATGATTTTCAATGGTTGCAATCTCTATGCCGAAGGATCATTAGAAAATCAGACTAAAATTCACATAAAACAAATCAAAACAAAACACACATTGTCCCATATCAGGGCATTCCCAACGCAGACCTAATCTATTGAGCATACATTAGTCTTTCGAGTATACAATATCCTAATGAGTATACATATTTTAATGAGTATACAGTATCCTACTGAGTTATACAGCATTCTATTGAGGTATACAGTATCCTACTGAGTTATACAGCATTCTATTGAGGTATACAGTATCCTACTGAGTTATACAGCATTCTATTGAGGTATACAGTATCCTACTGAGTTATACAGCATCCTATTGAGGTATACAGTATTCTACAGACCCACCCGGGACAGCTGTGTCCTCTGTGCTGAGCTTGAGAAGGGAGAGAGAGAGAGAGAGAGAGCTTGGGAGAGAGAATAGTCAGGTTGAGCGCGAATGTAATAGGGAGAGGGGGCACTGGTCAGACAACGGCCACAGGTCAAGCAAATGTTAAGTGCCCCACTCAAAGGGGCTGTGCACGCCTCTCGCGCCCCTCCCCCTTCGGCCCAGGTTGTCGTGCGCCGGTTCACCCTGTCTGGGCGATAGGTACGGAGCCCTGTTGGGACATTCTCGGGACCAATGACCAGGCATAGAACACGAGAAACAATTTTCAATATTCTAATGAGTATATAATATAAAATAAAAACAAAAAAACAATAATATCTTGTCTCCTACCACACCTCATACAACCTTCTAATACCTTCTCATACCACCTTCTCATACCACCTTCTAATCGCTTTGACCCTTTTAACCTCCTTCCAGTTAAGAGTACCCTCCTCCCGTTCGGATGCACTCCCTCCCCTACTTAGATGCACCTCCCCCCGTAAGGTTTAGGCAGTCCGCTACGACGCAACAACCAGCTCCTTTCTTAGGACTGCCTTGTCCGACGCCGGCCCCTCTCCCCCAACAGAGATGCAGGTCTCCACTTCCGGCGGTAAGGTCTCCTCTCATGAACGGAAAAAGTCCCCTTATTTTACCTTCAGGTGCAGTTTAAGGCTGGGTCCCTTTCCAATCTTAGGAGAGACAATCCAGATTCCTCTGAATTGACACCTCTCATTACACCTACTAATACCTTCTCATACCACCTACTAATACCTACTAATACCTTCTCATACCACCTACTAATAAACCGTGACAGTATTATTTATATAATTGTATTATATTTCCTGGTCAGAGTTGTTATTAGTTACACCATGAGAACGTTGAGGATTCTCTTCCCCTTGCAGTGTATGTAGTCTCTGTAACAAAACAACTTTGTTATGTATTTTGGTATCGTCTAATTACATCATGATTAAAGTGATGATGGCGATTATGATTTTTTAGAGTCGTGACCGACCAGACGGTCCACGTGGGGAACACCATAGAAACATGCAGTAATTGACTCCTCTATCACCACTCAGTCAAAAAATTCAAGGAAATATGAACCAAATTAAAACCATATATACGCTCCACACCCATACTCCAGGAACCATGACAAACAAAACCTATCACTCAAATACAACAACCTTCCACACCGGTACCAACACACACACATGTTTTAGTTGGAATTTAGTATCGTATTAGGCAAACAAACAGTGCCTAATACGCAGGGCTTCCTCCCTTTCTACCCCTAATCTCAGCTAATTCCAGTCTACATCCAGTCTACACCCACTCCCCCTTAGGCCTAAGAGAGAGGGAACACAAGATAGATTAATGGGGATTGAGGGGGGAAACGTAATCACCCTTCCTTCTCCTGCCCCATTTCGCAACATACCTTCTTTAAAAAATGCTACGTCACGGATTGACATCGACACAAATCTCTCTGCGCCCATTGATTGTAGCTGAGCTATAATGCCTGACCTAGACGTAAGGCCCATAGCCCCCAGTGGGGCTATCGGGTGTACGCCCATCGGGTGTACGCGTCGAGTAGTCCCCTCGGCACTGCTATCAGGAGCCATCGGACTCTCCATAGCCACTTTTACCTTGAAAGAGAGAGAGAGAGAGAGAGAAAAAAAAAAACGACCAGTAGACAAAAGAGAGCAGGCGACAAAAAAGAACAGAATGTCCATATTACATGTCACCTTATACACTCTTAGAAAGGGGAGGGGTGTGTGTGTGTGTGTGTGTGTGTGTGTGTGTGTGTGTGTGTGTGTGTGTGTGTGTGTGTGTGTGTGTGTGTGTGTGTGTGTGTGTGTGTGTGTGTGTGTGTGTGTGTGTGCGTGTGTGCGCGTGTGCGCGTGTGCGTGTGTGTGTGTGTGTGTGTGCGTGTGTGTGTGTGTGTGTGTGTGTGTGTGTGCGTGTGTGTGTGTGTGTGTGTGTGTGTGTGCGTGTGTGCCGAAAGGAAGGATTTTGCATGTTCTGCTACATGATGTAGGGGGAGGAGAGACACAGACTTCTAGGCATATTCTTCATTAAGGCCTTTAGATATATAGAGGATATTCGTCATCAATGAACTGAAAAACCTATCAGAGAGAGAGAGGGGGAACGCGAAAGAGAGAGAGAGAGAAAGAGAGAGAGAAGGAACGAGAGAGAGGGTGAGAAAGAGAAGGAGAGAGAGAGAGAGAACGAGAGAGAGAGAAAGGGAGCGAGAGAGAGAGAGGGAGAGGGAGGGAGAGAGCGTGCGAGTGGGGGAGAACACTCTGAATGGGTAGAGAACGAGAGAGTGAGAGAGAGAGACAGAGAGAGAGAGAGAGAGAGAGTGTTCAGCCGTGTTGTTGTAGAAAATGTTGTATCAATATGAAGTGTCTTTAGCAATGCAGAGTGCAGACCCATGTGATATTACGTGTGGTCCCGCACCGTTTACAGCAAGCGGCACCAACGAAATAATAATGATAATAACGGTGATCATGTGGAAATGAAAACGGGGACCCTGATGACGAAAGCTCCATCACTGGTCCGCATCCCCTTAACAGCACTATACCGTATTTCTGTGAACATGCTCGCCTCTACCAATATCCATATTTGTGGTAACAACGCAGATATCGAGTGTATTTCTGTGAACATGCACGTCTCTGAAGCGCTTCCACCCCTCAAGCCGCGCGCCCGTGGGGGGAGCGACGGCGGTGTTCAGAGCGGTTCATGCAAATAAACTAACCCCCACCTATATTTAATCAACTAGGTTGTCAATGCATAGTCTGAAACTGCAATGTGGAGAGAGACCTGTTCCCTCGCGCCGCGGCCGCATCCCTCTACCACAGAGCAGCACACTAATGCAATATGGACGATATTTATTTTAATAATAATATGTTGGCCTCCCTACCACTTATTCATTTTAACATAATGATAGTGGCCTCCTTATCAACAACATAACGCACTGGGTTTGTGTTCCGTGATGAATATTCATATATCCACTTGACTCGACTGGAGACATGGCTTCACTCATCATATGGAACTTCATACATGTGTTACACATTATTAATTCAACACACATATCAGCAACCATGAATAACTTTTTCGTACCACTTTCCTTCTAACTAATAGTGACCGTGACGACGGGGGCCACGTTGGAAAGGTGCTAACCCCTAACCAGGGACTTTAACCCGGGGACTCTAACCCCCCTAACCAGGGAACTTTAACCCGGGGACTCTAACCCCCCTAACCAGGGAACTTTAACCCGGGGACTCCAACCCCTCTTTCAGGACTCCAACCTCTCAGGACTTGACTCGATAAAAAAAATAAAAATAAAAATAAAAATAAAAAACTGCATGAAGTCCTATGTACAGTGTGTGGCCACAGATCTCGCAGACGCAGGCATATTTCATTCAAATGACAAACCTATTTTAAATTTGGAATTTCCAATTGCAGAAACTTGGTATTCTGCTCACCTTTCGTCATTGAAGAAACAGCCCCGGGGTCCGTCATCCGATCTGCCGCACACAGCCATTCAACGTCAGTCCGTCCCAGGAGAAATGCACGAAACGGACAAGAAGACAAACAACAACAAAAAAAAAAAAAAAAATACAGATTATGATCTACTCATCCTGTGCCAACTCTGCAGATAATCTACTCGGTCTCTGCTCACCTCTTTCCGATCACCAATCCCGGTCGAGCCCCCATTTGAAAGGAATTCCCTCATAGTTCTTTTATTGAATGTCGGCGAGGTGAACAGAGAGTGAGACAGAGTCAGATGGCAGTCTGCAGAGTTTTACTGAACCGTCACAGCACAAGTAGATCACAATCCGGACCACGCACCTCCGCACACCGAGCGAGCCAGTGCCAAGTGGTGGTTTCGTCAATACATCGTCACATCATTTATACATTTCTCGTCAGAATGGTGTGTGTATATCTCTCGGTGTGTATCCATGAATGTCTGTGTGGTGTGTGTGTGTGTGTGTGTGTGTGCTGGTGTTTGCTTAGATGGGGAAGAGGAGGGGCTGTATTCCTCTGCTCTCCTTATCAGATGGTGTGTGTATTTCTCTCGGTGTGTATGCATTGATGTCTGTGTGGTGTGTGTGTGTGTGTGTGTGTGTGTGTGTGCTGGTGTTTGCTTAGATGGGGGAAAGGAGGGGCTGATTCCTCCGCTCTCCTTATCAGATGCTTTTCTGTGTGTTCATGTGTGTTAGTGTGCTAGAGTGTGTGTGTGTGTGTGTGTGTGTGTTGGTGTGTTAGAGTGTGTGTGTGTCGGTGTGTGTGTGTGCTAAAGTGAGACACTCTCGACAGCACAAAAAGGGGGGGGGGTGTGTATGTCTCTCTATGTGTGTGCATTGATGTCTGAGATGACGGCATATAATTTGTGTGTGTGCATGTGTGTTGGTGTGTGTGTGTGTGAGTGTGTGTGTGTCGGTGTGTGTGTGGGCTTTTGCATGCTTCTGATATCATCATGCACCTGTGTCTAGAACTGTTTCATGGAGCCCTTATGTTTACACAGAGACCGTTTCATCGGGCCTGTGTTTACACAGAGACATCTGACGTCAGTGTACAGTCTGAATATATATAAGATATTGACAACAGATCAATGAATTAAAACTATCAACAGTCCTCATATCCCTCCTAGTTACACACTCCTCATATCCCTCCTTGTTACACACTCCTCATATCCCTCCTAGTTACACATCCAATATCGGCCATATTGGTCCAATGAGCATAACTGAGCCGACGCATACGGTGGTCATGTATAATAATAACAATAATGGTCACATGCTTAAATTACTTTTCATGTTTGTGTTACAGAATACACTATACACAGATGTGGATTGGACTGCAGACAAGGCTATCACTACCACTGCCCCTCCCCCTATACTGCCAGGCAACAATTCTAACAAAAAGAAATGCTTCGTACCATATATTATCATGCAAGCCCCTGCCCAGATGTGGATTGGACTGCAGACCAGACTATCATTACCACTGCCTCTACTGCCAGGCAACATTTGTAACAAAAATAAAGGCTTTGGTCCATGACCGTCCATATATCATCATGTAAGAGCCCTCCCCTCAACTGACTCTGCCAGCTCCTCAACCACCTCTGCCATCTCCTCAACCACCTCTGCCATCTCCTCAACTGACTCTGCCATCTCCTCAACCACCTCTGCCATCTCCTCAACTGACTCTGATTTTGTGGTGCAAAATATACTTTATTATATGCGTATGACGAGACATCATCAGAAATATAATGTTGACATGCTTGGATTCCAAGTCGCTCAAAGTACCATGTGCACGAAGAAAGACAGGTTGAATAATCTGTCTGAATCTGCTGTCTTGCATCTGATTGGTCTTGATTTTACGACCTAACTACGATAGCAACTAGCTATCACCTCGTATTTACCATTGGTCACACAATATATTTTCGAGTGGGCGAAGTTGACGCGGACCAACGGAATACTCCAAAAGCTTTTAGATATGTGGCCGCTAGGGGGCGGTATGACGCCAAAAGATAATGTGGAAAGTTACAAAGTAACTTCACAAGAAGAGAGGAGATGCCAGCGTTTTGGTGAGATTGTGGACATGGATGAGCTGATACTGATAGAGAAAGGTCACACAGTGCCTTTATTTTGTCTGTTGGACAAGCTCCAAAGACAAGACTATGATGAATTGAAAATGGGGGACCCTGATGTAAACAAGACGAAAGTCTTTCTCTGGTCTGCAGCATCCCATTAACAATTGTGTGTATTGAGCTGTCTCGAGCCGGGGCACACTGTTTACATTTACATTTACATTTAGTCATTTAGCTGACGCTTTTATCCAAAGCGACTTACAAGTTCTGTACGACAAGCCATCAGGAAGAGCACAACTCTATCAGCTGAGTAACAATGTTCATCAAAGTGTTGAGTGCTACAGTGTAGGTTAGTTTATTAGGACAAGTGCATGACAGTATGGTTAGTTACACTGTTGCCTCCAGCCCTTCACCTTGGCCGCCATCCCTGTCCAGTAATAGCCCCGCCCCATTAACCCTAGGGTCCCGCGTTCGCCCAAATGTCCCCCCAGGACATGTTGAATCTCGTATACGTGCCGCCGCAGCGCCCCCGGCACCATCAACTGTAGTTTCTCTTCTCCATCTCGAGGGTCACTAACTCGCCTGAATAGCACCTTATTCTTCAGACGGAACCGTTCCCACTGCCCGTAGAGCTTACGCATGAGCGGGCTCACCTCTTGCACCCCTTCATCACCGCCTCCCGTACGGGCCCCACCTCCGGGTCTTCCACTTGGAATTGCCGTATCTCGTCCCAGCTATATCCACCGTCTCCCTTCTGGACCGCTATCTGCCTTGCGCCGACCACTGGGAACCCCGCCGGATCGGTCCGCTTCTCGGGGCTCCGGCGAGCACGGACGGAGGCCGGTCGACCCCGCGCAGCCCGGAGCAAGCAAGCCCAAACTCCTTCCGCCGAGATCGTTACATAACCTTCGCTGTTGACTTCCGGCGGCTCCCGTGGGCTCACCTCTTCAGTTGGCCTTGCGACCAGGGCGGGGGCCTGCGGCGGGCACGAACGCCTTCCGCTGGGATCGCTAGAACGTCCTTTTCTGCGTCCACTACCTCTGGTCCTGGTCTCATTGGAATGGGCGACCGGGCACCAGCGCGTCCGTCGGGCCGGCCGCCTTGGTGGCGTATCATCCGGCACGTCACCACACCTCCCTCTCCGGCCCCTCGTCTGGCGGTCGCCAGGTCGGACGACCCGCCGGCTGCTGTGTGGGTGGCGCCCTGTACTTGTGGGAGAGGAACCTCACCGCCTGGTGCTTCCGTCGGGCGTGGTTCTCCCATCGCGCTGGGGCACTCGCGGCCGATATGGCCGGGCTGTTGACAGGTGTAGCAGATCAGTCTCCCATCCTCGCTCCGGCGGGGTAGTCTGCGCGGGGTAGAGGGCACGTCTCCCCTCCGTCGGCTTCCGGCGAAGCCTCTCTGGGGCGTGTCTCGCTCCTGTTGAAACGCCTGGAAAAGCTGCTCCAGGCTCGCGCCCAACCGCTCCTGGCCGGCGAAGAGCTGTCGGATGGACTCCTGGAGTGCGGCTATGTCCAGAGGTGGCTCTCGTCTCTCCACGACGACGGCGTGTATCATGCCCCGGGCGGCACCCCTCGCGGGGGGCAGGACCACCTCCTCTTCGGACCAATCGATCGCCGCTTTCAGTACCTGGGGGAACGCCCGGGTCCCGTCCTCCCTCATGTACTTCCTCATTTCCCGCCTTAGGGTCTCGTCTCGGAGGCCCACCACAAACTGTTCCTGCAGCAGGGCGGCGGCGGCGGTGACCTGGGTGGGCGCCCGACGTCGTAGGCGACGAATCCTCTCTAGCAGGTCGTAGGCGAATTGTCTCACAGTCTCCCCGGCGGCCTGCCTCCGGTCGTAGAACTCCCCCAGGCGGACACTGACAGGGGCCTTGTCCCCATAGGTCTCTTCGAGGAGCGCGAACAAGGCTTCTGTGTTGGGGGCGGTTCCCTCTGTCAGGAGGCGCACCGTCTGTTTCGCCTCGCCTTTCAGGTGGAGCTGTACGACCTCCACTTGTTCCTCCGCCGGCACTCGACTGGCACGGAGATGGGTCCTCATTGCCTGGATCCAGTCCTCCACAGGCAGCTCTCCCCTCTCCTTTTCTCCTCCAAACTCGCTGCACTTCCGCTGGACGTACACCACCGGGGGGGCCGCAGGGACTCCACTTGTGCGGCCAAGGTCCGCATCGTCTCGGCTTCCTCTCTTTCCTCCTTGAGAAGGGCCGGTGAGTCACCTCGTCGCTCCGCTGAGGACGACTCTGCTCTGACCTCCGGCTTCGGGGCGTCGCTCTCCAACATCGTAGGTCTCTTGGTCGTCACGTTCGAGGGAGTAGGTTAGGATGTTGATCCTGTTCGTGACGCCAAATGTAGCAGGCTGGATTATCCCTGCTTCGTGGGAACGGGTGTGCACAGCCACTGGGTAGCGAGACACAGTAGAACTCCGTCTGACTGCACCTTCGTCTTTGGGCCTGGAGCGTCAACTGGAGGCCGGCAGTGGGAGTGGATGGGGCCCGGGATTTACCAACCTGGTCTGGTACTCTGGTCTTCCTCGCCTTTCCGACCCAAATATAATATACTTCAATGTGCTTGACTCATCACCCACATCTGGGTTAGTACCAGGGATAATACCTCTCTCAGGCTTTAATTATATGGTAGTGATAATACCTCTCTAAGGCTTTACTTATAATACAACAGGTCGGTAACCTCCCCACAGGGGAAGGGTTAATTAGATGGGAAAATATTATTAAAGAACAAACACGTTATCACACTCAAAGAAAATGAAAAAGATGGGCCCACTTTACCAAACAAAAGTCCTATACTAATGCCGGCATGTAATGTTTATGGGGTACCCCTATGAACTGTAGTTAGAAACATTAGCTTCGCCCGTAGACCGCACCACACTGTGTACTGTGCAATAGGATCCTGAGCACCGAAGCGCTAATGTACTCAACCAAGATGGCGGACTTGCCGCACCACCACCGTCCGGGTGGTAAGATGGCGTCGAACGCTCTCGTCACAGGAGCTAGCAAGCGGTGTGGGGCAGAGGGAGCAGTAGCAGGCTGAAGGCGCGTGCTGGGTGATGGCGACCTCTGCTGGACGGGACGAACTCCCGTGCTGGGCTGACGACCGCCGGTGCAGAGCAGATGTAGAACGCCGGTGAAGACAGGCTGCTGGCTGCCGGTGCTGGGTTGACGCGCGATAATAATCTGGGCCCTACCTTAACTGAAGCTACTCTGTGGGTCCTAGACAGCCCTCCTGCTAGCCGAAACATACAACGACGCAGGGTGCCTCTAATCACCGGTCCTCTCCAAGCCACGCTGGCTGGGCACCTCACTGGAGGGGATAACGTTAACATAAGCCAACTCTTGGCTATACCGCCTTCTTCTGGGATAACTCGTTGTATCACTAGGGTTATTCAGTGGGGACATGCAACACGCTACTACGCTTATATTTCTAGTATAACCCGTAATATATTCAAGTTCAATACGTTCACCCGTGTGGTCCACAACAGGGCTCTTTCAAGACACGACCGACCAGGTCCAAGTCCAATGTCGAAGAGGCTGGCTCTCCCCACTTCCGTTTCAGTTGACTTGCTTCTCCACTCCTCTCTCGTGCGCTCCGCCTGCCACCTGCCGCCCCCTGCTGGTACCGCCAACTAGCCCCACAGGAAGAACTGAGTGGATTGAATGAGTCAGTTTACTGTTTATAATCCACATTCCAGCCGGTGAGAGAAGGAGAAACTCGCGTCATTGTTCGAGAGAATATCAATGGAAACTAGTTAAGATGTCTTTGTGCACAAAGGGGAGATAAAAGGCAAGTCAGCACTTCTGAATAATAGTCACATATTCAGGGTGCTACATTAGGATGGGGTTTGGCGGAGCCCAATAGCAGAACACAGGAGGAGAGAGAATGGAGCGTTTTAGGGTGGTTTTAATGTTATTCCCCAAGCAGACAGGTTACAGAGAATGCAGAAATGTGCAACAGGTACAAGAATGTATAATCGGCGAGAGCAGGAGCACTCCTTGTGCAGCATGGGGCAACAGACACAGGAATGTACAGTAGGTGAGAGCAGGTGCACTCCTTGTGTAGTACGGGGCAACAGGTACAGGAGTGTGCCGTAGATGAGAGCAAGTGCACTCCTTGTGCAGCACGGGGCAATAGGTACGTGAAGGTGTAATAGGCAAGAGCAGGAGCACTCCTTGTGCAGCACGGGACGTCCAGGTAGGAGGTGTACTGGAGCGGTGGTCCTGCATGGGCATATAGAGAACAAAGATTAGGACAAGGTATAACAACAAGGACAGGGTTGCAAGGCTAAGGTTCGTTGTCGTACCTAGGAAGTTAGGTTAACACTCCGACGAGGGTAGAGCAGGATCTGCGGGCTCAAGTATCCTCTCGCTGATGAGGGAATCCGTCACAGCCGTGTTGATTGATGTACTGGCAGCGTGGGAATCCGGGGATGTGTGAGAGGATGAGGGGTGAGGGAAGCTTCCGCCGTGATGGTGAGGAAGGAGGAGGAGAGGTGAAGAAGGCTCTCGCCGTGATTATGACACCATATTGGTAGACTATAGTTTGAGGTAGGTAGTTATGATTATATCGAAGGCATAGATTGAGTATATGCAACAGAGTTTAGAGTTCATGGTAGCAAAGCCTATATTGTGTAGGTTGATAATCTTTGACTGAGGTATTATTTAAACTTGTTAGTGTTACACAGTACAACCAATAAAGGTAAATAAATGTATTAACTTAATCTATGAGAAAATGTGTTTTATACCATAATCTTTACCGTTTCCATGGTAACTATTAGATACCATGTACTAGTACCCATAAACCTTTGTTGTTGCTTATCTTTATAAACCTTGCCAATCTTCCAATCACAAGAGCACTACTCTGACATCAGTATTCTTGACATTCTAGTTGGTTATTGCAGCATTCACCATCGTATTTGTTTTCATTTTAGACATCAATAAAACGTTCAAAACATAAAAACTACGATGTTTTAAAACAAACACGTCAGGTAATCATGAGTATATATAATTCCATTTGTGTATTATGTCTGTTTTTACTATTTTGGTTTCATAACGTCGTCCTCAGCGTGGCAGAGTTCGCCCGAGACTGATGGTCCAATACAATTAACCCTTTCCTGGAAATATGTAGTTTTGCATCAGGTACACAGTCTTGTACCCATGACTTGTCTCGTTTTTCCTCAAATGTAAAATGGCAGATCTAATTTAAGTATGCTCAACTCTGCTCCTGTCAAATGTCAGACCAAGTGGAACCTGATATATATCTATGAGTGGAACCATATCACAGAACACATCCTAGCCTTCTACAAAAACCTAAGGTCCGCAAGGACGACTTCAAACTAGAAATGGTAACAACAGATGAGGTGCTCAAAAAACTGAGTGCCCTCCAACCTAACAAGGCCACTGGCAGTCTGGCCATGACAATATCCCCTCCAAATTCCTCCGAGACTCAGCAGCCACCATCACCCGTCATCACCCACATAATAAACCTCTCCATAAAACAGGGATACATCCCCAAAGACTTCAAAATTGCGAGAGTGACCCCCCTGCACAAAAAAGGCAGCAAATTAGACCCAGGCAACTACCGCCCTGTTTCTATTCTTACCTCCATCTCAAAAGTCATGGAAAAAATAGCCTATGAACAGGTCGAAAAGTACCTTGCGGAAAAAAACCGAATCTACGAATTCCAATCTGGCTTCAGAACATCCCACTCCACTGACACATGCCTTCTCTATTTGAATGACCACATCAAACAAGAGGTGGACGCGGGCAAATACTGTGGCATGGTCATGCTGGACCTCCAAAAGGCCTTCGACACTGTCAATCACACCATTCTGATTGACAAGCTAAAAGCAATTGGTTTTGATAGTTCATCAGTGAGCTGGATGCAATCCTACCTGGAGGGGAGAGAACAGATGGTGGAGGTAAACAGCACACTATCCCCCCCCCTCACAGTGAGCTGTGGTGTTCCACAAGGAAGCATATTAGGACCGTTACTCTTCCTAATTTATGCAAATGATATGTCATCAGCTTGTGACTGCAACTTGTTCCTGTTCGCGGACGACTCAGCCCTGCTGGTCTCTGACAGGGACAAGTTGCAGGTTGAAAAAGCCCTCAGCTCTGAACTCGGCAGAATCTGCACATGGCTCGCTGAACTATCATTACACCTGGGTAAAACAGAGTCCATTTTTTTTGGATCAAATAACAAACTCAGCAAGGCCAACGGCTTCTATTGTCACAAGGAAAGATGAAATTACCTACCTGGGTTCCATCCTAGAGGCAAATCTTTCCTGTGACAAAATGGCAACCAATGTAATAAAAAAAGTCAACCAACGAACAAAATTCTTGTACCTGATCTCCTCTCTGGTAAACAAGAATACCATGAAGACTCTAACAGGAGCACTCATTCAAGGGTACTACGACTATGCTTGCACCGCATGGTACCAAAGCACAGCAAAGGCCCTAAAAACAAGACTACAAACATCACAAAACAAACTGGTCAGACTGCTGCTTGACCTTACTCCTAAAACCACCTCACCCCTGCCCATTTTGACAACCTAGGATGGCTTTTAGAGTAGACGACAGAGTACAGCAACTTGCAATGGGCCTGGTCTACAAGATACACTACACCACTAAGATACCCATGTACATGTCGAAATACTTCCCAAAGGTCAGTGATTCCACGACCACAACACCAGAGGGAGTTCCACAAATCATGTTCAACCCAGATTCGGCTCAAACAAGGGACTAAACACGCTTCGCAATTATGCCACAACAATGTGAAACGCCCTACCCACAGCTGTAAAATTATGTGAATCCCTAGCCTCCTTCAAAACCGCTCTCAAAGAGCAACCACGGGAAGCTGCAATTCGAAACTGGCCCCGGTAAATGTACAGTATCTTCCCCCTCGAATGTATATATTTTCTTTTATGTATGTTTTATGTATATATTGTCTTCTATTTTACAGTACTGTATATTTGTATATCTTGTATGAATGTCTGGATGTAACAGTACTGTATATCTGTATGTCATAAATGTCATGATGAATTGAAAATGGGGGACCCTGATGTAAACAAGACGAAAGTCTTTCTCTGGTTTGCATCCCCTTAACAACTGTGTGTATTGAGCCATACTGTATTGTATTGTATTGATTGATTGATTGATTGATTGATTGATTGATTGATTGATTGATTGATTGATTGATTGAAAATGTTATTAACAGATTGCAGAATGGGTACAATACAGTACAGCTCAATACACACAATTGTTAAGGGGATGCAGACCAGAGAAAGACTTTCGTCTTGTTTACATCAGGGTCCCCATTTTCAATTCATCAGACATACATGACATATAGACAGTACTGCTACATCTATACATTTATGACATACCAGATTTACAAATACAGTACTGTTTGTGATACAAAAAGAGTCTAAAAAATAGACTCTTTTTGTACCCATTCTGCAATCTGTTAATACAATTTTCAATCAATCAATCAATCAATAAATCAACCAATCAATCAATCAATCAATCAATCAATCAATCAATCAATCAATCAATCAATCAATCAATATAAACGCTCTACATTGAGAAACACAGGCACAAAATGTGTCAGGAACCAGGCGGGTCTTAAAAAACTATCACGTGACTCCCCGAGTCTCTATTGGTCCATCGAGCATCTCACTGCACAGTACGCGCTTTTGATATCGATCCGCCGCGGAGTAGAGACCAGAGAGCGCGCATCAGATGATCGATTCTGTGGAGCAGCGGGTGAACGTTGTGTTGACACCTGTTGCAACGCCACACGCAGACGAAGAAGAAATAAACAAACAAACAAACAAACGTGAATACTTTGAAAAGGAGAAGGCAACAACAAGACTTGTTTGTAAAGACCTCAACCGCAGTTTATGGGAGTCCACTGCCCCCTTGACAACATGGATGTCGTTGACTACAGAGACGGACTAAGAGTTTCAGCTGGTAAAATGAAGTGGTTTGACAAGGAGGTGAGCCACGGACCAGGGACCCTGATGTAAACAAGACGAAAGTCTTTCTCTGGTCTGCATCCCCTTAACACGTGTGTGTATTGAGCTGTACTGTATTGTATTGATTGATTGATTGATTGAATTGATTGAAAACTTTATTAACAGATTGCAGAATGGGTACAATACAGTACAGCTCAATACAATTGTTAAGGGGATGCAGACCAGAGAAAGACTTTCGTCTTGTTTACATCAGGGTCCCCCATTTTCAATTCATCATATATGACATACATGACATACAGATAGACAATACTGCTACATCTATACATTTATGACATACCAGATGTGCAAATACAGTACTGTTTGTGATACAAAAAGAGTCCAGAAAAGAGAGTACATACATTTGACGTAGAAACTGTACATTGGAGGTGGTTGGGTGGGTGGGGTGGGGGGAGGGGGACCCATTGTACCCATTCTGAAATCTGTTAATACAATTTTCAACCAATCAATCAATCAGGAGGAGGTGAAACTTGTGGAGGTCCTTCTTAAAGGAAGGGCGCCCTGGGGGTTCACCCTGAGAGGGGGTCGCGAGCACCGAGAGCCCCTGGTCATCACAAAGGTAACCTAACTGATTGATGATGATGATGATGATGATGATGATGATGATGGTGTTGTTGATAATGATGATGATGAAGGTTGGGGTGGTTTTCATAATGATGGTGATAACATTGAATCTTTCTAACATACTAGAAGCTACTCTGAGAGTCTTAATCATGACTGCATTTTCTAATATTCATAACCACTCAGTATTTATCTACTGGGTTTTATCTAAGCAAGCCTATAACTGAATGGCAGGATAAAAGCCAAAACACAGACCTACGGCTGGGCCATATGTCCAGCTTACTAAGTACTAAGTAATTACTATTTATTAATTTGTATAAATTAGTTTACATTAGTACAAATGTCATTATGTTATGATAAAATATTGTCATGGTGCTATTTCATAAAACATTTTCTTTTATGTTTTGTATGTCTTATTTTAATACTGCTGCAAGGAATTCGTTTTGATTAATTTAGAAATATATGTATATATATATTTTATTACAATAAGTATATCAATGAATAATGATCTTGTAAAAATCTACCTTTGCATGGATCCATGACTATATATATATATACCTTCATATTCAATATACCTTCATATTCAGTAGACCTTCATATTTGACATGCCTCCCAGTCCTGCATGAATCCAGTACAGAACTATTCTCTAAGGAAACCTCTACTCTGTCAGCTCAGAGGGCTGAGAAGATGCTCTTATGTAAGAAATCCTAGTTGTACCAGGAACTAATGAGGAATGTTGAAGATGAGTCTCCAAATATACTTAATTTCCCCTGACAGTCCTTTGGGAACCCAATCGTGCCTGGTCCTGGATCAGAAAGACGACTTGTGTACACAGGTGGAAAGTAAAAAAAAAAGTAGTACTCAACAGTTCTGCGGCAGGGCTGGGTGTTAAAAGAACACAGCAACATTTTGGGAAATTGGCTCACCGTCTTCTCCAGAGAGAGACAAGAAGATAGATTTCCTCTCTGTGCATTCAGTAGAAAGCTATCTGGCTGCATGTTAGCCTAGCTTAGCACAATGAATGGAAGTGGACATGACCGGTTAGCGGTTAGCCTAGGCATTGTCCAATTAACACCTCTCCCGAAGGCTAACCGGTCCTGTCCGCTTCCATTCATTGTGCTTAGCTAGGTGGTTTACAATTGTAACTTGTAAGGATTCCTGTTATGGAAAGAATCCATACCTTTGTATGGATCCATATCGTCATCAATGATATATGCAAATTGTAAAAGAAATATATATATCTAAACATGTTTCTTGCAGCAGTATATTTCATAAAGAATTTGTCATGAAATTATCATGACATCATATTCTGACCATATCGCACAGACCTATTTTGAGGTACTCACTTTTACCACTATGAATTGAAAATGGGGGACCCTGATGTAAACAAGACAAACGTCTTTCTCTGGTCTGCATCCCCTTAACAATTGTGTGTATTGAGCCGTACTGTATTGTACCCATTCTGCAATCTGTTAAATAAAGTTTTCATTCATTCATTCATTCATTCATTCATTCATTCATTCATTCATTCATTCATTCATTCACTTGAGTTTTAGGAGACTGACTGTTTAGCCTCTTATTATTATTATCATTATTATGGGGTGACGTGACAGTGACTCAGGAGGTAGAGTGGTTGTCTGGTAATAAGAAAGTTCCCGGTTCAATTCCGGCTCCTCTCGGCAGCGTGTCGAAGTGTCCTTGAGCAAGATACTTAACCCCTAACTGCTCCCGATGAGCAGGTTGGCACCTTGTATGGTTGTCTCCGCCGTTGGTGTGTGAATGTGTGAGTGAATTAATGAATGTGAGGCATAAGTTGTAAAGCGCTTTGGATAAAAGCTGTTATATAAATGTAGTCCATTTACCCTTTATTTCTTGGTAGCTTACTTGTTGCAGTTGGCCACAAAGTATGTTCTCTGCTCAAGTAACAGGCAGGTTGGGCTTAAATTATTAATGCCAGCTCTGGCGTTTCCACCAGCCACTGCAGCTGTTGTTCCTGGACTAGCTGTTGGATGTGATAGTGGCTCTTAATTCTCCACCAGCCACTGTAGCTGTTATCTATATCTGTATACAGTATATCCCATACCTACTCTTACTAGTTATACCACTGGCCAGTACTGTATGGCTTACTACCATAGTGTATTTATATACCTGTATCACTGTACATAATTATACTGTATACGTAACGTACATCAGTTTAGCATATATTATTCAGTAGCTTGTTTTCGTGCATTTGTGATGGTAACCTTGTGCGGGAAAAGGCCTCTGTGTGTGTGTGTGTGTTTGTGTGCGGCTTGCAAACTCTCCTGTACGTTTTAGGATTGATTTTAAGGTTTTACTGTTTGCTTTTAAATGTCTGAACGGCTTGGCTACCTCTCGGACCTGCTGGAACCTTATGTTCCTCCAAGGTCCCTCAGGTCCTCTGATCAGCTCCTCCTGGCTGTTCCCAAGTCCAGGCTGAAGCTTAGGGGGGACCGTGCTTTTGCAGTGGCAGCCCCAAAGCTCTGGAATGAGCTGCCACTGCATGTTAGGCAGGCCCCCACTCTGCAGGTGTTTAAATCACGCCTCAAAACCCATTCATTTGCTTTGGTTTTTAAACAGTTTGAGAGACCTGCCTTTTTTATGTGACATAATTGTATATGTTTTTATTGTGTGCTTTTATGTTTTTATCATTTTATCTTATGTTGTACAGCACTTTGGTCAACTTTGTTGTTTTTAAATGTGCTCTATAAATAAAGTGGATTGGATTATGACATTATGGCAGGTCCTCCCAGGGTTATGGTTTGTATTGGGGTTAGTTTATGGTCAGGCCAAGGGTTAAGTTTAGGCATGTAGTAGGAATAAATACTATATTTATAACTTGAATTAGTATAGTTGTGTAAATAAAGACTGATGAAATAATGCACTATATTATGTGGTTATCTACCTGCACCTGTGCCCTGTGTGACCTGCTTCTGTAGTGTTTTAAAACGGACGTTCCACATTTCTTAAGAAGGACTATCTGATTTGTCACAAAACTGTGAGACCTGATTCCCACTCCAAATATTAAAGCATTTGTTAGCAATGCTAGTGGAAGTCAATGGGGTCATGAAGAAGTAGGTCTCAGAAAATCACCAAATGCTAACACATTGGAGCCTGCACACTGAAGTGTGTGTGTGTCGTCCGCCCCCCCCCCCCCCCCCCCCCCCCCCCGTACCTCCCAAGGTGGAGGAAGGCAGCGAGGCTGCAGTCAGCCTCCAGACTGGAGATGAGATGGTTTCCATCAACGCCGTCCCCCTGAGTGGATCCCGACAGGACGCCATCTGCCTGGTGAAGAGCTCCCACAAGACCCTGGCCCTGGTGGTGCGCAGGTAGGTGAGACCATGTCCACTCTGGATGTGGTGACGGAACGTCTGGCATCTTATCTATCCTGGAATTCTGAGATGTGTAATTTCAGACTGGAACGCATTTGACAAATTGGCCAAAACGGAGTACCATGCACTCAGGTCTCGACTCTCTGAACCTATACTCTTGCAAGCATTGCAGGGCTTGACATTACTACTGTCACCCGCTAAATGCAGGTAGAGGTTGGCAAAATAAATTGGGTTTTTGGGCCTTTCTTTGCACAAAAAGAAATGCACTTCCCGTGGTGAAATGGACACCACCATCGTGTTTGCCACCAGAAACCACTTGTTTGATTGCCCTGTATTTTCCTTTGGAGCCTTGGAAGTATTAGTAATCATTTTTGGAAAGTTGTGTGTCAAGAGAGGTTTTCTCCTATCCCAGCTGCTCCGTGACCAGCAAGGTCTCCTTTACATTTTCAAAAGCCTCGAGAAAGCTTGTCTTAATCACGAGTTATGCATGTCAAATGTATTACATTTTCCATCGTGAAATCGATTACCAATTTCCATTTTAAATTCATAATTCTAATTAATTTCACATACCTATTCTCCTACCTAATAATTGTTTTCCACTAGACCAGAGTGGAAGCGAGGTGAGAGATGTTTTGTGTTCGTTAGGGATGTCCAATATTATCGGCCTACCGATATTGGCATTATAATGTAATATCGGAAATTATCGTTATTGGTTTTTAAAAAAGAAATATATATATATATTTTTTTTTTAATTTACATTTATTTAACGCATTATTCTGGTGATAGGGTTAGAAGGGTTAGAACATGTGGGCTAACGCAAAACCCTTGCGGTCCCCGGGTAATGTTAAACTTTGGAACAGTTGATTTTACCGCAAGGCTGACAAGTGGCATTCAAGTAATATCTACCATAGTCCTCTCTCTCATCTGACTTGTTTTATTAGTTTATTCTCCCTACAAAAGTTATCCCGCCTCGAATATATAACAACGCAACACTATCACATTGTCCACGACAAGGCAGGCAGACGGACAGGAAGAAACCATTCTCTTAACGAGGCACTTTGGCGTTCTCTCTTCCAAATAACCCAACCACGCAACTCTCTTCCAAATAACCCAACCACGCAACTATCGACCCATCCATTCATGAAAGGAAGTTGCACACTTTATGATCCTCCTTACTGCGGGAATATGCATGAATATTAATGTTTTGTAAGAGTGGTATTTTGCAATATAACGGGACAAATAATTTCCATTTTATACCGTGATGAATATCAATATATTTCTAGGGCGTTCTGTCTCATCTCAATAAACTCCAGCTAATCGAGTTTAAATGTATTTCCTTAGAAATCGTGCCATTTGTCGCTTGATTTATGAATCGTTTTCAAATAAATGCTAGATTATCGATAGTATATGTGTCCTCATGCAAGAGAAGCGGGGTCTGAAAAATCGCTTCTCCGTAGGTCGGCGCGAACCTCACACACACACACACGCACGCACGCACACACACACACATACACACACACACACACACACACACACACACACACACACACACACACACACACACACACACACACACACACACACGCTCCGATGGCGGTGATAGGAACATCTGATTACCCCAAGATTCGTAACATAAAGGCCTTACCTCACATCTGATGTCATGCAAAAAGATTAATCCAATTCCTGATCGCCATTCCAAATATTGATCGCGTTTATTGATCCAACGTTATATCCAAAAACACATAATCCACGCTGCTCCCAGTCCCCCCAGTCAATGCAATAGTATCCAGCTGCATGCCCGAGAAGTAAAACCTGGACCGGACTTATTTTTTTGATGCACAGTCCCAGCCAATCCAATCCAATGATGTGCAATACCATCCGGGAGACGATAGGCGGCGGTATTTTCCCTTTGCGAGCTCAGACCCATTCCCAATGATAACGTCAGGATGGATGGATGAAAAATGAATGGATATCGCTAATAAAAGAAATATGGATTAAAACCCGAGATTTCTCGGGTTTGGTGCCCAGAGCATGGCGAGTTAACCCGGACTATATCGGGTTTGGCCTCCAGTGAGTTAAACAAGTCAAGAAGAAACATCACAATAAATCAAGAACAAAACAAAAACACCATGAAGTCCAAAACATTTCAAATGAATGCAACACTCCCAGCCATACCCCACGCGTACCCTGACACGTAACAGAAGTAGGACGCACACCTCTAAAGTTACCCTATTTTTACTAACGTTACAACTAACGCAGAGTTAATTATCGGCTTGAGCTATTTTTAGGTGGGTGGGCTTGAGAGCCGAGGTGGGAGCAGGCATGCGTTGGTGATTTCAAAGCTGGTTGCACGCGTTTTATTGACGTCACGTGCACGCACGTGCATAAATGTTCCCTCGCGTGCGCACAGGATGTATCCTTCAATATATAAAGAAATTATATTGTCAACAGATATGGTGGAAAAACAAACAATGTTTTAAATGTAATTGTAGTTACATTGTTAATTTAGTTTGTATTTACTTTTCTAGTTTAAGTTCATTCAATTAAAGAAATAGTTTTACACACAAACACAAAAGCAAACTTAAAATAATCTGACAACTTGTGTTTACTTGAAAATTATACTTGGTGATCATTTGATTCATGGCACTGAATCCCCTTTCACATTCCGCAGTGCTGCATGGAATGACTTTTGTGCATAAGTATTTTACTGTGTAGTGGTGGTTGGATAGGATGGAATAGACACAGAGCTCCCTGCCCCCTCCCCTCAGGTTTGGTGTGAACGATGGTCTGACTCAGGCAGAGCACCGTTCACACCAAACCTGTGCATGTGATTGCCATGAAATGGGTTGCATTCCATGCGCTATTGTTATGCTTATACAAGGTAGCCAGGTATACGTGACGAGTCGAGTGCAGCGCGTTCTTGAGCGTGCACGCGCTTCTGCTCACAAAAGCTGGTTGCCCGCCGTGCAACCCCATCCCATGAGCAACGCATCACTGGGTGGGAGGGACTAGTGGGGGAAAGAGAGAGACAGAGGGGGAGAGAGAAACGTTTCAAAAGTCAGCAGTATTTTGATCCACTTGATAAAGTGAACTTGGATGAAACCGAATAATACCACGGCTTGAGTCGAGTGAAAACAGACGACTTGCAAGCTTTTAAAAGCGAAAGTAAATAAAAACACAAGGTAGAATTGAAGGCTAAATATTGGGTCCTCCTCCAATGGTCCATGAAAGCAGACTGATGCATTTCTATTCAATAAAAACACAATGCAGGTGCACGCTTGCTCTGTGTCACACTCCTCCGTGTTTATTTTTCATTCCAGCACATGGGAAGGAAGTAAAATAGCAATAGAAGCTATAGAGTAAAATATCTACCGATATTTCTCTCCCACGATATATATCTCGTCATATCAAACAGCCCTGCTCCCTGCCGTTTAGTTCCAGTATGCTGTCATACATAATTTGCTCTGTGTAAGTTGTTATACTTTAACCTTTCACTACCACACTACAGAGACGGTTACCACACTACAGACGGTTAACCGTCTGTAGTGTGGTAGTGAAATGGTTAACCTTCTGTAGTGTGGTTGTGAAAGGGTTAACCATTTGTCGTGTGGCAGTGAAAGGGTTAACCTTCTGTATTGTCGCAGTGAAAGGGTTAACCATTTGGTAGTGTGTTAGTGAAAGGGGTAACCTCCCTTGCAGCGGGGAGCGCCCCCCCTAACTGTACGTTCAAATACAGCGGCAAGCGAAATTCAAATGCCTTGCAAAGTCAAACAGAATTCAAACGGAACCGAACTGCTCCTTTCGGATCACTGTGTCCGGGAAGCACAGAGCGCCATTACAAAATAATTGTGTTGCAGGAGTGTCGCACATGGTTGGGGTAAATCCCATCTTTATCTCCTGCTAACCGTTTACAGACTAATATACTTTACTACAGAAAACCTGAAGTTCTCTCTATCTCTCTCACCCCTTCTCTCCCTCAGTGTGTGTGTGTCTTATCTATCTCTCTCTCCCTCTCTCTGTATGCGTCTCTCTCTACCTCTACCTCCTCTCTCTCTCACTATCTGTGTGTCTATGTTGCCTCCCCTCTCTGTTTCTCCCACCCAGGGGAGAGAGTACTACAGGCTGTCTGTAGTTTATGTCTGTAATCTGTGTCTCTGCTGCCCTGTCATGACAACTCTTCTTAACTTGGTTGGCCGTCACCACTGATAACAGGCCATATACAATGGTGATAACTCACTACCTTTGAAGAGAGACTGGTTACAAAGATACTACTAGCTACTACATGTGTGTATCTATTCGAATTGTACACGGTAGACAGACATGTCTTATTTCATATCATGGAGGAGGGGCTGAGGCAGGGTTTGGGGCCGGGGCAGGCTCTGTTTGGGGCAGGGTTTGGGGCTGGGGCAAGCAGGGTTTGGGGCCGGGGCAGGCTCTGTTTGGGGCAGGGTTGGGGGCTGAGGCAGGGTCTGTTTGGTGCAGGGTTGGGGGCCAGGGCAGGCTCTGTTTGGGGCAGGGTTTGGGGCCGGGGCAGGCTCTGTTTGGGGCAGGGTTGGGGGCTGAGGCAGGGTCTGTTTGGGGCAGGGTTGGGGGCCGGGGCAGGCTCTGTTTGGGGCAGGGTTGGGGGCCGGGGCAGGCTCTGTTTGGGGCAGGGTTGGGGGCTGAGGCAGGCTCTGCTTGGGGCAGGGTTGGGTGCTGGGGCAGGGTCTGTTTGGGGCAGGGTTGGGGGCCGGGGCAGGCTCTGCTTGGGGCAGGGTTGGGTGCTGGGGCAGGCTCTGTTTGGGGCAGGGTTTGGGGCAAGCTCTGTTTGGGGCAGGGTTTGGGGCCGGGGCAGGCTCTGTTTGGGGCAGGGTTGGGTGCTGGGGCAGGCTCTGTTTGGGGCAGGGTTGGGTGCTGGGGCAGGCTCTGTTTGGGGCAGGGTTGGGTGCTGAGGCAGGCTCTGTTTGGGGCAGGGTTTGGTGCTGGGGCAGGCTCTGTTTGGGGCAGGGTTGGGGGCTGAGGCAGGGTCTGTTTGGGGCAGGGTTGGGTGCTGGGGCAGGCTCTGTTTGGGGCAGGGTTGGGGGCTGAGGCAGGGTCTGTTTGGGGCAGGGTGGGGGGCCAGGGCAGGCTCTGTTTGGGGCAGGGTTGGGGGCTGAGGCAGGGTCTGTTTGGGGCAGGGTGGGGGGCTGGGGCAGGCAGCGTGGGCCTCTCACTGCCCGTTGGCTCTGGAGAAGAAACAAAAGGTGCATTGTCCAGGCTTCCCTCGGCCACCGCTGTCATTTCAGAGGCAAGATAATGAGTCTTAAATGAGAGAGAGAGAGAGAGAGAGAGAGAGAGTGAGAGAGAGAGACTTAGGAGGATGAGGGGAGCTTAGAGGGTGGTCTTGGGACACACAGCGCCTCTACCGTAAATGTAGCCCTGTAGAGTCCAGCCCTCATCTGTCACGGTCTGAGTCAGGTCAAGCAGATAGTGAGTCAGGTCAAGCAGATAGGAGAAGATCTGGAGTTTCTTATAGAAGAACGTCTCCCTGCATAAAGGCCCGTCACGTGATGCCTGGAGAGTGGGACTTGCACGCTGCCATGTTGGAAGACTGAAACCAATTAAAGAAATCGCTGTGCAGTTGTAGAATGTGTTGAATTCATTCGAAACTTGGGAGAAAGCTTGACGTTAGAGCTCCAGCCTCCACTCAGACTTGGTAATAACATACCAATTAATTGTGGGCCTCCGTTACGGCATTATCTTCAGCCGTGTCTCAATTCAGGGGCCGTATCCTTCAACGTCTGCATGTGAAGACCGTATGCGTCATAGCGGTGCGACCAAGGCTGTCTCGTTTCCAAGGGGCGTTAGAGGTGATGATGATGTTGACACGTTTAATCGTCCATTGGATATCGAGGGATTCAACTGAGGGTAATCAAGTTTAAATTTTCAAGTGCGATTTTGGCTTCCCACGATCATCAGCTCGTGCTGAGAGGGAGGAGGGAGCCGTGGCACGTTTCTGCTGTTATTTGGTAACTTATTTGATACTTTCAAGGAGTTGAACTTGGAACAAGCTCAAATACTCTGCAAGATTTGTCAAAATAAAAAAAAAAGTGTAATAAACGCATACTTTTAATTATGATGTTCTCAAATCAATGAGTTTGTTCAATAAATGTTTAATAGTCATGATTTCAATATCAATCAAAATAATTGTGATCATGATTTTTTCCATAATCGAGCAGCCCTATGATGAGTCCAGTTATTGTAGTCTCATCTGCGTATGTTCACAGAGTCGCCTTTAGATACAAGATGTACGAAAAGAGTCACGGAGAGAGGTGAGGTATATAGGTTTTGGTTGTACGTGGCTGTAATCTTCTTTACTATTGAAATCAAGGTCAATATCAGACCTTCTCTTACACCTTAAAGGAACACGCCAACATTTTGGGAAATTTGCTTACTGTCTTCTCCAGAGAGAGACAAGAAGATAGATACCAGTTTCTTCACTGCGTTCAGTAGAAAGCTATCTGGCTGCATGTTAGCCTAGCTTAGCACAATGAATGGAAGCGGACATGACCAGTTAGCCTAGGCATTGTCCAACTAACACCTCTCCCGAAGGCTAACCGTAACCGGTCATGTCCGCTTCCATTCATTCTATCTTCTTGTCTCTCTCTGGAGAAGAAGATAAGCTGAGACTTGCCCAGCGATCCGTTTTGTTCGGTTAGGCTTGGTTAGGTTGATCATCCAGAGCCCATGTTGATTGTGGTGTTATGCACTTGCCAACATCATAATTTTATTCGATTACGACGAGGGAGATTCTGTCCATTCGACTAGATTCCGTTTAGGTTCTTATTGTCATGGTTTTTGCCTTATTTCACCTTTCTGTGAGCGACAGCTGTCTATTTTTGCTTTATTTCACCAGAGGCTTGTGGAGGGGACTGAAGACAATAACTGACTACAAAGTCAGCGCCCCCTCAATGGGGAGCGACGACGCCTCTCTTGCGGACAAACACAACTCCTTCTACGCTCGGTTCGGTGTAGACAGTGTCGCCGCTAGCCCTCTGGCTAGTGACGTCACTGGCGCACCGGCTGTTGTGGAGGGGGGGGGGGGCAACCGCGGGGGGGCGGGGGCGCTCTCTCGTTGTCGGAACACAGTGTGAGAAGAGCATTTATGCAGGTGAACACCAGGAAGGCTGCTGGCCCAGATGGTATAACAGGACGCATACTAAAGTCCTGTGCAAACCAGCTTGCCCCGGTGTTCACCGCCATATTTAATCAATCCCTGGCGGAGTCAGTGGTCCCTGCCTGCTTCAAGATGTCTACCATCATCCCTGTACCGAAGAAACCCTCCCCAACATGTCCAAATGACTACAGACCGGTGGCACTCACCTCTGTGGTCATGAAATGTTTCGAGAGGCTGGTCAAGGACCACATTTGTGCCTCCCTCCCCAGTGATATGGACCCTATGCAATTTGCATACAGGACAAACAGGTCCACTGACGACGCGGTCTCCCAGGTACTGCACAGCACTCTCTCCCACCTTGACCGTCAGAAGGGGGGCTATGTGAGACTGTTGTTCATTGACTACAGCTCAGCGTTCAACACCATAGTCCCCACCAGACTGGTGGACAAGCTGATCGAGCTAGGTCTGAGCTCCGCCCTGAGCGCCTGGGTACTGGACTTTCTGAGTGAAAGACCCCAGGCGGTCAGGGTGGGGGGTCAGACCTCCAACACCATCACCCTGAGCATCGGGTCCCCCCAGGGCTGTGTTCTAAGCCCCCTGCTGTACTCACTCTACACACACGATTGTGTGGCCAAGTTCAGCTCCAACTCCATAGTGAAGTTCGCAGACGACACAGTGGTGGTGGGGCTGATCTCGGACAACGACGAGAAGGCCTACCGGGAGGAGGTTGAGGTACTGGAACGTTGGTGCCAGGACAACAGCCTGCTCCTGAACATTGGTAAAACCAAGGAGCTGATCGTGGATTATAGGAGAGGACAGCAGGAGACACACACACCACTGATGATTAACGGGGCTACCGTGGACAGGGTGAGCAGCTTCAAGTACCTGGGGGTCCACATCTCAGAGGATCTGACATGGTCAACACACATAGACACAGTAGTAAAGAAAGCGAAGCAGCGCCTCTACCACCTGAGACAGTTAAGGAAGTTCAGAGTATCGGGGAAGATACTCCAGTCCTTCTACTCAGGAGCTGTAGAGAGCATCTTGACCGGAAACATCACTGCCTGGTATGGAAACAGCACGGCACAGGACAAGAAGGCCCTACAGAGAGTGGTGCGCTCAGCTGAGCGTACCACGGGTATTGCGCTACCTACCCTGCAGGTTCTATACAACAAGAGGTGCAAATCCAGAGCCTGCAGAATAATGAAAGACCCCCACCACCCCAATAACAGCCTGTTCCAGCTGCTGAGGTCAGGCAGACGCCTGCGAACCCCAGCTACTAGGACGGAGAGGCTTAGGCTCAGCTTCTTCCCCCAGGCCATCAGAGCCTTGAACAATGAACATTGAGAGCCACAGAAACGGAACTATCCACACACAAGCACCAGGCCACGTGAGCGGATCGGCGCGGCCGAGAAATCCGCTCTTCGCTCTTTAAAGCTTGGTCCGCTCCGCTAATCGCTCATGTTGACCCCGCCCCCAAGTCGCTCTCCGCTCGCTCCCCGCTCACCTTGAATCGAGCGCTCCCCGCTCCCCGCGCCAGATCGCTCGTCAGTTTTTTTTTTTTTTTTTTGGAGCATGGTGTAAATTAGCTCAAACTACAACAGTCTACACCCCCTGGGCCCCTTAACAATTGTTTGTATTGAGCCGCATTGTAATTGTACCCATTCTGCAATGTTAAATAACGTTGTTTATCCATTCACTAGCTCTATTAAGCGATGATAGGCTAGCCGAGCCACAATGCTATGGTCGCTGCCATTAACGTTAGCATGTAAGCTAACGTCAACAACAATGGCGTCGATACTTTTTCTAACAGGAGTGAGTGAAGGAGGAGGAGTGAAGCCTGAACAGGATATCACAGGTTCACCCTTCTCATTGGTTGAAAATGGCCTTCATGTTTGTACATCGCCATCTGTTGCTTTGGCATTGTACTGCATGTATATTACATCAACAGTGTTAAACCACTGTGAGCGACCTGGAGTGGATTGGAGCGGAGGAGAACTCTCGCTCCGGACGTCGCGCCGACTCATTTTAAAACCCACTCCTCGCTCACGTCAAAACCGGCCGCTCCGCGCCCCGCGCCGCTCACGCTCCGATCCGCTCACATGCACTGACAAGCACACACAAGCACACACACGACACGCACGCTGAGCACGCTCACACACTAGCAGCCACTTTAACACTCATGCCGCACACACGCACACTTATGGCCAAGAGGAAAGGCCACTTTAAATTAGTATTACTACAACAGGAACAGTGTATTGCACTACTAAAGCTACCTAGCATGTCCTATATGCTCTGTAAATACTATGTACAGATACCGAGATGTCACACCATGTTACCTGTTTATTGCACTGTTGTTTTTATTGGATTCTATTATATGTTGTACCACTGTATTTTTATTGGATTCTATTATATGTTGTACCACTGTATTGCACATCGTCGCGGGCAAGACCAGCCGCATTTCATTGTATACCTGTATGCCGTGACAATTAAAACTCTTGACTTGACTTGACTCTCTGTGAGGGATAGCTGTCAATCCCTGTTCCCTGTGGTTAATTGCCTCATGGGTCGGCAGGTGTGTGGGCTTGATTGCACCTGATGCAGTGCAGCTGTGCCTATGGCCATGTGGAGTCTATTTAAGTTTGGAGATCGCAGTGTCAACTGCTTTTTCATTTCCTAGTGTTGGTTGTCCTTTTGGTCACGCTCACTATATTGAAGTGTAGTCTCATCTCTGATTCAGAATTGAGCTTTATGGTAGTCATTCTTATTTTAGGCTACTCACGTGATCCTACACATAAACTCCCTTAGTGGAGGTTTATTGTTTTACTTTTTCAAATATAAACTCCTTTATTAGGAGGTGTCCTTGTGGCTTATTTACTTTTATACTATACCTCTTTATTGAGAGTAGTCCTGTTTTTTGGGACTTGATTTATTTTCTTAATTACTCACTAAGATTTCCACCTGTAAAGGTTGTTTTCTGTTGTTTAATTTTTCCCCTCTCCTAAAATATCTGCGTAAGCAGTCTAGTGGTTGTCCGTTTCATGGATCATTTTTTTTTTGGTCCACTTTTTCTCCCATTTTCTATATTTTCTCCCATCCCAATTTCGTATCATCCAATTCAACCCTCCCCTGTCACGAACGCTGTTTCTTGCCTCCCACAAGCCGGCTGCAATGTGGACTAAGTCATACATAGCACAAGTCCCCTCCGGTACTTGAGGTAACAGCAGTCGCATCTTTTCACCTGCGCAGCTCGATCTCTCAGTGGCGAGGAGTAACGCGTGGGAGGCTCACGCTGCCCCCGACACTTCCTGATTCTACTGCGCAGGCGCACAAACCGACCTGTAGGAGTCGCTGTCCACAACGCCCGATCCCCACCCATCAGTTTCCCACCCCCTAATACGGCCAATGTGTATTAGTATGAACGACCAGCTAAACTGAAAGCAATGTGGAGCGCTGGGCTCGAACAGGCGAGCCCAGCGTCTCCGCATTCGTGGCGAGCGCCTTGCCCACTACGCCACGTAGCCGCCCTGTTTCATGGATAACTTTAAGAATCCCTGTTATCTGCTCATGACCCACACACACACACACACAGCCCTCACACTTATAATAATAATAATGCAGGACTTTGGAGAAGTCTTTATTTGGCATGCAGTGACACACATGCGATGGGCGGCAGACACACAGGAACACACGCATGCAATTGTTGGGTCGCCAATGCGATTGAGTCTCTGCACTTGACCCATCCCGTCGTCCTTCCCCCCCAAGGGCAGCCGGGAGCAGATAGGGGCGTCGGCGAGGGACCACTCCCCGGGGACCAATCCAAGTGCTCCTGCCCGTCTTCGTCAGGGACGCGACAGCGTTAGCGATCTGTTGTGCATGTTTTTCCATTGGGTTTCTCTTATTGGGGGGAAACCTTGCGAGCACGGGGAGAACAGGCAAACTCCACACAGAAAGGCCTGGGAGATACCCCACCTGGGTACCTGGCATCGCGGAAACCTGGTCCCCAAGCGGGAATCGAACCCTGGACCTTCTTGCTGTGAGGCGACAGTGTTAACCACTACACCACCGTGCCGCTGTTCAACACGTGTCTGTATATGTCGAACTGTCTTCGGATGTCGGGCGAGCAGAAAGCCATAATCGTATTCCTCCGAAAACAAACAACGGTGCATAAGCGACGTTCCAGAGCGTTGCATAGCATGCGCTCCTCTCCAGCATGATAGCAGCATGCTTGTCTGCTGACCGGCAAATGGCAACACAGTCTTAAAGGCTGAATCCAATTACCAGATCCAAAGCCTCAGGCGTGGGCTAAGCTCATACAGAGCAGACTAGGGCAACAACAAAGAAAGGCGGGGACTCCTGGCTGTGTCGTTTACACACCTTTACCGTGGGAAACGCCTCCTCTAACTAGGTTAAACGAGAATGTTCAGGACCGCACACTTTGAGGAGTTTGAGGGGTTCGGCTGATGAATTGGCCATCCCCCCCACCCACCCACCTTTTGGAGCTGCCACATTTCTGCCCCCCACACCCCCCTTTTTGTGATGAGGAGTGGTATATTCCGTGTTGCCTAGGTGAGTTGACGGGAGCACATTCAGGATAGGCCGCCCCAGCTGAGCCAATTGTTTTGTGGGTTTTTTGGAAAGGCTGGTCAAACAAGCATAGAGTGGGTTGGGGTCTCTCTCTCTCTATTTCTCTCTGCCTCTCTCTCTCTCTCTGGACATGTTTGGATTCACAAGATAAAAACGCCTACAAAGAGACCTTGTTATCAGGTATTTGCTTCTCTTCAATCTAACTGAAGCTGTGATGAAATCATTTTAGATTTATTGACCATTGTTAGTGGGATAGATTAGATTGGGTTGGCTGTAAATAAATAGTTTATGATTTTAGAATTGACACGAGCAACAGACCTGTTTCGTGGATGACTTGAAATGGTAAAAAAGAAAAAGAAAAAGATTGAAAACATTGACCTAAGAGATAGTTTGAAGAAGATTCATGTTTATCCTGACAGTTCCTACATGATTGACAACATGATTGACAGCCTTCCACCAATGTGTTTCTTTTTAACTAAAAAGCAAGTGTGTGTGTGTGTGTGTGTGTGTAAGTAACTGATCCTTCCGCAGCAGGTGAAACGTGAGGTTAGAAGAGAAATTTGGCTCTGTGTGTGTCCACGTGTGTGTGTGTGTGTGTGTGTGTGTGTGTGTCTCTACTCTGGCAGCTGGACTGGATTAGCAGTGAGCTAACGGTTCAGACAGGTGTGTGTGTGTGTGTGTGTGAGTGATTGGATTAGCAGTGAGCTAACTGTTCAGACAGGCATAGTCGCGTGATTACCAAAGGTAGCCGCATTTCTGGCAGACGCTCTCTGATTGGCCGACGCCAGTTTCTACACTGGTTAAGCTTAGGCACTCTTCGAAGTTGGTTAAGGTTAGAGTTTGTCTTAGAGCGTGACGGCAAGTTCTTTCGACGGTTAAGCTTAGGCACTCTTTCGAAGTTGGTTAAGGTTAGAGTTTGTCTTAGAGCATGGCGATAGAACGCCAGGTAGTTTGCAGGCTGTGTTTGACGTGGAAATGGGCAAAGACACAGCTCGTCACGCTATTGGGCACACATGTCACATGACCAGAAACGTCTGCCAGAAATGCGGCTACCTTTGGTAATCACGCGGCATAGTCCCTCTAGTTTACACTTCTTCAATTGACCTATCTCAAGCCCCGCCCTCTGTTCTTGATTTTCACAGGTTTGTGTGTAAAAGGGGGGGGGGGGGGGGCAGTAGATGTGTGTTAAAGGGCAACATCACCCGAACCCCACAGCTACTCTCTCATGAAGCCAGAAACCAGGGAAGTAAGACTCAGACTTGTGATGTCATCCGGTATAAAGTCTGGAGCTGCTCCATAGACGATGCCTGGGAGACTGGTTTTGTGGACCCACAGAATGTTTGTTTGAGTTTCTATACCCAAATGAGCTTTATTCTATAGCAGTGTTCTCAGAAAACAGTAAAGGTATGTAATGTATACTCGGAACATCTCTTCCAATTCACTGTCTATGGAGCAGCTCCAGACTTTATACTTGATGACATCTGAGTGTTAGCACACTAGTCTTAGGATGAGGGAGATAGTTGTTTGTTTTCACTAATATCTTTTAACTCTTAGACCACAGGAATAACATGTTTGTATTCTTAAAATGGGTGTAGTTCCTCTTTAAGGGATCGCTATCCCGGCTAATTGTGAAGAGCACTGTGTTACACTTGGTTGCACATTGATGTTATATAGCTATAGAATATAAAAATTTTATCATCAATGTTAAAGCCAACTGCCTAGAATTGTATTTATTTATCTAATTTAAGAAGAGTGGGATGTTTACTCACCAACTATTTGTTTTTCTTTATTGAGACAGTAGGAAGGATGAGAGGGGGACAGAGTAGGGGAGACACAGGAGAGAAGGTTCTTTATTGAGACAAGGGGGAGACACAGGACAGAAGGTTCTTTATTGAGACAGTAGGAAGGCTAAGAGGGAGACAGAGTAGGGGAGACACAGGACAGAAGGTTCTTTATTGAGACAGTAGGAAGGCTAAGAGGGAGACAGAGTAGGGGAGACACAGGACAGAAGGTTCTTTATTGAGACAGTAGGAAGGCTGAGAGGGGGACAGAGTAGCGGAGACACAGGAGAGACAGTTCTTTATTGAGACAGTAGAAAAGCTAAGAGGGAGAGAGAGTAGCGGAGACACAGGACAGAAGGTTCTTTATTGAGACAGTAGGAAGGCTGAGAGGGAGTCAGAGTAGGAGAGACACAGGATAGAAGGTTCTTTATTGAGACAGTAGGAAGGCTGAGAGGGAGACAGAGTAGGGGAGACACAGGAGAGAAGGTTATTTATTGAGACAGTAGGAAGGCTGAGATGGAGGCAGAGTAGGAGCGATACAGGAGAGAAGGTTCTTTATTGAGACAAGGGGGAGACACAGGACAGAAGGTTCTTTATTGAGACAGTAGGAAGGCTGAGAGGGAGACAGAGTAGGGGAGACACAGGAGAGAAGGTTCTTTATTGAGACAGTAGGAAGGCTGAGAGGGAGACAGAGTAGGGGAGACACAGGAGAGAAGGTTCTTTATTGAGACAGTAGGAAGGCTGAGAGGGAGACAGAGTAGGGGAGACACAGGAGAGAAGGTTCTTTATTGAGACAGTAGGAAGGCTGAGAGGGAGACAGAGTAGGGGAGACACAGGAGAGAAGGTTCTTTTTTTCTTTTTTTTTTATATATTTTTATTTAATTTTTTGGAAGAAAAGGCACAGGTACAGGCATACAATGCACATAAAACATACATTTAAATTATTTGCCAATTACATGCATTGGCTTGCCCCTTGCCTCATTTAAAATAAAAACTCCTACCCCCTAACCCCTGCACCAACCACCGTTGACAAAAAAAAAAAAAATAAAAAAAAAAAATAATAATAATAATAATAATAATAATAATAATAATAATAATAATAATAATAATAATAATAATAATAATAATAATAATAATAATAATAATAATAATAATAATAATAATAACCCCCCCCCCCCAACCCACCCCGTCATAGGCCGGAGAAGAAAATTAATTGAACAAAAATGTCAACAAAGACCAAGAAAATAAAAAATAAAAGGAATTATACAGATATAATTAGTTATGTCCTGCTAGCTATATAGTGAAGGTCCTAACTTGATAGAGAATATGGTTCCAGCTATCTATTGTTTGATAGCTTGCACCATTTAATCTAGCTGTAGAAGGCTCCATTGTTACAACATCAGCTAATAACTGTTTCCAGTGATTAAAGGGCAGAGAGTGTGGAGCTTGCCATCGCAGCGGCAATTTTTTTGCAGCAGTACTTCCTGCCAGCCAAAATCGTCTCTGACCAATACTTAAAGCTAAAGAATCATCATCATTAAGGAGAAGTAATTTGGGACAACAGGGAATATGTTTTTGTAATACTTTAGATAGATAATTAGTTATCTGTTCCCAGAAACTTTTAACTGTGGGGCATTCCCACATCATATGTGTAAAAGTACCAGTAGTATTTAGAGAACAAAGTGTACAGTTTGGTGAAATAGCACGTCTCATTCTATAAGCTTTCTGGGGGGTTAAATATGTTTTATGGACAAAATTGAAATTAATCTGCTGATGATTTGGGTTTCGTGATGCCATAGTAATATTTCCCCAAACTCTGGTCCAATTGATAGAGTGATGGTGTTCTAATCCCAATTCTGTGCTCCACGATTGGATAACAGGTATTAACGAAGTGCATCTTTGTGATAGATCTTTATAAATTATAGAGACTTGTCCTTTGGAGAGACCTGCAGTTTTTTTTAGAGAAAGTAATTAACGGGTGAGTAGTTGGTTTGGTCCATGGAACTCCATAGGCTTGCATAGCCGAACGGAGCTGTAAATATAAAAAAAAGGAAGTGCCAGGTAAGTTATAAGACTCTTTCAGATCTGAGAATGTTCTTAGACCATTGTCCTCCATAACATCGCCAAGTACATGTATGCCACAATTGGACCATGATTGAGCTACAAAACTGCGGCCTCCGCTAAGCAAAAAAGGGTTATGAAATAAGGGAGTCTGTTCATGCCACTTAGTATCCCATTTAAGTAACTTTTCATATTTGCGCCATAAAGATATGGCATGCGCTATTATCGGACCATAACGTAATCTACATTGCTTTAGTGAAATATCTGTGAAGACAATGTCTTGTAAATGAATCGGCGCCACAATATGTTTTTCAATATTAAGCCAGGGGGCCTCAGAATTTAAATTAAACCAACTCAACAGAGGACGAAATGATAACGCTTGAAAATATAACTTAAAATTTGGCACAGTTAAACCACCAGATTGCCGCTCATTTTGTAAGGTAGTAAGTTTAACCCGAGCTCGCTTGCCTCGCCATATACATTTTGAGACTGCTCTAGTCTGTAATGGTTCTATTGTAGTTTACAGACACAATTTTTTCAATTGAAGGAAATATATCAATACCAAGATATTTAAATTGGGTTACAACCGGGATCTCATGGTCAAGCACAGAGTTAGGAGTGGTTCTTAGGTACATTAGTGCTGATTTGGTCCAGTTTATTTTATAACTTGAAATTGAACTGAATTTTTCAAAAATGTTCAGGAGGCTTGAGAGTGACTGAGATACATTCTCCATATATAACAAGATGTCATCCACATAAAGCGAAATATGATGATCAGTAGAATTTACAGAGATTGGCTTAATGTTTTCTGATTGCCGTATAGCTTGGGCTAAAGGTTCAAGGGATAAAATAAACAAGCTTGCAAGAAGGTTCTTTATTGAGACAGTAGGAAGGCTGAGAGGGAGACAGAGTAGGGGAGACACAGGAGAGAATGTTCTTTATTGAGACAGTAGGAAGGCTGAGAGGGAGACAGAGTAGGGGAGACACAGGAGAGAAGGCTCTTTGTCACTTTGCAATTAGCTAGCATTCATTAATTTTATTTATATGAATATAAATATGTGCCCACCTGATTTCTTTATGTATTCTATTGAAGTAGGCGGACCCAATAACTCAATAACCTTTGGAAACGTTTGTACAAATCATGTCAGGACAGATAGGGAGAGTGGCATGTCACCCCAGGGCAGATAGGGAGAGTGGCATGTCACCTCAGGGCAGATAGGGAGAGTGGCATGTCACCCGAGGACAGATAGGCAGAGTGGCATGTCACCTCAGGACAGATAGGGAGAGTGGCATGTCACCTCAGGACAGATAGGGAGAGTGGCATGTCACCTCAGGGCAGATAGGGAGAGTGGCATGTCACCTCAGGACAGATAGGGAGAGTGGCATGTCACCTCAGGGCAGATAGGGAGAGTGGCATGTCACCTCAGGGCAGATAGGCAGAGTGGCATGTCACCTCAGGGCAGATAGGGAGAGTGGCATGTCACCTCAGGACAGATAGGCAGAGTGGCATGTCACCTCAGGACAGATAGGGAGAGTGGCATGTCACCTCAGGGCAGATAGGGAGAGTGGCATGTCACCTCAGGGCAGATAGGGAGAGTGGCATGTCACCTCAGGGCAGATAGGGAGAGTGGCATGTCACCTCAGGGCAGATAGGCAGAGTGGCATGTCACCTCAGGGCAGATAGGCAGAGTGGCACGTCAGGGCAGATAGGGAGAGTTCTGCCCAGTGCAGGGAGGTTATCTACCTCTGACACACCGCTAAGCCCCAGCTGTGATTACACAGGCACTTTTCATTGTGCCGCGGGTCGTTCAGGCCCTCTGTGTGGAGAGAGGGTTGTGTAGCTCGGTGGGTGGGGGCCGTACTCATCCACCACGGGCTGACGGTGTTGGGGGCTCGCTATACTAGCAAGCTGGTGAGTCAGCGCTATGTGTCACAGAGCAGAGCAACACACCAGCCCCCATTCACTGACCATCTGACCTGTGTGACTGGAGCAAGGCATGGGGACTGAGGGAGTGAGTTAGTGAGCAAATAACAAGAGGATGGGTGGATGGATGGATGGATGGGTGGGTGGGTGGGTTGGGTGGGTTGGGTGGATGATTCATTGATCTGATATTAATGTTTTCATTCCCAAATGTGATACTGTATATTCATTTTGGTAAAGAAATTAAGTTGACCGAATTTCATTGCTTTATGATAAGTATTTTTATGCCAGGGATATTTTTTAAGGGGAAAAAACAGTATTATTATTATTATTATTATTATTATTATTATTATTATTATTATTATTATTATTATTATTATTATTATTATTATTATTATTATTATTATTATTATTATTATTATTATTATTATTATTATTATTATTATTATTATTATTATTATTATTATTATTATTATTATTATTATTATTATTATAATAATTATGAAATACATGTTGACACACAGGACAATATGGCTCTAGTGCAATATGTTATGTATATCTGTACAGTGTCGGCCACACTGAGCTCTACAGAGAGGCAGCCGCAGCTTTTTGGGGGGGGAAACTGGTCATAGAAATCCATCCTCATTCACTCGGTTAACACTTTCAGAGACCAAGCTTAATCTTGATTTACCGGTTGAATGCCCACCATCCACTTCAATGTTAGCGTTAATAACGCCTAATCTATGTTTAAAATTATGGCTGTGTCTAATCTGCCCGTCGCTTATCAATGACTCGTTTTCCAGTCAACATTGTCGAAGCGGATTGTTTTTTTATCGGTTCATTTTCGTTTTATAGCATTTTGAAAAGCCCTCGTTTTCAAGGAAAATATAAATATTCCATGATAATCGCCCTTTACTGGAATATTCTAGAATACACAAAAACGTTGTAATTTTTCGGCCTATTTATGAATCGTTTTCAAATAAACGCTAGATTATCGATAGTATATGTGTACGTATGCACGCTATATAGGCGATCTGAAAAATCGATTCTCTGATTTCCTCAAAGCGATCGCCCACACACACACACACACACACACATAGGGCGAACGCTGAGATCTCAGCGAATACAACTCTGATTATCCCAAGACTTGTAAAATAGATTCCTTACCTCAGATCAGATGTTCTCCAAAAAGATCATTTCAATTCCTGATCGCCATTCCAAAAATCGATCGCTTTTATTGATCCAACGCTACATACTGTACATATGTATTCCACGCTGTTCTGAGGGTCCACAATGAATCCGATCGGCTCGGGTTACATGCCTGAGAAGTAAAATGTGGATTCCGGATTTTTCTTTTCTCATCCATTTTCATTGAGTCCATTCCAAAAGGGAGCATTACCATCTGGGAGACGATAGGGGGCGGTTTTTTCACATCTGAGCTCATGACGCGAGATGACGCACAAATGAATGTGGACTGTTCCATCAGAGGGCGGAGCTTCGGTGGTAATGTGAGTGGCTACAGACCGCTGCACTTAAATATAAACATTAGTCTACCTGGAGACTCAATGAGGTAATTGTAGATGTCGCCATAAGATGCGTCTGGCCATTTAGTGGGATAATTTTTTCAATATCCTGTTCGGCTGAAAGGACACTGGCCACCGAAGCTCCCCCCTCTGATGGAACAGTCCACATTCATTCGTGCGTCATCTCGTGTCATCCAGACTCCATGGGCAATCTGCGCATGTGCATGCGGAATAGGTGCTTTAAAATGGGCTTTTTCTCTGCCGATTTAGTTCTGATCGATTAGGAATGGGTTGCGCCGTGTTCAGGAGATTGAGGCGCATAAACGTCTATTCGATCATGTCTCTAGCACCCCCACAGCCGTATCTGCAACCACTTACATCACGGCTCTCATCCACATTCATTCATTTGCTCCCCCCGCAATCTCCTCCCGATTTCAATGTAACGCGGAAGTGTAGTGGTCTATTGGGCTGATAAAACGTGATATGATGTTTTGGGCATTGAAAGTGTTAATACTGCAGTCTGCAGTTGTTTACACTATCAACAAGCAACTACACCAAAATGTCCTCCCTCCTCCGTCGCCTGACCTGGATAATGCAGCACACATCACTGGCCGCCATAACACAATCTTCAGAGCTTCAGAACCTCACCATCAACAGCGCACCTAGACCAGTTGTTGCGTCTGACAGATTTTGTACTGTATGCGTGTGTGTGTGTGTGTGTGTGTGTATGCGTGTGTGGTTATGTGGCCGGCATGCTAGGCTATGTGATGTGATGTGATGCTGTGTCCAGCACTGGATTACACCAGCTATCATTCTAAGTTTGGGTATGAGCTATAATAATACAATGCACTCAAGTGTGTTATACATGGTTTTCTCTTTTGAGGTATTATTTACATTAAAAGGGCTTGCTTGCTTGCAAAGTTAAGTCTTTCCAATTCATTTGTTTAGTCCCCATTTTTTGTAACCCTAATGAAAGCATCATATATCTTTCATTCTAATATGTACTGTGCCAGCCAAAATTTTGTTGGGGAAAATAGGCCCTCCCACATTTATTTAGGTTCCGCCCCACAAATATTTCTGCCTGCGCCCCTGCTTTACCTCTCTTTGACAACACTCATATTGCAAACTCCCAGCTACAGGCTGTCTGCTACATGCTGTCTGCTACATGTTGTCTGCTACAGGCTCCCAGCTACATGCTGTCTGCTACATGCTCCCAGCTACATGCTCCCAGCGGTTCTCAATGTGGGGTTCAGGGACTCCCAGGGGTCCTTGTGAGGTATCCAAGGGGTCCCCGGCAAAATGGGGAATTTGAATTGCACTAATGATTCCTTCACCAGAAGAAAACGCAATGGAAGACACATGAGAATGACTTCTGATGTCACCCTATACTCTCCACACCTGCAGGCAGTTATGGAATTATCAACTAAATCATATCCAACAACAAATATCTTCTCAGATTGGGGTCCCTGGGACAACATGTCATCCAATGGGGGTCCATGGCCTATCGCAGGGGTGGGTAACTTTGTATATGGTGAGAGCCACTAAATTTCCACACTCAATCTGGGGGGCCGCATTGTTTATCGGCAGTCCCGCCAGTAGTACCCCATCACTCAAATAGCCCATAATAGTCACAGATGTGATAAATAAGGCATAGATATAATTTGTTGTAACTTTGTTTTTATTCCATTTCAAACGCATTTAGTAATGCTTAATTTCAACTTTATGAATTTATAAATACAGCTGAATTTGAAAGTATTGCTGTGTAACCCAAATATATACAAAAATGACAAATTATAATTAAGGCTTCTATTAAAATAAATGTATGAATTTAAAGCCCACTGCTAAACAAACACAAAGCAGCATTCCTGCTGCATTTCACTACAACAGTAAATCAAAAGTGCAATAATAAATTATGTTAAATTTATAAACTTTTATCCTGCTACTAAACAAAACATTCCTGAGTGCCTCCCATTTACCCTTTATCAAACTGGCATGACATTCACCCTCCCCCACAGTGCGTCAATAATGGTTCTGTCTTTAATGAGACACTTGTGGTCTCTCCTGTTGGTGCACAATAGAAGGAATGTCAACTTCAATGTTTGTGCATGCGATCTGCATCAGATGAAATAACGTAACATTTTTGTGTGCACTCGCGTACTTCTGCTCAGAAAAGTGCTGGGACATCGTGGTACCGCGTGGCATGACCACTGCACCCCTGATTATTAGTGACCCACAATAGATGGAAATTATGTTAGCGAACTTACCTGATGTATAATGCAGTGCAGCATTGGACACTCAAGGCCACTCTGCCTTAGAAGCCCGGCGAATCCTGTGTGTTTTCCTTTCATTGCGGGTGCTCCATCGGTAACAACAGTGGACAGTTTATCAAACCCACCATATTGCTGCACGGCACTTTCAACAGTGTTGAATATGTCCACACTAGGGCTGACCCCTATTAGTCGAATAGTCGACTAATCGATCGAAAGGAGCCATAGTCGACTGCCAACCTCTTAGTCGAATGCAAAAAGAAATTAAAAATTTAATTTCTTATTTTTATAAATATTGGCCTGGGGCCGCATGGAGCATCGGTGAGGGCCGCCAGTTGCCCCTCCCTGGCCTATTGTATATCAATTTGGTAGTCTGTGACGTGAGAAGGTTTGAGAACCACTGGTCTAAAGGACCATATCAGTCTTTTTGACATGTGGGTTCCAAGTCATTCTGGCCTTGATACAAAATTCCAGTCACCATTCTTTCTTTCATAATCTTTTACCGTTACTGAAAATTATTATTTATTTTCTGCTTATTCACCACTGCCACTGGCTTCCAGTGGACATACACTGAGGAAAGTCACCACATCTGACTAAAATGCTATGTTAACATCTCGTGTCACTTGTTTACTGAAAGGGTTTGTCATTGTGATGTAATACAGTATCTTCCTTTTCAGGCCCCGTATTAAGGCACAATAAAGCAACTTTTCAGGGGGAAAAGCAAAGACTTATCGGGAAGATAAATGCACCTCGGATGTTAGCAGCATTTTAGTCAGATGTGGTAACTTTTGTGGGTTTATGTGGTGTTTAAGACACATTTTCAGATACAATGGAAGCCTAAGGCAGTGGTGAATCAGCAGATATTATTTTTCAGTAACGGTAGAAGAAAAAGAAAAAAAATGTTTTGTATCAATGCTAGAATTACTTACACCCCACAAGACTGGCATGGTCCTTTAAAACCCTCTAAAGCCTACATAGACAAAGGTTTCCCTGGACATAGTGTTATATTTGAGCCAATTCCAACCTTGTTCTTTGAGTCAGTATCAAGTGTTATACCTTTTATGCGTTTATACCTTTTGAGCGTTGAGCAATGCCCTCCGCTGATGACTTTGGTTCTGCTTAAACGGGTGTGAACGTGAGCTGGTTCGCCAGAAAGCACCGTGGTTCTGAGACTCTAGAATGGAACCAGAGCCAGAACCAGAACCGTGTCTGTCTGAAAGTGGTAACTGTGTCCTTGAGAGTTTGTTAGCGATGCAGCTGGATGTCAATGTTGTTGTTTTCTCGAAATTTCTCTGATAGTTTGGATTTTCTTTTAGTTTGAATTTTTACGGTAACACAATTAATGACAATCCCTGAGTAGTGTGAATGAATGGACTGCATTTACATAACGCTTTTATCCAAAGCACTTTACAACTTATGCCTCACATTCACACACCGACAGCAAAGGCGACCATGCGAGGTGCGAACCTGCTCATCGGGAGCAGTTCGGGGTTAAGTGTCTTTGCTCGAGGACACATTGACATGCTGCAAAGAGGAGCCGGAATCGAACTGGGAAACTTTCTATCACCAGACAACCGCTCTACCTCCTGAGCCACTGATGCCCCTCAATGAGGAACATCTGGTTAACATGCTTCTCACAATCCCAGAAATAGGCATTCATGGTATTCTCATGACGTGTTTTGCCAACCAGTGTGGCACAATGAATGACACAGCTCATTCCCACGGTTGGCATTTAATGATAATCACCTGCTATTTGATCACAGTCACTATTGTTTGTGACCGAGATGCCATGAAACATAACATGAGGGGATTGTTGTCAGTGGGAGGTCCAATGAGAGATTCGTCTCCCATTTTGTGACAGCACAGCTCCTGACAGTGTTTCAAACACCTTCTTTTAAAGTGTAGACAATGAAAGGATCACAATCTGATAGTTTGTTCAGTGTAGCCCTAACCCTAACCCTACCAACCATATGAAACAAGACACAACAAATACAGTGACAATAATAATAGGCAAAACTTTACAGGACAATAACAGCAATAATAATAATAATAATAATAATAACAACAATAATGACAATAGAATAGAAATAATAAAAATAATATAAACAGAATATAAAATGATATTGCCCCCCCCCCCAGGACCCCTCAAGGCCAGCATCCCGACCACGCTTTGCTGCTAGATCATGGCTTTTACACTCTCAGCCGCTGACGCCCACAACCCAATGTTGGATTCTCTAACTCCAATCACCCGAGCAGTGGAGATCTCCAAATGAATCACATTGAAGAATGTTAAGGCCCAATTGATCATCGTAAGTTTTTCTGGGTTGTTTCCATTCTCATGACTATCAGTTTTTTGGCTGCTGTAACTCCCGCTAACATGAGTATTTTTTGTTGTATGGGAGCCGGTAGCTGGGAGATATCATTCGGGAGTAGTGTTGTTGCGGATAGTGGAATTGTCAGGTCACATATATCCGAAAGCTTAATGGTTATGGTTTTCCAAAATCAAGCCACCAGTGGACATGTGCATATAAGTGCCGGTGGCCCCCAGAGCGCACAGGGTGCACCGGGAGTCAGCCACCAAACCCATCATACACAGTTTCATAGGGGTGAGATATGTTCTATGAATATAATTAAAGTGTATTTGTTGGTGATTGGGGTTACGGGAGGCCAGTGTAATATTAGTCCAGACATCATCCCAATCAAACTCAGGGTCCAGTTCTGGAATGTCCTCCCGCCAAATTAAATCTAACCTATACGTGGACCTGAGCAAGAGTGTATATAAATCTGAAACGAAGCTTCTTGAGTTAGTTCTGTCTCCGATGAGTCTAAAAAAAAAAAGGTGTGGATGTAGTGGCTGAGCCCATGGAACCCAATGCGCCCTGACTGCCGCCCTTAGCTGTAAATAAAAGGAAAAGAAAATGCGCCGGGAAGGTCATACAAATCTCTCAGGTCTTGAAATCATAAACAAATCATAAACCTACCAACCACTGTTAAGGAAAGTCTCTATTCCAACTAGACCCCACGTTGTCGGGGTACTTGGATGTGTCGAAAAAACTAAACATAAATGTAAACAAAACTGAAAGAACTAAAACTAAACTGAATTATAAATGATTCGGTTCGATTCCCGCTCCTCCCTGGCAGTGTGTCAAAGTGTCATTGAGCAAGACACTTAACCCCTAATTGCTCCCGATGAGCAGGTTGGCATCTTGCATGGTTGCCTCTGCCGTTGTTGTGTGAATGTGAGTGAATGGGTGAGGAACAAATTGTAAAGCGCTTTGGATAAAAGCGCTATATAAATGCACCATTGACCATTTACTTCAGAATAATGCTACTAGCCTAGCTTAGCACAAATGAATGGAAGCGGATATGGAACACTAGCCTAGCTTAAATCTCCGGGAGAGGTGTTTTTGGCCAACAGCCAGGCTAGCTGGTCCATATCCGCTTCCATTAATTTGTGCTTAGCTAGGCTAGTTTGCAGCCGGATAGCCTTCTACTGAACACACACAGAGGAAATCAGTATCTATCTTCTTGTTTGACTTTGGAGAAGACAGACGGTACAACCTTTTCCCATAATATTGGTTCCTTTAAACCACATTTCCTGAAATAGTAACCACTAGGCCAATGGAGCACCACTAACTGTTTTAACATTTCAAACCTTTATTTCAACTCGTGAGACACTGAGTTTACCTTAATTTATAGCAATGACAATCTTACAAAATTATTTCATACATATAGGCACAATAAATAAGAATAAACAATAAAAAGGTCAACACACAGTGGTCGGAGATCATACTTTTAAATGCAGCAAAAGAAGGAAGAACCTTCAGCTTCAGAGTCAGTTGGAGGGCATTCCAGGTGTTGGAAGCGTCAAAGGAAAAAGCAGTTTTTCCTAGTTCAGAGCAAACTCGAGGAACCCTAAGAACCATTTGGACGTGTAGAATAGGTTCCAAGATTCCATTCCAGCAGTGTTGTGATGTAAGAGGGAAGTTTACCAATAAGGGCTTTAAAGATGAACAAATATATGCCTTTAAACCAGAGAGGGCCATCCAAGCTTTTCATTTTTATTTTTTTTTATTTTTCTCCCATTTTCTATTTTTCTCCCATCCCAATTTCGTATCGTCCAATTCTACCCTCCCCTGTCTCGAACGCTGTTTGGCCATGTCTCCCACAAGCCGGCTGTAATGTGGACGAAGCCATACATTGCACGAGTCCCCTCCGGTACTCGAGGAAGCAGCCGTCGCATCTTTTCACCTGCACAGCGCGATCTTTCAGCGTCGGGGGTCTGCGCTTTGGAGGGACGCCGCCCCCGTCGCTTCCTGATTCTACTGCGCAGGCGCACCAACCGACCTGTAGGAGTCGCTGTCCACAACGTCCGATCCCCACCCATCAGCTTCCCACCCCCTAATACTGCCAAATGTATTAGTATGAACGACCAGCAAAGCCGAATGCAATGCGGAGAGCTGGGCTCGAACCCAGCGTCTCCTGCATTGGTGGTGAGCGCCTTGCCCACTGCACCACCTAGCCGCCCCATCCAAGCTTTTCATAAAGGACACAGTGGTGGATATGATACTGTATCTGTCACCAGTAAAATAAAATCTGAGCATCATTCAACAGAACGTTGACGTGTTTACCTCCAACCTCTTGTCTATCCAATCAGAGTTCCCAGTGAATCTTTGGATATCTGGGCCCATAATCGCAAAGCTTCCCAGAGGAGTACTGATCTGGGGTCCGTGACCATGAACACTTCACTCTTCATGACCTTATTCAAACAGACTGAATCTGACTCTAGATCAGTGACCAGTAAACACTTGTCTTCATGACCCTATTCAAACTAACAGACTAAATCTCACAGAAATGAAAGGTATAGTTCAGAATGTTGCCCTATTTCTTACTTACCAATGATTACATTAATCAGTAGAGTCCTTCCTCAGCACAATTCATGCTGTTCCTCATACTAGCTCAGGATGGTTAGCCACAAACCAATGCAAAGTCAATGGAGTCTAGCTCCTGTCTTAACAAGCTAACTGAGGCTCACTGAAATCTACTTTGTGTGCACCGTGGAGTAAATATCAGTGAGCCACAGTCAGCTTGTACAGACAGGAGCTTGACCCCATTGACTTTGCATTGGAAGTACGAGGAACAGCATGGATTGTGCTGAGAAAGGACTCTACCTATCAACATCATCATTGGTAAGTAAGAAATAGTGCTAGGGTTCCAAAAATCACAACTATCCTTGTAACCTTCTCAGCGGTAGTAGTACCCCGAAGGCCTGAGCCAATGACAACAGCCCAAACACTAGATTAGAGCAAGGACACGAGCCCAGGACAATAACTCCACCCCCTCGTCACAAATCCCCCCCATAATCCCCAAGGAAATCGGCTATGGACTGCTACAACAGCCTTGAACACACTTCTGGAGCCACAGCAGCGCAAGGTGGGCTGTGCGTGTGTGTGTGTGTGTGTGTTGTGCACAAATGTGAAAGTGTGTGTGCATGTGTGCGTGTGTGTGTGTGTGTGTGTGTGTGTGTGTGTGTGTGTGTGTGTGTGTGTGTGTGTGTGTGTGTGTGTGTGTGTGTGTGTGTGTGTGTGAGAGAGTGAGCTTTGTGTTCATGGAAGGGGTTATAGCCAGAAGGTATGGATATGCTAGATTCCTAAAGTCCTCACCTCTCTGGTGTGAGATGTGAAGCGTTGACATGTTTCTCTCCCTGAAAGGGTTTTTGGAAAAGGAATGTACTCTTTACGGAGACACAGAGCGCTCTTCTTTTCCTCCTCTCCTGCCTGAGTCTTGGAAGATTGTACCGATTGCGTTAATTCAGAATTTTAGTCCCTGCATCTTGAGTTTCCAGAAAGTGGTATGTTGCCATGTTTTCTTGGGGTGACGTTACATTTAACCCGTGTTGTTGTTCTTATTTGCTTTCACTTGGCGGCGGCTTGTCCTCGAATTTCAGTTTGTGTCTCGTGGGAGAGACACTGCAATCGGAAAATCTCAGCTCACCCAGTTTTGTCTGAGACACAGAAGTCTGTCGATTTCATTGGAGATGCTGGAGTGGCAGTGTTTGTGTACAGATCTGAATCGTGCTTTAACTTCTTTCTTTTCGGTTTGTGACACCTCCTGTTGAATGTTAGGAGTCACACCAGTCACAACTAGGTCAGCTCTACTGCAGTTTCATGTTTGTTATTTTGAATGAGACTGAATTCACTGAAACCAGAGCTCCCTTCCTCTTTTCCTGTGAGGAACCAAGACAGTCTCTCTCTCTCTCTCTCTCTCTCTCTCTCTCTCTGTATCCCTCGCTGTATCTCTATCCGTCTCTGTCTCTCTCTGTCTCTTTCTCTCCTCTTCTGTGTGTGGAATATCTGTGACAGACCAGCTGTATCCCTTGACAATAGGCCCTCACGCACAGAATGGCTATTTGCATTTCTATTGTAAGCTCTGTTTAGAGGCAGCAACATAGTCTTGTTTGTCTGGCTCTCTCTCTCTCTCTCTCTCTCTCTCTCTCTCTCTCTCTCTCTCTTTTCCCTCTCTCCTCTACTCTCTCCTCTACTTTCTCCTTTACTCTCTCTCTCATGTACTCCTCATTATTCCATGTATTGATTTGAAGAGGCTCTGGGGGTTCGTGGCAGGACCTCTGGAAGACGTCAGTTTGGGTCCAGTCTGCCAGGGAGAAAATACTTCCCTGCATTCCTTCTGGCTGAAGAATGTCCTACAGTGTCTCCATCGTGGGTTGGTAGAGTCTCTTCATTTCAGCCTTAAAGGGGCACTTCACCAAAAAAACTATTTGTTTGATGATGAAAAACCGTGTTTTTATTTTGTTATTGGTGTATATGTGTGTATGTATGTATGTATGTATGTATGTATGTATGTATGTATGTATGTATGTATGTATGTATGTATGTATGTATGTATGTATGTATGTATGTATGTATGTATGTATGTATGTATGTATGTATGTATGTATGTATGTATGTATGTATGTATGTATGTATGCAGTGGTGCAGTGCTGGTATAACTCGGTATAACGGCGTTATACCTCGGTCACTGAGGCTGAAGTACGCGCAATCGCTTTTTACATGGCATTATCCAACCGGACTCCCGGATAAGCATGCAGCTGCAGAGCCGCAGAGCCAGCGGCGCTCTCTGGGCCGCGCGCTGACGGCCGCGCTGTGAGGCAATAGTATCCAGCTGCAGGACGAGAGCAGCCAAAAAAAACTGTGCATGCGCGCGTTTGACCTACTGTCAATTTGCCACTGCACCACTGTATGTATGTATGTATGTATGTATGTATGTATGTATGTATGTATGTATGTATGTATGTATGTATGTATGTATGTATGTATGTATGTATGTATGTATGTATGTATGTATGTATGTATGTATGTATGTATGTATGTATGTATGTATGTATGTATGTATGTATTGTATATATGTATATTTGTACTCCTGTTGGGGCCTCTTGGACCAGATCGACATTGTAAATAAGAAACCTGTTTTATCTGGTTAAATAACATTTTAAAAAATTTAGGTTGCACATAATCTCACACACATCTAAAAACTATTTGCACAAATTCATTTAGTTTGACAGTTATTGAGAGTGAATGGGTTTTTGAATATGGCCACCAGTGTTGTCATCAGGGTCATTGAATCCTTATGTTGTGTTAATTACAGCTCAATGAAATTATGTAGATGAAAAAATAGCCCTTTTCATTTAATTGAGCTGTAATTAACACAACAAAAGGATCCCAGTCCCCGATGACATCACTGGTGACCATATTCAAACTCATGTACTGAAAGGGGGTAAAATAGTTGTTGGTGCACGTAGTTTCCACTAGGGGAGCCCTCAGCGCATGTATAGAAGTGCTTCCCTGTATTGCGCAGAGAGAGTTCGCTCATCAATCGGACTGTACTTCACGTGGACCTCAGATGAGCAAAAAAAGGGGGTAGTTTTCAATTTAATAAATAAGAATTGTTTTGTGATTACAGAGTGGTTACATGTGCAAAATAAATCAGCAGAGTTTTTTGGTGAAGTACCCCTTTAACACTTTGAGCGCCACACCTGGTTTTCCGTTTTACCGGCTGAATGCCACCATCGGCGCCAATGTTAACGTTAATATCGCCTAATCTATGTTTTAAATGATGGCTATGTGTCTAATCTGCCCATCGCATTATCAAAGACTATTTTCCAGTCAGTGCTGTCAAGGCAGATTGTTTTTTTATCGCGTCGTTTCCGTTTCAGAGCAGTTAGAAAAGCCCCCGTTTTGATATAAAAAAACAGCTCATTCTGGAGCATTCTATGAAAATCGTCTTTTAGTGGAATATTCCACAACGTTGATATTCGTCGGCCTTTTTATGAATCGTTGTCAAATAAACGCTAGATGATCAATATTATACGTGCACGCAAGCACATTACGGCCGCGCACGGATAATCGCTCCGTTGATTTCCTCACGGACTTTTACAGTGAAACCGAAAGAAGACATTTCACAAAACAGCTTATAACTTCATCAAACTTACTCTGATTATCCTAACACTGATAACATAGAGTCCTTACCTGACATCAGATGGTATCCAACTGGTATATTCCAATTCCTGATCACCATTCGAAAAAATCGATACGTGTATGGATCCAACGCGATACTGTAGATCTCCATGATCAGCGGGGATCTGAGGTTCCAGAATGAACTGTGGTAACCCCGGCTGGATCAGTGAACTGGAAAATGTGGAGTACCGGATTTTTTTCCCCATTCATTTTCATTGAGTCCATTCCAAAATCACTTATGTCATCTGGGAGACGACAGGGGGCTCTTTTTTCCACAGTGATCGCCGGCGCCCCTCGGCTATACTCGGGTAGGCTCGGGTGATGCAATAATTTTTCAGATCGCTAAAAAAAAAAAGAAAAAAAAAAAAATCAGAGAAATCTCGTGAGTGGCTAGCAACCACCTATAAAAAAACCAGAGAAATCTCGTGAGTGGCACGGAAAGTGTTAAAGTCCCAATTCTGAATTATTCCTACCATTTTAAGTGTGGGATATATTCACATAGCCAACATTCTTGAAGAGTTTGATCTGTAGATGGGAAATTATCTATTTGGAACTTTTTCAATCCATGGTAAATTGGAATATATAGATCTGTTTTTTATTCTAATGTAAACTTACAAACATTACCAACATAACCTAAACCTTTTTACAGCCACATAATACAACAAATACAATTAAGAAAACTGTTGTTTTACCTGTTGTCTTTCTCATGTCCCATGTATCAAGACCTTCAGTCAAACAACTAGAGAACCAAACACATCTCCATTGCTGTTTTCTTTTTACGTCTATACATTTGGATCACTGATTGGGCCTTTAAACTGTAAGATATCCATGTAATTCAGATGTAAAGAAAGCTGATGGCAGGGCGGGATGCATGATCTAATTTCTGTAATGGAAAAGGTTAAGAAGCTAAGCTCACACTACACAATAATCGTTTTTATCTCAATTATCTTGTTGTCATGATCATGGGAAGCCAAAATCGTGATTGAAATTTAAACTGGATTAATCGCCCAGCTCTAGTGTATAGGATTCTACACATAGGCTACTCCAGCATTTGTTTCCAAGTGGGCAATATTTCTTGTATTTCTGATAGGGCTGCACAATATGGACAAAAAAGCATATTGCTTCATCATTTAACAAGATCGCAGGTTGCAATTTGACTCCTGGTATTGTTTGTTCAAGTCTTTAAATGTCTGTCTTTAAAGTCTACATTACCTTTGTGACCCTTTAAAGGTCAGAGTAACTGCCCGGTTTGACCTTTCTTTGACCTCCATACCAGAAAGATGAGAATCGTTTAACTTTTGTTTGACTGATTATTTTTCTCAGGGATTAAATTGATCATGTAGTTTTGACTGTTGGATTGATTTTCACTGAGATACACCTAAAAATGGCCAAAAGCCGGGAAATGTCAGCTGTGATACTTTTTAGAGTTATAGTTTTGGACGGGGAAAACGATGGTGAAAGGAGTTGGTGACTACAGCACCACGTTACTGTCTGACACGTTGCCACTAGTTTCTTCTTTAGGAGCCCAGCCAGGTTCCTCATGTTTCCTGAGTATTTATTTAGTAATCCACACTGCTGAATTATTCCAGAGAGGGGAGTAAATATCCTCATTGTCTTTTTCCTGGCTGCTTGCCATTTTCTGCCTGGTGCCGCTACTTAGCACTGTTTGAATGTTTAGGAAGGAGGTGCTGCTAGCTAGTGTCACTGTTTGAATGTTTAGGAAGGAGGTGCTGCTAGAGCGTCACTGTTTGAATGTTTAGGAAGGAGGTGCTGCTAGAGCGTCACTGTTTGAATGTTTAGGAAGGAGGTGCTGCTAGCTAGTGTCACTGTTTGAATGTTTAGGAAGGAGGTGCTGCTAGCTAGTAGCACTGTTTGAATGTTTAGGAAGGAGGTGCTGCTAGCTAGTGTCACTGTTTGAATGTTTAGGAAAGAGGTGCTGCTAGCTAGTGTCACTGTTTGAATGTTTAGGAAGGAGGTGCTGCTAGCTAGTGTCACTGTTTGAATGTTTAGGAAAGAGGTGCTGCTAGCTAGTGTCACTGTTTGAATGTTTAGGAAGGAGGTGCTGCTAGCTAGTGTCACTGTTTGAATGTTTAGGAAAGAGGTGCTGCTAGCTAGTGTCACTGTTTGAATGTTTAGGAAGGAGGTGCTGCTAGCTAGTGTCACTGTTTGAATGTTTAGGAAGGAGGTGCTGCTAGCTAGTGTCACTGTTTGAATGTTTAGGAAAGAGGTGCTGCTAGCTAGTGTCACTGTTTGAATGTTTAGGAAGGAGGTGCTGCTAGCTAGTGTCACTGTTTGAATGTTTAAGAAGGAGGTGCTGCTAGCTAGTGTCACTGTTTGAATGTTTAGGAAAGAGGTGCTGCTAGCTAGTGTCACTGTTTGAATGTTTAGGAAGGAGGTGCTGCTAGCTAGTGTCACTGTTTGAATGTTTAGGAAGGAGGTGCTGCTAGCTAGTGTCACTGTTTGAATGTTTAGGAAAAAGGTTCTGCTAGCTAGTGTCACTGTTTGAATGTTTAGGAAGGAGGTGCTGCTAGCTAGTGTCACTGTTTGAATGTTTAGGAAAGAGGTGCTGCTAGCTAGTGTCACTGTTTGAATGTTTAGGAAGGAGGTGCTGCTAGCTAGTGTCACTGTTTGAATGTTTAGGAAAGAGGTGCTGCTAGCTAGTGTCACTGTTTGAATGTTTAGGAAGGAGGTGCTGCTAGAGCGTCACTGTTTGAATGTTTAGGAAGGAGGTGCTGCTAGCTAGTGTCACTGTTTGAATGTTTAGGAAGGAGGTGCTGCTAGAGCGTCACTGTTTGAATGTTTAGGAAGGAGGTGCTGCTAGAGCGTGCGTCACTGTTTGAATGTTTAGGAAGGAGGTGCTGCTAGAGCGTCACTGTTTGAATGTTTAGGAAGGAGGTGCTGCTAGCTAGTAGCACTGTTTGAATGTTTAGGAAGGAGGTGCTGCTAGCTAGTAGCACTGTTTGAATGTTTAGGAAGGAGGTGCTGCTAGAGCGTCACTGTTTGAATGTTTAGGAAGGAGGTGCTGCTAGCTAGTGTCACTGTTTGAATGTTTAGGAAGGAGGTGCTGCTAGCTAGTGTCACTGTAACTGAGGGGTACAATTCCCTGACTGTATTGATAAGTATGGTATTATTAAACCACTACCGCTTGTACTTTAACTTCTGGCCATCCAGTACATGATATAGATATGATGAACACTTTCCCACCTGATGAAACGAAGTCCACACAAATGTATAAATCGAATATTTTATATAGCAAAGGGTATATACAACGTTCACTTAATGACATTTATGATTTGAAATGCACTTGTAAGGCAAATGAGTATTCGTAGGTAAATCAACATTGAATGTCCAAGCTCTGGTTACGCAGGGAGCAAGTATACAACCTGGTTCTTTAGGGAACTATAGCGATGGTACTTAAATGATTATAGCTGGATACACTAAAGGGGGGGGGGGGGTCCCACTGGTTGTAAGACAGTAGGGGGGGTTAGGAGAGCCGCTGGCGGTATCCCATCTGGCCGACGATTTCTTGGGAGAATTCAGAGTGCTGAACACGGTGCCCACAGAACCTCGGTCCGCAGATGAATACAGCTGGGCCCTCTGGTGGACGGTAGCTGCCGGTCCACAACGAAGAGACGTGAGGCGACCTCACTCGGGGTAGAGCGCCGTCTCACCTGGACTCCTCTCCGGGGGGTAGTTCCAACACTCAGCAGTGTTGGCCGTTATCCATGGAATAATCAAAGCACCCAAAGCATGTAGATAATCCAAGCCGTGGAAGGCTCACCGTCGTCCGGGTAAAGTAATCCAATGTACAGGTCCACTCGTCCTGGCCCGGAGCTCCTCGGATGCAAGCACCACACGTGGTCTGCCCAGCCTGGTTAAGACTCCAGATAACGTCAGGAACGATGGGGGTACTGCTCACTTTATAACTCTAACCGAACAATGCACCATACATAATAGACTATTATTAGCTTAATAGAAATACGTCCAACTCGACGGTATAGTGCCAAACTATGACAATTCAACTATTAATCCACACGATGTCTCAATGCCTATTCTGAGGCCAAGTAGGCCTTACTGCACCACACGTGCGTCGTGGGTGAGGCTTCGCGTCTGTTACTAGGTTGGAGGGTAAAGGACTAATGGACTACAAAGAAAATTCTACTTTACTTGCGCCATATATATATGCGCTGTGAACAAATAGTACCATTCGTATTTCGCCAGACGTATTCCTACGCGGAACCGGGCTTGTAACGACATGTTTGTCGGCACGATTGAACTTGAACCAAGGGGCATGGCTGCTGGCGCCAGGTTCTCGTCCAATGGTAGAATGAAACTATTATGGGCTGTTAGTAGACTAAAGGGATATTCAGTGCATATTGTACAAGGAATATACAGGGGATATCAAACGATATACAAATACTATTAAATATATATCCATAAATAAATATATATATTCGGTTTAATCTGATCCTTCACAACAGCCGCCCCCTAATTAGTCCCACCTAATTAGCTAAGCAGAGACAGATTAACCGCACTGTCTACCACTCAAGGTCCGCTGTAAGGGTCAGTCAACTCACAAAGTCATGGGGTCATGGTCGTCATCGATAGTGTCTGGGAGTCTGGGCAGTTCTATTAGCCTCGCCACAGGTCGTGTGTAAGTTCGCCCTTGGACGAGCACTTCAGCTGCTCGGACCTTGCCATCGGCATCGGTGATCACTTTGCTTACGCGGCCAGCCGGCCACATAGCTCTGGGTAGTGACTGGTCGATAATCATGACGACTGTTCCTTCTGTCAAATTGTCTCTCTCTTTTACCCACTTCTGGCGGGTCTGTAGAGACGGTAGGTAGTGGAGTAGGAAGCTGTTCCAAAACTTGTCAGCTAGCACTTGACTGTACCTCCACATTCTTCGGCCGTTCGCTTCTTCAGGCCTGTACATTGTCTGGGGTAGCGCGGGGTCCAGCCGCCCCATTAAGAGTGTGTTGGGGGTGACTGGGTCGACATCTGCTACATCACTGGAGACGTAGCCGAGGGGCTTGGAGTTCAATACTCCCTCGATCTCCGTGAGGACTGTCATTAGGACTTCTTCCGCCACAGTCTGGGCCCCAAGCACGGCGTACAGGGCTGTCTTTATAGAACGTACTTCTCGTTCCCAGGTTCCACCGAAGTGGGGTGCGTTCGGGGGATTAAACTGGAAGTCAATCTGGGATGGAGCGAGGTGGGTCTTAAGTTCTGGGCCCATAGCTTGGAAGCTCTCTCTCAGCTCTCTTTCTCCGCCTTTGAAGTTTGTCCCGTGATCAGACAACAATGTAGACGGTTTTCCTTTCCGTGATGTGAATCTTCGGAAGGCCATAAGGAATGAGTCTGTGCTCATGGTCGGAAGGAGTTCGATATGTATCGCTCTGGTGGTCATGCATTTGAATACAATACCCCACCGCTTCTCGGTTCCTCTTCCTCTCTTTATATACAACGGGCCAAAACAGTCCATGCCTGTGGAGTGGAATGGCTTGTCGCCGAGTCGGAGGCGACAGGGAGGTATGTCAGCCATCCGGGGTATGCTGGGCTGCGCGCGCCACTTTCGGCAGTCTAGACAGGTTCGCTGGAAGCGTCGCACCGCTTCTCTTCCTTGAAGTATCCAATAGCGACGTCTGATCTCCGCGAAGACTCTCTCTGCTCCTGCGTGGTGTACATCCTCGTCGTATTTCTTTATGATCAGCTCTGTGACCTTGTGTCGGCTGTTCAAGACTATCGGGTACTTAACGTCATCCGGTAGATCGGGGGCTCTCCGCAGACGACCACCCACTCTGATGAGATTATGGGCGTCACTCTCGGGTGCCAGGTGGAGCAGTCTGCTGTCTGATGGGACGGGCTTTCCTCCCTTTAGACAGTCTAGCTCATCAGGGAACGAGTCTCTCTGGGCTCGTTGTAGTAGAAGAAGTTCTGCTTCTTCGTAGTCAGCTGCTGAAATGTCAGTGGTGGACTGAATCTCTGGGTGGTGCCACAGGAATGTCTTTAGCTGTGCACTCTGTAGGGTAATGCAGTCATCTATGTTGGGGTCTGTGGAGGCGACTGTGCTCAGTCCACAGAACATAGGTTTCTTGTTCTCAGCCTCCTCTTGCTTCCCGTGGGGTGGGCGTAGGCCACTCTTCTTCCGGGAGCTTGAGGAATTCTGGTCCGTCACTGTAGATGTTGCGACGGGTGAGGTCATCCAGGGACATTCCCCGGGTGATGACGTCAGCTGGGTTGTGTTTGGTGTCCACATACCGCCAGCTCGCTGCTTCTGTTAACTCTGACTCCCACGAAGACCTTGTATCTGCATGAATCAGACTTGATCCATGTGAGTACTGTCGTGGAATCTGACCACAAGATTGTTCTGTGCACCGGAATGGTGAGTTCACGTTGGATTAACGTGGCTAGATGCGCTCCTGCTAGGGCTGCGCAGAGCTCTAGACGCGGGATAGATTGTTGCTTTCGTGGGGCTATTCTTGAGCGAGCCAGGATGAAAGCAGTGTGTATCTCTCCTCCCCTCTCTTGGGCACGCAAGTAGGCCACCGATCCATAGGCTACTTCGGAGGCGTCACTGAAGACGTGTAGATCCATCTTGCATGTCTCTGGCCTCACCGTGGGTGGGAAGTAGCTGCGGCGTATATTGACGCCTGGGAGTGAGCGGAGTTCCGTCTCCCACTCTCTCCATGTGGAGGCAAGGTGTGCGGGTATTGGGTCGTCCCAGCCCTGGTCCTTGTCCCATAGTGCTCGTACAATCATCTTTGCCCTGGTGGTGTAAGGTAGAATACATCCCAACGGGTCATATTGTCTGGCGAGTGTTCTGTACACACTCCGTCTGGTGGTCGGTATCGCCGTCGACCTTCCCTGCTCCGTGGTCAGGGGTTTGTGTCTATAGTGGAGCGAGTCTGTTTTGAAGCGCCAGACTAGTCCTAGTGTCATTTCTTGGGCTTCTCCTGGGATTGTCGCCATCCAGGTCTCGCTGCTGGCAGCCTTGTCCGCGGGGGAGAGACTGCGCAATACGTGCGGGTCACTGCTGGCCCACTGCCTGAGATCAAAGCCGCCTTTGATCAGGGATGCGCGTAGCTTGATTAGGAGAGCCTCGGCTTCTTCTTGAGTCGAAACGCTTTGTAAACAGTTGTCCACGTAGAAACTGTTCTTCACACTGTGTCGGACCTCTTCATCTGCTGCTGGGTCCTCTGCGACGTGTTTCTGTAGTGCAAATGTAGCACAGCACGGGCTGCATGTGGTTCCGAAGGGGAGTACTTCCCACTGGTAGATGGCTGGGTTCTCATCTCCGATCCTCTCTCTCCATAGGAACCGCAGCAGGGGCTTGTCCTCCTCCACTAGTCTCACCTGCAGGAACATCCCTTTGATATCCCCGCTGATAGCCACCTTGTCCTGGCGGAAGCGTAGTAGCACGCCTAGTAGAGAGGGGCCGAGTGTGGGGCCGGGCAAGAGCTCTTTATTCAGATTTTGGGATCCGATCTGGTAGCTGCAGTTAAACACAATGCGATCCTTGCCGTTGTGGTGGACCTTGTGGTGCGGCACGTACCATGATTCGGTCGTCTGATCGGCCTCTTTAATGTCAATCTTTGTCACGTGTCCCGCTGTGATTAGCTTCTCAATCTCAGCGCGGTACACACTCTCTTGAGCGGGGTCTTTGGCTAGGCGCCGCTCTGTGTTCAATAGATACCGCTCCGTGGCGTCTTTCTTTGCGTAAAAGGTGGGCATTCCCTCTCGCCTCAGGAGTGGAGTTGCGTATCTCATCACTCCGCCGACTGTGACTCTCTTTGTCCCTTGCTCGAGTAGGTTGATGGCGTAAATGTCTTCTTTAGAACGAATGTCTTTCTTTTCGTTCTTAAAGGGCATTGTCTCTAGTGTCCATAGCCTCTCGACATGCTGCAGGAGAGTGGTGTCTTCTTCTGTCGTTCTGGAGTGGAGGCAGCTAGTGGCTGCTGTTCGGTTGAGAGATTTAGCGAGGGGGCCTTGTAGTGTCCACCCTAGGCGGGTCTCGACTGCTGCAGGACAGCCTCGGGGTCCTGTATGGACCCGGTCAATCGGGACGATGAGGTCTGCATGGTCGGAGCCTATCAGCAGGGTCGGGGTGGCGCCGTCTATGAGCGGGATAGGTAGTTGACGCAGGTGCACATATTTATCCATCAGCTTGGCGATGGGGTAGGTGTACTGCGATAGTCCTATTTCTTGGCTGGTGAAAGCATTTGTAATCCTATACCGTCGCTCTGGCTGCCCGCTTGCTGCGATAGTGAAGGAGACATTCTCGCCCTTTATCGTCTTTAAATCTCTTCTTATTGTCCGAATCGTCATTTGGTTCTCGCTCCCCCGCAGTCCCAGCTGGGCTGCAGCGGACGTGAGCAGAAGGGTCTTCTCTGACCCGTCATCAAGGACGGCGTAAGTGTCCATGACTTTATCTTGGTAGCTCAATGTCACACGGACTACCTTTAAGAGCACTTGGGCGCCGCTGCTGCTGGCGGGGTCAATATACATGACACTTGCCTTGGTGCCGCTCGATGGTGCAGGTGCAGGCCTTCTTCTGTTACTGTCGTGTAATACATCTAGATGGGCTCCGTCGCACCGACTGCACCTTTTCTTTAGGCGGCATTCGGCTGCCATGTGACTGCGCGCACATCGGTAACAGCGCCTGTTGGACTTTATCCATTGACTCACTTCTTCTGCATTCATCTTTGTGAACAGGTCACATTGTGACAGCCAGTGTTCTTTCTCACAGTAGGGGCACACCATCTTCCACTTCTCTTTTCTCGAGGGGGTACTGTGGCTCTTACTGCTCGGTACTGACTCTGATTGGTGCATGACAGTCACCGATCTTCTTCCATCGTTTATTCTCCTGGGTCCCTCTCTGGAGCTTGGCGTGCTCCGCACGAACGTATCCAGTCGTAAGCTGCTGACTTCTCTCGCCAGGAAGTCGGCTAGATCAAGGAGGGATGGTTCGGGACCGTTAGGATCACGGTGGTCTCTCTGCCGCCTAAAACGCTCTTGTCTTGCGGGTGGCAGCTTCTCTAAAATCCTCTCGACGTTAGAGTTGGCGTATAGCTCGTGCATGCCCTTTTCCCGTTGCGCTCCCAGCATCCCTACCAGGGACTGCACTTTGATTGACAGGTCGTCTAATGAGCGATTGTCTGTTGCTGGGGGTAGGCGATCAATATGCCTTATCTCTTGGATTACGTAATCCCATATACGTCCATATCTCTGGTCCAGCGCTGCTAGAGCCGCGGTGTATGGGGTCGTAGAGGTGGCATAGGCTAGCGCTATATTGTGCGCTCGCGGTACTTTCAGGTGCTTCAGTAATATTGCATACTTGTGGCGTTCATCAGCGACATCCACCATCATTGTCTCTAAGCACATCCGGAGCTCCGTGTACTGTGCTCGATTCTCATAGGTGAAGTCTGGAAACGTCGGCGTGGCAATGTATGACGCCGTGGATGGCTGATACATCGGCGAGCGTTGGGGGAGAGACCTCCTAGGCGAGTCTCCTCTTGCGCCTCTCTGTGGGCTGGTACCGGCAGGGTACCATGGCCCGCTGGTCCAGGTGCTATTCCTCGGGGCTGGTCGTGCGTCGTGCTCACCCGTGAATAGAGTCGGGGGTCTGTAGCGCAGCGCCGCGGGGGTATAGCCTGGGCTGTACTGGACCTCCTGGTCCGGTGGAGTACTGTGCTGTCGTCGGGCTTGGTTCTCCTCCTCTCCCTCTTCTTCTTCTATCAGGTCCTCTAGATCCTGTAGTCGTTTATTTAGCTTCTCCGCAGTGTATGCCGCTCCTTCCTTGTAGCTGGGTCTCGCTTGGACCGGTCTGGGAAGGGGGTCTGCGGGGGGTATAGGCTTGGTCTGTTGGTCAAGTTCAGGGTCGCTTGCTCGGTTAGGAGACGCTGCCCTTGACTGTTGTCTCGACGAGTTCCTTGAACCCCTGGCGGAGGGAGAGGGTGTTGCCTTGAGGATCAGCTGCTCCATTAGCTGCGCTTGTAACTTGTCGCGCTCGGCTTCGCGCTTGGTGAGATCTGCTTCTCTTTGGGCACCGGCAGCGGCGCGCTGGGCGTCGGCCCGGTCTCTTGCCATATTCTCTTCCGTCTGAAGGCATCTCATCTCCAGGCGTATGCGCTCTTCTTCGCTCCGTTGCTGCGCTTGGAGTTGTTCGCGCTCGATAAGCATCTGTGCTTGGAGTCGATCGCGTTCGCCCTGAAGTCGATCGCGTTCACCCTGAAATCGATCGCGTTCGGTAGAGGCTGTCAGGCTGACGAGGAACGCCTGTTGTAGCATCCTCTCCGCTTCGCTGGGGGAAGACGGTTGTAGAGGTGAGCCGCTCCTGGGCTTGGTCAGTTACATTAGAACCCACTAGGGCCTCTGTGGTCGGGGAAACCTGGTCGTTAAGGTCAGACATAATTTTACTTTCTACTTTTACCGCGTTTACCGTTTGTTGAAGGCTAGGTAGTTGACTGACAGCGTAATCCTCTAAGTACTGAGGTGGCTGTCGTCTGCGCTGCGGGCGTTCTACGTTAGGAGGACCGTTTCGTGGAGTGTTCATCATAGGCCATTTCAATATTAATAACACTATATTAATATTACACTAGTTACCATCCGGCTCGAAGGACCAATTGTAACTGAGGGGTACAATTCCCTGACTGTATTGATAAGTATGGTATTATTAAACCACTACCGCTTGTACTTTAACTTCTGGCCATCCAGTACATGATATAGATATGATGAACACTTTCCCACCTGATGAAACGAAGTCCACACAAATGTATAAATCGAATATTTTATATAGCAAAGGGTATATACAACGTTCACTTAATGACATTTATGATTTGAAATGCACTTGTAAGGCAAATGAGTATTCGTAGGTAAATCAACATTGAATGTCCAATCTCTGGTTTACGCAGGGAGCAAGTATACAACCTGGTTCTTTAGGGAACTATAGCGATGGTACTTAAATGATTATAGCTGGATACACTAAAGGGGGGGGGGGTCCCGCTGGTTGTAAGACAGTAGGGGGGGTTAGGAGAGCCGCTGGCGGTATCCCATCTGGCCGACGATTTCTTGGGAGAATTCAGAGTGCTGAACACGGTGCCCACAGAACCTCGGTCCGCAGATGAATACAGCTGGGCCCTCTGGTGGACGGTAGCTGCCGGTCCACAACGAAGAGACGTGAGGCGACCTCACTCGGGGTAGAGCGCCGTCTCACCTGGACTCCTCTCCGGGGGGTAGTTCCAACACTCAGCAGTGTTGGCCGTTATCCATGGAATAATCAAAGCACCCAAAGCATGTAGATAATCCAAGCCGTGGAAGGCTCGCCGTCGTCCGGGTAAAGTAATCCAATGTACAGGTCCACTCGTCCTGGCCCGGAGCTCCTCGGATGCAAGCACCACACGTGGTCTGCCCAGCCTGGTTAAGACTCCAGATAACGTCAGGAACGATGGGGGTACTGCTCACTTTATAACTCTAACCGAACGATGCACCATACATAATAGACTATTATTAGCTTAATAGAAATACGTCCAACTCGACGGTATAGTGCCAAACTATGACAATTCAACTATTAATCCACACGATGTCTCAATGCCTATTCTGAGGCCAAGTAGGCCTTACTGCACCACACGTGCGTCGTGGGTGAGGCTTCGCGTCTGTTACTAGGTTGGAGGGTAAAGGACTAATGGACTAAAAGAAAATTCTACTTTACTTGCGCCATATATATATGCGCTGTGAACAAATAGTACCATTCGTATTTCGCCAGACGTATTCCTACGCGGAACCGGGCTTGTAACGACATGTTTGTCGGCACGATTGAACTTGAACCAAGGGGCATGGCTGCTGGCGCCAGGTTCTCGTCCAATGGTAGAATGAAACTATTATGGGCTGTTAGTAGACTAAAGGGATATTCAGTGCATATTGTACAAGGAATATACAGGGGATATCAAACGATATACAAATACTATTAAATATATATCCATAAATAAATATATATATTCGGTTTAATCTGATCCTTCACAACAGTCACTGTTTGAATGTTTAGGAAGGAGGTGCTGCTAGCTAGTGTCACTGTTTGAATGTTTAGGAAGGAGGTGCTGCTAGCTAGTGTCACTGTTTGAATGTTTAAGAAGGAGGTGCTGCTAGCTAGTGTCACTGTTTGAATGTTTAGGAAGGAGGTGCTGCTAGCTAGTGTCACTGTTTGAATGTTTAGGAAGGAGGTGCTGCTAGCTAGTGTCACTGTTTGAATGTTTAAGAAGGAGGTGCTGCTAGCTAGTGTCACTGTTTGAATGTTTAGGAAGGAGGTGCTGCTAGCTAGTGTCACTGTTTGAATGTTTAAGAAGGAGGTGCTGCTAGCTAGTAGCACTGTTTGAATGTTTAGGAAAGAGGTGCTGCTAGCTAGTGTCACTGTTTGAATGTTTAGGAAGGAGGTGCTGCTAGCCAGTAGCACTGTTTGAATGTTTAGGAAGGAGGTGCTGCTAGCTAGTAGCACTGTTTGAATGTTTAGGAAGGAGGTGCTGCTAGCTAGTAGCACTGTTTGAATGTTTAGGAAGGAGGTGCTGCTAGTGTCACTGTTTGAATGTTTAAGAAGGAGGTGCTGCTAGCTAGTGTCACTGTTTGAATGTTTAGGAAGGAGGTGCTGCTAGTGTCACTGTTTGAATGTTTAAGAAGGAGGTGCTGCTAGCTAGTGTCACTGTTTGAATGTTTAGGAAGGAGGTGCTGCTAGCTAGTAGCACTGTTTGAATGTTTAGGAAGGAGGTGCTGCTAGCTAGTGTCACTGTTTGAATGTTTAAGAAGGAGGTGCTGCTAGCTAGTAGCACTGTTTGAATGTTTAGGAAAGAGGTGCTGCTAGCTAGTGTCACTGTTTGAATGTTTAGGAAGGAGGTGCTGCTAGCCAGTAGCACTGTTTGAATGTTTAGGAAGGAGGTGCTGCTAGCTAGTAGCACTGTTTGAATGTTTAGGAAGGAGGTGCTGCTAGCTAGTAGCACTGTTTGAATGTTTAGGAAGGAGGTGCTGCTAGCTAGTAGCACTGTTTGAATGTTTAGGAAGGACGTGCTGCTAGCTAGTGTCACTGTTTGAATGTTTAGGAAGGAGGTGCTGCTAGTAGCACTGTTTGAATGTTTAGGAAGGAGGTGCTGCTAGCTAGTAGCACTGTTTGAATGTTTAGGAAGGACGTGCTGCTAGCTAGTGTCACTGTTTGAATGTTTAGGAAGGAGGTGCTGCTAGCTAGTGTCACTGTTTGAATGTTTAGGAAGGAGGTGCTGCTAGCTAGTAGCACTGTTTGAATGTTTAGGAAAGAGGTGCTGCTAGCTAGTGTCACTGTTTGAATGTTTAGGAAGGAGTTACTGCTAGCTAGTAGCACTGTTTGAATGTTTAGGAAGGAGGTGCTGCTAGCTAGTAGCACTGTTTGAATGTTTAGGAAAGAGGTGCTGCTAGCTAGTGTCACTGTTTGAATGTTTAGGAAGGAGGTGCTGCTAGAGCGTCACTGTTTGAATGTTTAGGAAGGAGGTGCTGCTAGCTAGTAGCACTGTTTGAATGTTTAGGAAGGAGGTGCTGCTAGCTAGTAGCACTGTTTGAATGTTTAGGAAAGAGGTGCTGCTAGCTAGTAGCACTGTTTGAATGTTTAGGAAGGAGGTGCTGCTAGCTAGTAGCACTGTTTGAATGTTTAGGAAAGTGGTGCTGCTAGCTAGTAGCACTGTTTGAATGTTTAAGAAGGAGGTGCTGCTAGCTAGTAGCACTGTTTGAATGTTTAGGAAGGAGGTGCTGCTAGCTAGTGTCACTGTTTGAATGTTTAGGAAGGAGGTGCTGCTAGCTAGTAGCACTGTTAGAATGTTTAGGAAGGAGGTGCTGCTAGCTAGTAGCACTGTTAGAATGTTTAAGAAGGAGGTCCTGCTAGCTAGTGTCACTGTTTGAATGTTTATAGGAAGGAGGTGCTGCTAGCTAGTAGCACTGTTCAAGTTCAAGTTTCTTTATTAGTTGTCATACAGAAATTCAGGATACTTTTGTATGAAATGCTTCTTTCTGTTTTGCTCCTGAGAGTGTGCTAGGTAAACAAATAAGATAATTATAAAAAGTATAATAAGTATAAAATAGAAAGTCAAGTACTTAAACAAGTGTAAACAAGACAAACATTTTCAATATACATATGTACAATATACAATGCAGAGTAGTTACAGTACAATATAAATGGGATGAGGTAGCTCGGTGGTGTACCTGCGGCACGGTGGTGTAGTGGTTAACACTGTCGCCTCACAGCAAGAAGGTCCAGGGTTCGATTCCCACTTGGGGACCAGGTTTCCATGATGCCAGTTACCCAGGTGGGGTATCTCCCAGGCCTTTCTGTGTGGAGTTTGCATGTTCTCCCCGTGCTCGCAAGGGTTTCCCCCCCCCGATAAGATAAACCCAATGGAAAAACATGCACAACAATAGATCGCTAACGCTGTGGCGTCCTTGACGAAGACGGACAGGAGCACATGGATTGGTCCCCTGGCGCGGCTCACGTTGACGCCTGTCTGCTCCCGGCTGCCCTTGGGGGGGAAGGACGACGGGATGGGTTAATCGCAGATACGAATTGCATGTGTGCCGATTGATGACCTCTGAGCAGGTCCTAAATTATTATTATTATAGCTTGTGGTGCAATATACAATGCAGAGGTTCCAATACAGTATAAATGGGAGGAGGTGGAAGGAGGTGCTGCTTGTTCCAGGTTCTCACTTTTAACTACAAACCCTCCCAAGAAATAAGGGGAAAAGAAAAGGGGAAGCAGAGTCAATGAAATAGGAGTAGATTCACCAAAGGATTTTAAAAGACTATCCGAAATGAACTATACTGTATGGAGCTCTGATACTAAGGATCAAATCAGACATAGCAAGATGGATCCTACTGCCTTTTCTAGGTCTCAATTAAAATGAACATACTACCAAGGTTACTGTATCTCTTCCAGACACTGCCTGTAAAGGTCACAGAAACAATTCAGTGGGACAAAATTATTTCAAGATGTATATGGCAGGGGAAAATACCTAAAATTGGACTCAAAACAATGAAACTATGAAAAGATAAAGTGGGAATGGCCATCCCCTGCCATAATGATTGCTATTAGGCAGCTCAACTAAGACCATTGGTGTGTTGGTGTAATCCTGACTATAATGCAAAATGGAAGGACATAGAAAGTGACTTGGTGAGAGGAGTACCGATTCAGGCACTGATTGGAGACTGGGGCCTGATGAAGAACCTGACCGAAAACCCATGGATCAAATGACCACTCAAGATATGCAATGAGATATTAAAAATGTGAGACATGAGGGAAGGGTGTTGAGAGAGACACAGACTTCATCCCCAACGGGTGAGTCAGATGGTACCAACGGAGGGAGAATGGATGGAAGTGATCTATGAGATCTGTGTGAGGTTAAGGTTGAGGAGATGACAGAAGGAAAGGTTTGAGGAGAGGTGGAGGAGATGGCGGGAATTGGTGAGAATCATATGGAGAACATATGGAAGAGAAAAGAATAATGAATGAATTTTGTTTTGTTTTTTCCTTTAAATTTGTGTTATTATTTCATTTATTTTGTTATTTTTTTGAGTGTTGTTTCTGTTTGTCTGTTTTGTATTGAAAAATTGGAAAAGAAAAAGATTGAGCACAAAAATTTGTAGATATTCTTTTATTATTTTATATTCTAATATCAATATATATTCTATATATTGTCCAGCCCCCCCCCCCCCCATTTCCGACATATGACCTCCTACAGAAGTGGTTGAAGACAGATTTGGTGAGCCTCGTGAGGGCTTATTTGTTTGTGGAATTTCCTGAGGATTAGGTGCATTCCATGCCCTGTTGACCAGAACCAGTCTTGATAATAGTGGTTTTATAAAACAGGCTAAGTACGTGCAGTTAGGACTCAGAACAGCATTATATGATTCATGCTTATCCTTTGTCTTAACACATTGAGTGCCAGCAGGGGGCGCACTATTTATCGCTTGAATGCCAGCATTTTGGGACTGATTTTCCGATATTTCATGATTTTCGCAGAGCTATTTCTATATTCTATATTATGGCTATGAGTCTAATACGCCCGTCGCTTATCAATGACTTGCTTGCAGTCAACATGTACGAAACGGATTGTTTTTTCATCTGTACATTTCCATTTTATACCGTTTTGAAAAACGGAAGTCTTTGGAAATTTCTAGATTATTTTTTTTTATTCCGCAGGAATCGCCCTTTAGTGTAATACACACAACACGTTGTCATTTTCCGGCTGATTTATGATCGTTTTCAAATAAACGCTAGATTATCGATAGTATATGTGTACGCTAGAGAAGCGGGCTGAAAAATCGATTATCTATGACCTGGTCAGCACTAACGTCATATACACACATACACACATAGGGGACACGTTGTGAAATATGTGAAAAAAACATCCGATTACCCCAAGACTGGTAAAATTGATTCCTTACCTCAGATGTTCTGCAAAAAGATTATTCCAATTCCTGATCGCCATTCCAAATATCGATCGCGTTTATTGATCCAACGTTATGTACTCGAAACTAGGGCTGTCTTAAATTCTTCGAAGCTTCGAAGCTTCATTCGATGGCACGAGCTTCGAACATAAAAAAAAATCAGTTTACATTTAAAAAAAAAATTATTATAATTTTTTGCCTCAAATCTTGCGCCTCCATTCCAATGAAACTAAAGTAAGCGGCGCCTTCAAGCCTCCATTCCAATGAAACGAAAGTAAGCGGCGCCTCGACTCCACTTCTCTACAACAAGCACGTGGAGATTATCTGTGTTGAAAACAACAAGGACATGTGCAGCAGACATGTCGATGAAGAAGTCATCAGACGTGTGGTTACACTTTAAAATATGCAAAGACAATGCCCAAAAAGCAGAGTGCCAGATATGCCAGAAGAAAATGGCATATCACAACTCTACAACAACTTTGTCAAATCACCTAAAAAACGTAAGTATCGTTGTACACGACGGCGACGCCACACAAAACATTAATAAGGCTATGCCTATGCTGCTATGACTAATGTGTTACCAAGTTGGCTAATTTAATTGTAATCATCTGCTTTTGTAGGTGCATTGTCTGATATAATTATAAATGATAAATTATAAATTAAATATAATATAATTGTTTGCTTGATAGACGAAGGTTGCAACATAATTATGTAATGTCATGTCGTTGGCTGTGAGAGCAGCCCCACTGCACCCAGGCAGTGCAGCCGAGTGAAACCTTGTTGGCTGCGTCACAGTCACGAAAGGGGCTACTTAATTAATGAATCCAATCCACTTTATTTATAGCACATTTAAAAACAACAAAGTTTACCAAAGTGCTGTACAAGTCCCACAACATAAGAAAAAAAATAATATATATATATATAAATAAATATTATAATTAACACTTTAAGTGCAGAAAACATGTTTAGGCGTCTTTCCTAGCCATGCTAAAGTTGCCGAGGACGCCCTAACTCGTCTTAATATTAATATTTAAAAAATCTGTGATCGAAATCATATTTTTCCTCCACAGCCCTGAGACACAGTGCTGGCCTCCTCTCAAACCTCTAGCGGTTCAAGAGCGCCATCTGGTGGCCGATCGGCAGAAGCGCCAAACAGGAAGTCATGTGGATGAAGTGGTGATCGTCCATATTACTTCCGGGCACTCTCTATAGGTCCCGGGACTCGATCTCGACACAATACATAGCGATCCGTTGCCAATAACTCGATAAACAACATGATTTGGACGTATATACTATTATACAACCTGGAAATAGATCGCGTATTTCTACATCCCATAATATGAATATTTCAGTTCCACGCTCATCGTCCAACGGCGCGAGGAAGATACGGTAAGATTCAGCGTTATTTTTGAACGTGTTCGATATAAACTGCTCTGATGATCATATCACCCACACTAGATGAATGATATAACACTGCCCACGGAATTATAAGCGATCCCCCGCCCATCCGGTCATCATCAGATGATACGTAGAAACTTCTAGAAGTACGTCCAATTGACATTTTTGATCTCGCACAGATTCCTACCAAACTGTATTTAAGCATTACATCACACGCAGGAGTGGTTTGTGACCAATAAACCATGCCTAGGGGTGGTTGTTAGGCCCGAGGCGCAGCCGAGGGTCGTTAGACCCCCCTAGGCATGGTTTATTGGTCACAAATCACGACTGCACGTGGTGTAAAGCTTTTATACAACTGCCAGATTCATCCAACCTTATTTCTATACAATAAACACACATTAATCGAAGATTTATTGAAAAAACCATCCGCCAGAAAAAGTAGTTCCCACAACTCCATGTGGAAGCAGCTTGAAGTGCATCCAACCAAACTAACACATCCAACTGTGTATTATTGGAATGATTGAGAGAAGTTGCCTCATGTGGAAGCAGCTTGAAGTGCATCCAACCAACTAACACATCCAACTGTGTATTATTGGAATGATTGATTGAAAATGTATTAAAACGTTTTCTTTGCCCTATAGGAAAAAAACGTTTTCTTCGCCCTATTTTTTTATTTATTTCTTTTAGCCTAAACTTAACCAGTTGGAAACCAGGGGTACAGTAATAAAATTAGCAATCAACCAATCAATCAATTCAATAGACCATGCTCACTTAAAACAGCGCTGCTTCTCTCTCAGTCTGACTCCCCCGCTGTTGCAGACAGGAGTGTGTGTGTGTGTGTGTGTGCGTGTGTGTGTGTGTGTGTGTCACAGTGTGTGTGTGCGTGTGTGTGTGTGTGTGTGTATGTGTGTGTGTGTGTGTGTGTGTGTGTATGTGTGTGTTTGTGGGTACGCCAGCGTCGGACAGTGTGAGAGAGAACGCTGCAGTCGGAAAGTAGGAAGGAAGAAATTTAAATCAATCAATTAATCTATCAATCAATCCGCGATTTTTCTTTTGTTCTAGATTGAGTCAAGACCCATCAATTACATCATCCAACATTGTTTAAAATACTAACACATTCCCCTTGACAGAATCGCTTCATATTTAGTCGTTATGGTGCTTTCAACATAACCATTTGTTCTCCGCGATCCTGTTTTCTCCCGGAGTGAGCCGGGGAGGGTTATGTGATTTGGTTGTGGGCGGGTCCTGAGCCCAGGACCGTGGATTGTTACCAATAAAGACGTGTGAATGGCCAATCAGAATCGAGAAATTTGCATGCCGTTGTATAATTCATCATCAATATAATGCATTTGGGGCTATAAATCACGTTCTGGAGAAAGCTGCAGAAAGAGATGAAAACATACTTTAGACCATATTTTACTATGAATATGTGAATTAAAAAGTTTAACGTTGCTACACAATGAACAATACATATAGGACCTTGAATGGGCCCTAATAATGGCAATCTAGCAATAGAATTTAAAAAGTTATAGCCCTGCAAAGAAGGGGAACTTCTCCATGTTAAATAGAGCTGGCAACGGATGGTATATCATGAATTTAGCCTTAGGCAATCAAAGTGTTAATATATATATATTTTTTGAAGCTTCGAATTAAAATCGAAGCTCGGCCCTGAAGCTTCGATTGTCAAAAAAAGCTTCGAAGGTCAGCCCTACTCGAAACACATAATCCATGCTGCTCTGAGGGTCCCCAATGAATACAGTAGTCTCGGGTGACATGCCTGAGAAGTAAAATGTGGAATCCGGAGTTTTCTTTTCACATGCATTTTCATTGAGTCCATTCCAATGGGTGCAATACCATCCGGGAGATGATAGGGGGCGGTATTTGCCCTTTTCGAGCTCATAGACAGTCCCAATGATAACGTGAGGCTGGATTGATGAAAAATGTATGGATATCGCTAATAAAACCAATAACGATTAAATAACGAGATTTCTCGTTGTTGGCACTGAACGCATGGCGGCCAACAACGAGATTTATCGTTGTTGGCACTCAATGTGTTAATGCCAACAGGGTGTCAGAGTTCGGGAGTGAGTCTCTGCTCTTAGCTTGTGAATCCATCCTCCTTACCTCACATTAAAATGTGCAGCTTGAATGTGTTCTTATTGGCTAGTTCTAAATAGAACATACCTTGAAAGTGTTCTTATTAGGGTGGCCGGCTGGCGCAGCGGACTAAGCGTCTGCCCACCACCACAGAGACAGTGGGATCGAATCTAGCTGTGGTGCTTCCGGGTTGGCCGACCGTCCATACTAACACAATTGGCAGTGTTAGAGGGTGGGAAACCCGGCGAGGGTGGGTCCTGGTCGTTGTAAACAGCGACTCCTACAGTTCGGTCGGGGCGCCTGCACAGCAAGGGAAGGATCTAAGAGAGGTAGTGTGACCTTCCACACATTACACTCTCCCAGTGAGAGTCCGCGCTGCCAGGTGAAAAGAAGCGGTGGGCTGGGTACACATGTGTCGGAGGAAGCATGTGATAGTCTCCGCCCTCCCGGACCGACGGTAGGGGGTAGAGTGTGCAACGACCAGGAAGGGGATTGGGAATTGGCATAACGACTAACATTGGGATAAAAAAAAAAAACGGAAAACAGAAGGTGGAAAAAGATAAAAAAAAAAAATTGTAAAAGTGTTCTTATTGGCTAGTTCTAAATGGAATGTACCTTGAACGTGTTCTTATTGGCTATAGTTCTAAATAGAATATACCTTGAAAGTGTTCTTATTGGTTAGTTCTTCCTCTATCTCATCTGATTCTCCACGAGTCCTGTGAATATGCTGTAACCTGTTAGTTGGCTTGCGATGGCTTGACCACCGTAACACCAGTAACCCCTTCTCCCCCACACATGAGGTCATGAACTGTAGTGTGAGGATGTGGCCAAGCGATGGAAAAATATATTTTGAGACAGACTGTCATCCCCCGATGGTTGATTTTTATTTTCTTGTTTCTTTCGTTCCCCAGTGGAAAAAACAGGCAAAAAACGTATTTAACTAAATTAAATAAGAATACAAAACGATACTTCTCCTACAAACTAAATATCGCCCAACAACGAGGCTTTAGCACAACTGTGTGTCTCCTTCTCCTTCCACCTTTTCCCCCTGAGAGGAGCTTCTATCCCAGCTTCTATCCCTTATCCTGGAAGCTCCTCCTACAGAGACAAACCAACATTTTAAACAATACAGACATTATTTTACAAATTAAATAATTCTGTACAACATGGTTACAGCACTCCATACTGACCTACCATTATGAAACACTAAACAGTGTTTAGGGCACTGTATAAGTCTATTCCCTTCTATTATGAAGAACCCCCCCCCTGTACTCTACCACACTTGGTACCTTCCAAATCTCCCCTCCAGAAAAGGCTTTGGCCTCTCCCAGTTCTGGTTAGGCAGCCAGAGATTCTACCAGGAACCAAGTGGGAGCACAGACAAACCGGGTATTTGATCATTTAAATAAACATAACATGTTATCATTTAACAGAATGTTTTTGTCTTGTGCATGGGTTTTACTAATATACCTACATACAATATACAAACAATGCCAAAGGCCTAAGCTAAATGTTTGGTACTATGACCACATGTGGGGACCAGGGCTAAACCAATTAAGACTGCCAGTGCCAGGCAACTCGGAGAACCCATTAACCACACACAATCCACAACTATATGCCAGCAAGATGTTATACATAGAAGAGTGGTGTGTGTATGGCCAATGTGCATCCCTACTTATAGGGCATGGGGTAGCCCCATGACATGTAGTTTTACCATAATTGTGTAATGAGGAAATGGATCACTGCGGTAGATTTTATGAAGAGTGAAATTATAATTTACTGCATCTTGCGGTGACATGTTTTTAGAGATGTTTAAAATGCATTATGATCTCTGCTAAAAGGCTGGGAATCATTCAGTGATCTCTGCTAAAAGGCTGGGAATCATTCAGTGATCTCTGCTAACAAGGCTTGGAATCATTCAGGGGAAGGGTGCGCTGCATTTACAACAAGACAAAAGGAGAGCATCGCGGCATGTGGCACAATACTTGTTTTATCTCTTATCTTGTTTTCATGATCGCGGGAAGCCAAAATTATAATTGAAATTGAAAATCGATTAATCACCCAGCCCTACTTTCATTTAACTTCCGGTTGTGTCTCCCTTCCTCCTCTACCCAGGAGTGTGAAAATGGTGGACATTGTATCACGCAGCACAATGCCGTCAGAGAGCGAGGTCCATGTGGCCCGGAGCTTCCTCACCAAGATTTTGCGAAGCTCGATGAGGTGACGTGTATTTATACTAGCCATCCCGTCCACCTATATCCCCGTCCACCAACCACCCATCCACCAGGCTCCCATCCACCGATATCCCCGTCCACCAACCACCCATCCACCAGGCTCCCATCCACCGATATCCCCGTCCACCAACCACCCATCCACCAACCACCCATCCACCAGGCTCCCATCCACCAGGCTCCCATCCACCGATATCCCCGTCCACCAACCACCCATCCACCTATATTCCTGTCCACCAACCACCCATCCACCTATATCCCTGTCCACCAACCACCCATCCACCTATATCCCTGTCCACCAACCACCCATCCACCTATATATCCCAGTCCACCAACCACTAATCCACCTATATCCCCGTCCACCAACCACTCATCCACCGATATCCCCGTCCACCAACCACCCATCCACCTACATCCCCGTCCACCAACCACCCATCCACCTATATCCCTGTCCACCAACCACCCATCCACCTACATCCCCGTGCACCAACCACCCATCCACCTACATCCCCGTCCACCAACCACCCATCCACCTATATCCCTGTCCACCAACCACTAATCCACCTATATCCCCGTCCACCAACCACCCATCCACCTACATCCCCGTCCACCAACCACTCATCCACCTATATCCCCGTCCACCAACCACCCATCCACCTATATCCCCGTCCACCAACCACCCATCCACCTATATCCCCGTCCACCAACCACTCATCCACCGATATCCCCGTCCACCAGCCTCTCTTCCACCTATATGCCTGTCCACCAACCACCCATCCACCTATATCCCTGTCCACCAACCACTAATCCACCTATATCCCCGTCCACCAACCACTCATCCACCTATATCCCTGTCCACCAACCACTAATCCACCGATATCCCCATCCACCAACCACTCATCCACCGATATCCCCGTCCACCAGGCTCCCATCCACCTATATATCCCAGTCCACCAACCACTCATCCACCGATATCCCCGTCCACCAGCCTCTCTTCCACCAACCTCCCATCAACCGTATTTGAGTTTGAACCCAAGTTCAGTTGTGCTTTGTAATCCCTCCACCATCTCATATTATTGTTTGTGTGTGCTAGTTTGTGTATGTGTTGTGTGATAGTTGTGTGTGTGCGCTAGTTGTGTGTGTGTGTGTGTGTGTGTGTGTGTGTGTGTGTGTGTGTGTGTGTGTGTGTGTGTGTGTGTGTGTGTGTGTGTGTGTGTGTGTGTGTGTGTGTGTGTGTGTGTGTGTGTGTGTGTGTGTGTACTGTATGCTAGTTGTGTTCCTTTCTGGATTGTTCTGAAGTATCTGTATCAATGTCACGTTGGATTTATTTTCAACATAAACACACCTTCTTGTGGATGTTGTGTTGTGTTGGCTTTGTGTTGGGTTGTGTTGTGTTGGCTTTGTGTTGTGTTGTGTTGGGTTGTCTTGTGTTGGGTTGGCTTTGTGTTGGGTTGGGTTGTGTTGGGTTGTGTTGGGTTTGTGGTAGATGCATGTTATAAAGTCGACTGTGTTCCAACTTTCAGTTACCATGTCTGCGTTTAGGTGTGTGTGCGTGTGCGTGTGCGTGTGCGTGTGTGTGTGTGTGGGCTGCACAACAAGGTCTCATCAGAAAATGTAAATAAAGTACTAATCGACCACAGGAAAAAAGGTACCGGTACATAATGTATGTTATAGCCATAAATAATATTGAATATTGAATCAGCAAAAGTCCAAAACAAACGGCACAAACCAGGGCCCTGTTCCTCGTACCTGGCTAACTGAGTTAGCCGGATCATTTTCAGGATAACTTGACATAAGCCAGATCTTTCGGTTCCCCGACTTGCGATTGTCTAAATCACTATGGCAACAGATCAGAAAGTTTGAACCTGGTCCAGAACAGGGTTTAGTTCAGTTAGCTGGATAACCTGGCCACGCCCTCGCAAAAAAAAAGCCAGCTCCCTTCCTCACAGTCTAGATCCCATTATTATACCATTCTGAATTATGTTTTTGTGCTTCGTTTTTCTAGAGCGGGCTTTTGAAATGTAAAATAATACACGTAAAATGCTGATAATAAATCATATTCAGCCTATGGATTTACTTTGTCCTAAATAATGCACGTCATAGTTATACGGATACGGCGCTCGCGAGTCGCAACACACACTATGTGGTTATTTTAATAACGGAGCATTGCAAATGTGAATCCCACAGGGGTTATTTTTAATGAATGAATCGGAAGTTTGGCTCTGATTTGTTTCATATTCTCCGCTGTGGATGTATTTGCTTAACGGAGCGCCCGGATTGTGTTTCATTCAAGCATAAATTGAAGCGTCTTTATGTGTGGATTGTTGACGGATTTCATGACGTGGACGTGACTTGAGAAAATGAATGAGCAATTGCAAGCCTTTGACGTTTTGATGAATGAATTTGAGAAAATGCATTTTTCTGTTCAAGCACTGTTATCTGATCATGAACAAGAGGGTGATGAACATGCCTGGTGTCACTGGTATCAATTTAATGTATGTACTGTATGGATGATGTCCGAAACAGATTAAAACCTGATTAATAGTGAAACTGTATAGCCTCCAAGCCTGTCTGACACGTTATTTCGGGGGTCGCGCCTTGAAAACTTTGGGACCCATGTATTTATATAGTACATGATACCTAAGCACATACAGTACAGATATCCTCATAAGCATATATTAATTCGTATCAATTAGATATACTCTTTGGGCTTGTTTTTATCTACTTATTCTGAAAGAGTTTAACTAATTATTTTCGCTAGCAAGATATCATTCGATTATTCATTCCATTAAGCCTACTACTGCCAGCAGGCACATTTAAAGAAATATAATCTGATTGATTGGGGTAATGAGGGACAAAAAAATTTGCCTATAGATTATGCATTTAACTTGTCTGCGAGCTATTGAGCCATACTGTATTGTACCCATTCTGCAATCTGTTAATAAAGTTTTCAATCAATCAATGCCGTTAGAAAATCAGGATTTCTGCGATCGACACCTGCTGTCTTTTCAGGTGAGGCGGCCGCGCGCAATTATCCTGAGTATCAAGTCTGGTTCGAATTAACAAGACTGATTCAGCGTTCGAGGAACAGGGAAAGCCTGGATTCAAACATCTGGTTAATTGAATCTGGGTAATGGGACTTTTGATCGACTTAGTTGAACCAGGTATGGGGAATAGGGCCCAGGAGTTGTACCAACAATCATTGCAGTCGCAGGCGAGCGCTCTCACCGCAATCTATCTAGCTATGATTACAGAGTTGGTTAGTTTTAACATTTGCTTAAATAGTTATGGCATAAAGTTAGGGTTAGGGTTCAATCCATATTCAAAAGGTTTACATTTGAATATGTAATATGTACTTATTTGTAATACATACACACGTTACATTTTTTATATACAGTAATATGTACTTTATTGACATATTTTAAGCAAGATCGGGGGTGTGTGTGTGTGTGTGTGCGTGCGTGCGTGCCACTCATGACATTGAACATCGTTTTCATCACAAGTGTAATATATATATTTCTTTTTTTTAAACTGACTATTAATAATTCTCGTTCTCGACATGCATCCCAGGAAGAATCGATTCAAAGGGTACATGTGTGTTTTGTGTTGATAGTGGATCATAAATAAATAGACTGGTTGATAAGATGATACAGAATCCCTACCAATGTTTGTGTTGTGTTTTTATTTGACTGTCTTTAGTGAAAAGCTAGAAATGGTAACACTTTATTTTGTTCCCTACTAGGGATGCAACAATAGGGAGGTGTAGTCTGACGTCACTTTAGTTTCCTGCGCGGTCTACCCGTATAGGGATTTATCATTGGGAAAATGTATTATCGACTATTGTAATAATGTCAATTGTTCTGCCTCATGAACATTGGCAAGCTTTCCATTTTTGCACAAAATGAGTTCCCTTCTATCACTAACATTATTGTTTAAGCATTTGTGGTTTAAATAAAATTAGTTATAAGGTTGTTTAATTTGTCATTAAAAAAGAACTACACTTACCAGTCATTCAGTGCAGCCAGGAGTCTACGCTGTGGTGACGTCAGTCAGCAGCGCCGAAGTGAAGTGTAGTTCCTCAGTGAATGAAAACATTGTTATTTTGCTACTTTTATGATTAATTGTGAATTGTTTCATGTTGAGCTATATATTGTGGATGAATACACACAGAAAGGTACACCATGCCAATGTTCATGCTTTATTTGTTTTAAACTAGACGATTTAGAAATGTGTCCATTGAAAATACATTGCAATTTCAAGTGAGGTGGACCGTGCGGGAAACAACAATGACATAACCACTACACCTCCCTATAGACCAGGAAGTAACCACTACACCTCCCTATAGACCAGGAAGTAACCACTACACCTCCCTACAGTCAGCCCACGGTTCAATACGTACCTCCGTTTTTGGGATTATGTTTTGGTTCGGTTTAGGTTCAGTTTCGCTACACATTTTGTGTGTAAGGAGGACAAACAAATGCTACAGTTTGCTTCCAGACAGACAGTGATGTTGCTGGGTGGTGGTCCAGTGTTGCTGTCTGTCACCCCAACATCTGAGCAGTGATTGGATATTTACTCACAGGGAGGGGCTTCCTCATCCCAGAACACACACAGACAGACAGACAGACAGACAGACAGACAGACACACACACACACACACACAGCCAATTGGGAGAGAAATACAATGCATGGAAACTAGTAACACAAACTTTAATTGCAAAACTGAAAATGCCACAACTCACAGGTGCGTATTGAACTGTGGATCGCATACCATAGGTACATTATTACTGTATATTGAGAGCCATGGCATCCCTCCCTACATCTCACCAATAGTGTGTCAGTTGTCTGGATAATATCAAAAGTACTTAAAACATACTGTGCATTGGTAGACAGTCAGTGTCATTGGGGAGTTTAAACAGACTTCAACACAATGTGTAAGTTGTAAGTAGCGGGAACAGTTAAAGTCAGGGTTAAAGGGATAATTCAGTTTTTTGGAACCCTGGCCCTATATGCTCCTTAAAGGGGCACTTCACCAAAAAACAATGCTGATTTTCTTAAATATTTTTGTTATCAATTTATTATAAAAAAAAGATTCTCCACATGAAACAAGACAACACAACACAGCAACAATAACAATAGACAGGACTTCACAGGACATAGTACTAACCATAACAACGGTAATGATAATGGACAAAACAAAAATTTATAAAACAGAATACAAAAATAAAATTGCGTTACCGTAGACACCACAAAAGACATTTGCTGATGCTCTATTCTTTTTTCACATAATCTCACACCCATATCCAAAAACTATTTTGCACATTTACATTTAGTTACTTTAAACATTTATAGAGAGTACCAGCTCCATGCAATTATGAAAAAATAGCAATATCTTGTCTAATAGGGACTGCTACCTTATAATTTCATTCAGCTGTAATTAACACAAGGATTCAATGTCGCCAATCACATCACTGGTGGCCATATTCAAACTAATTTACTCAACTGTCAAACTAAATGAATGTGTGCAAAACAGTTTAGAGTTGGATGTGTGTGAGCTATGCAAAAACAATGCAAAATAAATCTGCATTGTTTTTTGGTGAAGTGCCCATTTAATAAAATAAAGTGTTACCCTAAAGATTTGTCCTAAAAACATGCTTCCGTGTGAATAGTCTTTTAACGTGTTTTGCTCGGCTCTCCGTCCCACAGGAAGACTGACCCTGTGTCAAGGCCTCACTCCTGGCACTCCTCCAAGCTGACAGAAGAGGAGGCAGAGCCCACTGAGAGTGGCCCCAGTCCCACACCCGTCTGGCAGCCCAAACATGAAGCTAGGTGGGCTAAGGATCTCAGGCAGGACACCCACTCTGTGTCTCAAATGCAAGGAAGCGTCCTATATAGGTAGCGTTTCTAGGTAGGAAGTTGAACATTTTAGGCTGTCTCAAACGCGTCCTAACTACCCCGTTCCCATCGTTTTCATTCGCTTACATGTTGTGACGCCTGGCTTCATAGCGCCGACTGTGGATGGGCTTTTGTGGTTTTTACTCAGGGGTGTAAAAAAGTACCCAGAGACAGTATTAGGGGTGTAACAATTCACTCCAACGTCGTTCCGATTTCAAATAGATTATTTAACGATTCGATGTGTCATAAAACCTGATATTTTGACCATGCTTTGGTTTGGCTTGATTCATTTTGATTAGTTGTCGACTGATATATTGGTTTGCCAATACATCAGGACGATATTGGCCATTTTAAAAATAAAGTTTTATCAACGCAGTCTCATCAGTAAACATAATACAATACTAATCTACAGGGAAAGATTTACAATGTAATATATTATAGCCATAAGTAATATATTTACATATTGTATAAGTAATATGTATTGTATCAGCAAAAGTCGTATGTACCAAACAAGACAGAAATAAAGTTAAGGTTAGTTTAACGGTAAAGGTTAGGGTTATGATTTAGGTGAGACTGTAAGAAAAGTGTGTAGAGGTAAAAGCACTCACCTACTAATGTAACGCCCTGGGTTCAATCCCCAGCAGGCAAACTTTTACATTTTCTGAAAAGAATACTGAAAAGTTTGAATAATGTACACATACATACACATTGTACACAATACGTAAATATATTACTTGTACATTATGTACCTTTTTCCTGTGGTCAATTGGTACTTTATTTACATATTTTCAGTGAGAACGGGCTGGTTTTATGGTACCATATGACATATGAGATTATAAGGAACCCTGCTCCCTAAATAATTTTATTCACTTCAATTAATATCGGTTAGCAATTTTACAAATCAATGCAGCTGGATTATCATATTCATATTGATGCAATTATAATGTGTCAATCTGATGTTGTTGGTGTATTGTTGGGGACATGGGCTGGTTTAACAAGCGAGTACTGATGTAGGCGTAGTTTATGAATCCTCGACCAATGTTGTTTGACACATTCTTGAGATGGGGGGGGGGGGGGGGGGGCCTGATGGTAGAGCTTGGAAACATTTAAAAGTTTATCTTCTGGTGTTATTTTCTAAGGCCCTCATCGAAAGATCTCTCCAACCAAGGGGACCACTGTGACCTGCGTCAACTCTGCAGCCAGTTCAGCTCAGTGACTAACATGGAGAGAATAGATCATCCCTCCTATCCCTATGCCCCGGCCCGCCTCTCCCCAACAAAGTTCGCCGGCAGCCCTGAGACCCTTTGTGGAGGGTTGGGCAAGAGAGACTCTGGCTTCAGCTGCTTCTCCAGCAGCTTCTCCAGCAGCCCCAGTCCTCCTGTACCCGACCCTGGGAAAGGTACGAGCACCGAGAACATCTTCTACAAGGGTCTCCAGAGTGAGGGGCCTCGGCCTCCAGGCGAGCATCCCAGGTACCTGCAGCCGCCACTGGGGAACGGAGGCTGGGAGGGCCCTCGGGCAGAGGAACAGCCCGGTTGCGGGTTCTCCAATGCAGGTAGGGCAAACGTTTGCCCCGTGTGGCACTTGCCTGAGAGGAAGAAGTCTCCGCCTCCCCCGCACCCGCCCCTGCGCAGCGACAGTTTCGCCGCCACCAAGGTCTTCCCTTACTCGGATGGACCTGGCGGTCGTCACACAAAGAGCCAGGGCAGAGGAGCAGACGGGCTGAGTGAGGCCAACGACCACGGCGCCCACAAACCCCACCACACCACCCCCCACAACGAGAAAGGTCCGGAGGCCAGACGGAACTACAACCCGCCACCCAAAAAAGGCTTCCTCCACCCTAGCACAGCAGCCGACTGCAATCACAACCAGCTCCACCCCAACAAACTCTTCTCTCTATCCAGCAATGATGTGAGACAGACACAATCTTCCTTTGCCTACCTGCCCAACCATCAGAGGCAATACAGCGACGAAAGCCCTTTCTACCTTCAGACCAGGTCGGTCCCAACAGCCAAGCCTCAGAGTGTGGGCAGCTACTACCGCAGCCTCCAGGATCTCCCCACCAACGCCTCTAGCCGTAAACAGGTGAGGCACTCCACTGCATCCCTGACAGGCTCCGGGGCTGAAAACGGAGGACACAGCAAGTACTACAGCATTACAGCCAAACACCCAGGCCACCAAGCCGAGCCCCAGGTCAGGCAGGGGAAGGCAGAGGGCTGGAAGGGGGACATTGAGACGCCTCACTGGGCTAGCGGCTCCATATGCTCCCTAATGCCTAAGTACCCTCTACCTCAGTCTCAGCTACCTTACGCCAACAATAAGGAGCGCAATGGACTTTCCATGCTGGGAAGTGGTCTGCTACATGAGCGCTCAGCCTCTGGACTGTCTGGTAAAAGCAGCAGCAGCTCAGAGGACAGCCAGAAGAGAGACGAGAGACATTCTAATGACATCAAAAGGCAGTCCCTGAGTCAGCACAATAATGACCATAAGGTCGGTCCACCAAGGCACCAGGACCCATGGATGCCTCAAGATGACCACCGAATCTCCCCGCAGAAAACCCCGCTTCTCCACTCTCTGACCCAAGAGAGCCGGAGCCTGGCTGAGAGGCAACTAGCCACTAATGTCGCAGGGAGTGCCACCGTCACTCAGGATACAGCTGACCCTGCGGCTTCCGGAAGTGGGAAAGTGGGCCGCCGGAGTGACCGCTACGCCACCGCCCTCCGCAACGAGATCCAGTTGAAACGCGCCCAGCTGCAGAAGAGCCGCAGTGCAGCCACTCTGACCTGCGGCAGCGTGGAGGAGGAGGAGGCGTGGAGGTCCACGGAAATCTCCACCTCGACCACCTCCTCCTCCACCTACAAGGACCACGTGAAGGAGGCACAGGCCAGGGTCCTCCAGGCCACGTCTTTCCAGAGACGAGACTTGGAACCTGCTGGAACAGAGACCCCGTTGGGGAAACCGGGCTCCACCACCAGTGGACACCTCTCCCGCATCGGAGGCCGCAAGCGATTCCCCCTCAACAAGAAGATGCACTCCTTCTCTGAGCCGGACAAGATCGACAAGGTGGGGGTGGAGGCGGAGCCCCGAACGGGATCCTTTGGAGAGCGGAGGAGGTTCTTTGAGGACAAACCGGCTTTCTCCAGACCCCAGCCCAAGCCGAGCCAGGCGGACCCCGGTGAGGGGGACAAGGCCCGAGGGAGGGCTCTCTCTGGAGAGCCCCAGAAACGCCACCCCAGTTCAGGCTCAAACTCGGACTGCCTCAGTGCAGAGCGTAGTCGGGCGTTGCTGGAGCAGCAGAGGTTGGGGACCTTCGCTGAGTACCAGGCCTCGTGGAATTTACAGAGGAAGACCTCGGACGCCAAGGCCCAGGGGAGGTACCACTCGGCTGAGAACATCCTGGAGACGGACACAGACGAGAAGGCAGTCTGCATCCATGAGAGATCCCGGTCCTCTCCCTCTGCTGACTTCTACGCACCGGTAAGCCCCAGCCCATATTGATTTTTTATTTTTTTTTACTTACATTTTTATTAACATTTATAGACAAACAACACTTACACAAAAATGGAACCCATAATACAACATTGTTAAACAGACATAAATAATAAAGTACAAAAAATATAATACAATTGTAATACCCAAGAAAATAAAAAATAAAATCAGAAAATGCTAACTAAGTCAAAAGTGTGTGACATGGGTTCAGAGACCCTCCTTGAACCTCTTTCCTCCTTTACCCTTCGCCCTCTTGTGATGCATTTGGTTCTTCCTCTGTGATGTCGTTTTCGTTCCCCTTGTAATCCTCCCACTTTCCCCATCTTTCTCCAAATTTCTCTTCCTGTAACCTCAGCATGTGTGTTATCCTCTCCATATCCTGTATCTCCTCCACTATTCCTACCCATTGTGCTATTGTCGGTGGGTCTTCTTTGTACCACAGTCTTGTTATTGCTTTTCTGGCCGCTATCAACATTATCTTTATTAAATATTTGTCCCCCCCCTTGTATTTCCCATATTGATCTTTAAAGGAACACGCCAACATTTTGGCAATTAGCTATCGTATTCTCCAGAGAGAGACAAGAAGATAGTTTCCTCTCTGTGCATTCAGTAGAAAGCTATCTGGCTGCATGTTAGCCTAGCTTAGCACAATGAATGGAAGCGGACATGTACAGGTAGCCTTCGGGAGAGGTGTTAGTTGGACAATGTGTAGGCTACCCGTACATGTCCGCTTCCATTCATTGTGCTAAGCTAGGCTAACATGCAGCCAGATAGCTTTCTACTGAACACACAGAGAGAAAACTGGTATCTATCTTCTTGTCTGTCTCTGGAGAAGACTGTAAGCTAATTTCCCAAAATGTTGGCGTGTTCCTTAAGTGTTAAATTGAGCGATCAGAGAGGTGGACAACATGAATGTCTCCGTGCAAATTCAAAAAATGCTGTTATTTCCTGTTCTTGTGTTTCTAAAGCAGCAGGATGTTTTGCATGTTTTTTCTTTTACCCGTTCTGTTGCAGAGTATCCCTGTTCCATGGAGAGATCCTGTTGAACCCTCCAATATGGAGCCCAGACATGGCCAGCAGAGCAGTTCTACAAGTACCAACAGGTGAGAATTCAACCAAACATCTCACCTCACTGTGTGTGACATCCAACATGTTCTCTGAACACTTAAAGGCAGGGATGTAAAGTACTTGAGTAATTGTACTTTGTTACAATACTTAAGTACTGTTTTTTGGGATTTGCACTTTACTCAAGTATTATTAGATTTGTATACTTGTACTTTTTACGTCAAATGTATATACTCTCTTTTCTGGTGTGTGGGCTGGATTTGGCATTTGGCGAGGGGTTGCTACTGCTGGCCACTGCTGTGGCCACACTTCAGGCTCTGCCAAGACTCCCACATATCAGACCTATTATGCATCTGATCTGAGTGCAGCCTTTGGCCAAAGAAAGCCGTCTTTAGGCCAAATACTAGTTGAATACGTGTCTGCCTACAGGTTTGGGATATTTGAGAGGTTACTGTATGTGAACAATTAATCAGGTTTGTTTGTTTTCTGTAAAGTGTCCCATCACTATATATACCTACTGACTTATTTACACATCAGATTCTGTAGCTGGTCTGTTAAAGGAACATGCCAACATTATGGGAAATTACCATCTTCTCCAGAGTTAGAAGAAGATGGATACCAATTTCCTCTGTGCGTTCAGTAGAAAGCTTTCCAGCTGCAAGCTAACCTAGCTTAGCACAAACAAAGCGGATATGAACCAGCTAGTTGGCCAAAAACACCTCTCCCGGAGATTTCAGCTAGGCTAGTGGTCCGTGTCCACTTCTTGTCTGACTCTGGAGAAGACAGTAAGCACATTTCCCTTAATGTTTGTTGGTGTGTTCCTTTAAGCTCAAAGGACTATGACCTCCTTTTCATTGTACGTCTTATTCCGACCCGTTTCCCACGTTGGTGGGATTCATCTGGAGCGTGATGGTTATCTTTGTTTAAACTTGCACAGTACACCCAGATAGATGTACGTAAACGTGTGGTACAATAGGATGAGTGATATGGCTGGTGTCACCTCACCCCGTGCCCTCTATCTACTACGCACACTGATACAACACTCACAGTATCTATTGCCTACATGATCTTTTACCATGATAAGTGAAATCGAGGGGTTATGCTTTTCAGTGCTATGTTGATATGGTATTGTTTTCAGATGATGAGTATTAAAGCCCCAATCTGGATTTTTTTTTTTATCTGAGTTTGATGTAAATAATTATTTAGCTGAATTATGGCAAGAATGTCCCCAACTGATATGGCTGCTGGATTATGGCAAAAATGTCCCTAATTAATGGGGCTGCTGGATTATGGCAAAAATCATCATCTTTATTATTTTGGTCATTGATTTTGGAAACATTGTGCATTTATTGAACTTAAAACGAAAGAAATATATAATAATAAAAAAGAATAATGTGTCTTTTTAACAGTAGATTTCCTTCAACATGCCCTGGCTTAAAAACAGGTTGATTATCTTGTTTTCATAATCGTTGGAAGCCGATTGATTAAAAAAAAAAGAAAAAAACGGGACAGTACATATTAATGAACATTTTCATGTAAATATGCCAGATTATAGCCAGAGGCTAATTTCCACCTGTAGTCCCTTTGCAGGTTGATGTTAACAGAGCAGACAATTACAAATGTACATAAATGTCATAACCACAAGAACAGACAACAGTACATGTACAAGTTACTAAACTACACAAACTTCACAACCATAAACATCTGACAATAAATGAAACAAACAATGACAACACAATATGTGTGATGTGGGGAGACAAAACGCTAAATAGGAAGATGATTCTTTTAACCTCTTAAGCCCGATCGCCCGGTGCCGGTACAAGATTAATATCACGTCATAAATAGATCAATACAGTCCGTATTAAGTAATGTTGCGTTTCTTTTTCAAATTTAGCCAAGAGTAAAGACCCTAACCCTATCAATACAGCAGTCAAAGTGTATATTTTCAGCACTACGTTTGTTTGTCGTTAGAATGTCTCGCGTCTATAATAATAATAATTGATATTCTCCGTTGGTTCATTAAAATGTACTCAAGCATAGTAACAGACACAATATTTCGGACACTGTGAATACATTCCCTGAGGTCCATAGATGTCCCTAGTTACCAGGAACATGCAAACGGATCTTGTAGAACTTAATCTTCCATTTACTTGGGTATGTACTTTTAGGCGCATTTTCTGAAAATATGGCTAGGGCTTAATAAGAGGTTAAAGTGCTTTAGGTACCAAGTGTTAAAGTGCTAATGTGCTAATTTTATTGCACTTGAATTGTAAAGGGCTGGAATAGATTGCATGTTCATTGTAGATTGCACATTGCCCTTTTGCACAGAAGTGTCAGTATTGCACAAGCTATTGCAATGGATAAGCATACATAGATGTAGCTACTGTATGTACGCATTTTGTCAAATGTCATATATACAGATTGTAATCATATACGTACTATTGTAATTAATAAATGTATCATCAACACATAATGTAGTTGCAGCATACATGTATCAAGTGCTATGCACATAAAATAGTTATGGGATCAGTCCATGCACAAGAAAAACAGTAACCCCAGTTGAGTTTCCCCATCCTGCCGCCTGGGACAGTTAGTCACTGGGACAGTTCAAGTCACTGGGACAGTTCAAGTCACTGGGACACACAATGGCCCACGTACTTTCTACTACAGTTTAAAAGTTATTACAAGCCTTCAGACTTTTAAAGGTGGAGTATGTGGGGCATTCTCTTATAGATGTTACTACCCTTTAGTACTGACAACACTGTTTGGCCATAAGTGGTGTGTCTATAGGTCACCTCACAGTCCCCTCTCAGGTCGCTTTCACACAGGGGCTGTTTGGTCCGGACTATCGGACCAGAATTCGATAGTCCGCTTTTTGGGGTTTGTGTGAATGCGCGTCAAACTCGGTCCGCGGACCAAACACGCGAACTCTGGTCTGACCAAAAACATAGGTCTCGGTTCGCTTCATCGGACCAAATGCGGACCAAATATAGGAAGTGCTTATTATTATTATTACCGCGCGCGGCATTCACTGCAAAACAACACTATCTATCTATATAACTGTGCATCTTGGGTCGAAGGAACACCCGGCTTATTATTATTCTTACCGCACGAGCGGCATTCACTGCAAAACAACACTATCAGTCCGCACACACAGACGCGCGCGCGCGCACACACAGGCTCGCAGCCACACACACACATTTCCACTCTCTATTGTCCAATAGACGAGCGCCCTTTTCGACCGCGTGACATTGTTCAGATAGTTTGGTGCGCCTGACAAATTGCTGTGTGAATGCAGACGAACCAAATGATGAATGCAACAATGTTGTAACTTCACCACCAGAACCGCACCGAGTCCACCAAAACTATATGTGAAAGCACCCTCAGAGTGGCCCTGGTGGTGGTATAATGAATTAACTTTGGAGGGGGGTACAAGTCCATTCAAGATCTTATACATGGAACACGCTTATTTAAAGTTTGTAAAATGATCAAAACTCATTAGAGTTTCCTGTCGAATAATTTTTTTTTTTTTTTTAAGTGATTCAATTGGTTTGAGTATTGTTACTGTACACCTGTGGGAGACCAGTTTGTGAAACAATACTCAACACGTAGATCATTGAATGCCTGAACATTCTTGCCGCGTCTACTGGCAGAGATGACCTGATTTGCCAGAAGTTACTCAGATTGAATTTCACCGTGTTTGTGACTTTCTTCCACATGATTTTTAAATCAGAGCGTAGTGTCTAGATTAGAATGACACCAAGGTACTTACATTCCTGCACTTATGTCAAGCTCTACCCCCATCAGGAAAACATTAGAGTGCATTATCTCTGTTTGTGAACATCATACATTTTAGGTTTTATTTTAATAATAATTTTAATAATTAATAGACATGAGTTGGTGACATTCTTGCACATGACTGACTTTCCATTATTGAAACACTGGCATGAATGCTGTGGCTGGTCTGGTCTGGTCTGGTCTGATCTGGTCTGGTCTGGTCTGGTCTGGTCTGGTCTGGTCTGGTCTGGTCTGATCTGTCCTGGTCTGGTCTGGTCTGATCTGGCCTGGCCTGGCCTGGCCTGGCCTGGCCTGGCTTGGTCTGGTCTGGTCTGGTCTGGTCTGGTCTGGTCTGGTCTGGTCTGGTCTGTTCTGGTCTGGTCTGGTCTGGTCTGGTCTGGTCTGATCTGTCCTGGTCTGATCTGTCCTGGTCTGATCTGGCCTGTCCTGGTCTGGTCTGGTCTGGTCTGATCTGATCTGGCTTGCCTAGTCTTGTTTTAAATCATTTGTATTTTTAACACTTTAACACAGAGTTTAGGTCTGTTTTTCTCCAGTGTTTACAAACATTACCAATGTCGTAAACTAACCTTCACAGTCCAAATAAATATAGCAAGTGCAACATTTACCTGTTGGCTAATATGCTCAGTCAAGACACTAGTGGATGAAAACACTTCTCCATTCCTTTTATTTTATTTATTTTATTTTTTCTGTCTCTGCCTATCTCTCTGTCTCTCTCTGCCTCCCTCTCGCTCTCTGCCTCTCTCTCCTCCTCTGTCTGTCTCTCTGTCTGTCTCTCTCTTTCTCTGTCTCTCCCTGTCTCTCCCTGTCTCTCTCTGCCTCTCTCTCTCTCTCTCTCTCTCTCTCTCTCTCTCTCTCGCTCTCGCTCTCGCTCTCGCTCTCGCTCTCGCTCTCGCTCTCGCTCTCGCTCTCTCTCGCTCTGGCTCTTATTACTCTCGTGGCCCATGTCCCCTGGCTGGACTAGTAAACATTGTCTCACACTCACCTGAGGAATGTTTTCCCTAAAGCTTTTTACCTAAGTCAGGTTCACAGGCGGGAGTAGCAATCGCTACCATGGTAACCACTAATGAGGATCAAATATACCTCTCAGTAAAACAGGTTGATGATGATGATAATAAACCTCTCAGTAAAACGGGTTGATGATGCTAATAAACCTCTCAGTAAAACGGGTTGATGATGATAATAGACCTCTCAGTAAAATAGGATGATGATGATGATGATGATGATGATGATGATAATAAACCTCTCAGTAAAACAGGATGATGATGATAATAATCCTCTCAGTAAAATAGGATGATGATGATGATGATGATGATGATGATGATGATAATAAACCTCTCAGTAAAACAGGATGATGATGATAATAATCCTCTCAGTAAAATAGGTTGATGAAGATAATAATAAACCTCTCAGTAAAACAGGATGATGATGATAATAAACCTCTCAGTAAAATAAGTTGTGATGATAATAAACCTCTCACTAAAACAGGTTGTGATTATAATAAACCTCATTAAAACAGGTTGATGATAATAAACCTCTCAGTAAAATAGGTTGATGATGATGACTAGGACAGGACTATAAATAGTGCCTGTCAAATGAGCCATACTATTGTCGCCATAGCTATAATAATATAGAACACACGTTGGGTCCGCAAACATCGTGAAAATTGTCAATAATGCTGGCGCCAGGCAGTACAGATGGAAAAACAGCGTGGCGCTCAATGAGTTAAAGGAACACGCCAACATTTGGGGAAATTAGCTTACCGTCTTCTCCAGAGAGAGACAAGAAGATAGATACCAGTTTCCTCTCTGTGCGTTCAGTAGAAAGCTATCTGGCTGCATGTTAGCCTAGCTTAGCACAATGAATAGAAGCGGACATGTACGGGTAGCCTACGTATTGTCCAACTAACACCTCTCCCGAAGGCTACTGAAAGAACCACTAAGCATGTTAGTTGATTGCTGCAACGGTAGGACAAAGGTAGAAGATAACACACACAGGTGGATCTGATATAATTATAAGATTGAGACCAAGTCAGATTTCAGAATATAACGAAGGATGATTTATTCTAGTCACACAGGTAAAGGATTCCACTGCAAGTGGTCTTACGCAGGAGGTCCACAGATGGGATGCAGTGCAGATGGAATAATGAGCAGTGACTGACAGCAGATTTTATACACGTAAACTCCTCCCATGAAGTAGTTTCACTTTTCATACGTACTGACCTCTGATCCAACCTCACCCAGTCAAAACGTCCCTGAGATCCAGTCCGATCTGGTTTTAATAAGATACATTTTAAGAATGTTCTCAGGCGGTCAGGTGGCGTAGCGGAGATTGCGTTCGTCACCAATGCCGGAGATGCTGGATTCGCGTGTTCGAATCCAGCTCCCGGCGTTGTCACCAGCTTGGCTGGCCGTTCACACTAATACAATTGGCAGTATTAGAGGGTGGGAAAGCTGGCGGGTGGGTCCTGGGCGTTGTGGACAGCGACCCCTACAGTTCGGTCGGGGTGCCTGCTCAGCAAGGGTAGGATCTGGAGAGAGGTAGTGCGGCCTCCCACACGTTACACTCTCCCAGTGAGAATCTGCGCGGCCAGGCTGGCTGCCGGCTGGCTGGCTGCACATGTGTCGGAGGAAAACATGTGACAGTCTCCGGTCTCTCGGACCAACAGTAGGGGAAAGTGCGCAACAACCAGGAAGGGTGGGATGGGAGAAAAATCGGAAAAAGGAGGGGGAAAAAGATTTAAAAAAAAAAAAAAAAAAAATCTCAGGCGTTTGAGAGCCTTGAGGAACAATGGTTCACTATACGGCTTGAGATGGGAGTGCAGGTGTTCCGAATAATCTCAGATAAGGTGTTTCCCAGTAAATTTCCAATGGGTGAGATTCATCCATAGACGCTTAAAGAAACAATTCATCTTTATAAGGTCGAATTAAATTCATTAATTTACTGTCAAATACCTTCAGGAAATTGGCTTACCGTCTTCTTCAGAGAGAGACAAGAAGATAGATACCAGTTTCCTCTCTGTGCGTTCAGTAGAAAGCTATCTGGCTGCATGTTAGCCTAGCTTAGCACAATGAATGGAAGCGGACATGTACGGGTAGCCTACGCATTGTCCAACTAACACCTCCCGAAGCCTACCCATACATGTCCACTTCCATTCATTGTGCTAAGCTAGGCTAACATGCAGCCAGATAGCTTTCTACTAAAGGCATAGAGAGGAAACTGGTATATGAATATCCTGATGAATTGAAAATGGGGGACCCTGATGTAAACAAGACGAAAGTCTTTCTCTGGTCTGCATCCCCTTAACAATTGTGTGTATTGAGCTGTACTGTATTGTACCCATTCTGCAATCTGTTAATAAAGTTTTCAATCAATCAATATATATCTTCTTGTCTCGCTCTGGAGAAGACTGTAAGCTAATTTCCCCAAATGTTGGCGTGTTATTTTAAGATAACTTATTGTTAGCAGTAGACAGTAGTGGGCCGCATAGGATAGCGTTGAATTCTAATGTTCCTTTTGTAAATGACTAATTCACTTGTCTGTCATTTATTATTTATTAACAGTAAATATTGTATATTAACTTGACCGATTGACTGATCGTCAAGTGATTTAGTTTACAGATGATTTAGTTGTAAGACAATTGAACACTGTGTTTGAAGCTGTACTTGGATGTAAGTCTAATGATGAAGTGATGGATATATTGAAAGATGAAAGACTGGAAAACAATTAAGGATTTATTTCAGTAAGGGCTATGACCTGATAAGTATCTTGCTTCCAATTTCCTTTTAGTTTCATTATTATTTTATCGTACTTTATTATTTTTCTTTTCACAGCACATTCTTTTTCATTGTTATTTCTTTGATTATTTAATTGTTCGAAATAAACTATTCATTAATTTATTGATTCATTCATTAATTCATGTGTCAGATTGGTTAGCTTTACTGATTGATTGCTGTATTTTGACATGGTGGTATTTCTCTGCCTCTTCCAGAGGGCAAAGTGAGGGCAGATTACGATACCAACCATCCCCACTCGACCAGCAGCCACAGCCCTCTCACTGGACTCCCAGGAGCGACACCACCCAGGCCAGAGACGCTCCGCTCACAGGCCTCTCCGACCACAGGCCCCAGCCGGAGCTTGCCAGGCCCTCCCTCGCCGTGGTCCCTGCGGGTGCTCCCAGCCACCACAGCCCCAGTGCTGGCTCCAAGCACCCAACACAGCCTTCCCAAAACAAGGCCCCAAGGCCCCATTTAGGCCTCAAAACCACATCCTCCTTCTCCTCCCAGGAATTCCTGCCTGGCATCCAGGCAGAGCCAGCCACGATTCACCAGCCCCAGCACAGTCCTGATGCCCAGCAAGACGCCACTGCCCAGGGATGTCCTGGCTCCTCAGCGGGCCCTGCCCAGGGATGTCCTGGCTCCTCAGCGGGCCCTGCCCAGGGATGTCCTGGCTCCTCAGTGGTATGTCCTGGCTCCTCAGTGGGCCCTGCCCAGGGATGTCCTGGCTCCTCAGTGGGATGTCCTGGCTCCTCAGCGGGCCCTGCCCAGGGATGTCCTGGCTCCTCAGTGGGATGTCCTGGCTCCTCAGCGGGCCCTGCCCAGGGATGTCCTGGCTCCTCAGTGGGATGTCCTGGCTCCTCAGCGGGCCCTGCTCAGGCTCTATCTTCCTGCCTCCAGAAGACCTACGGATCTTCGGACGCCTGCAAAGAACTAGGAAAAGTGGAGGGCAGGGCACAGCCGACCGCCACCACCAAGCCATTACCACCACCCTCCTCCTCCTCCTTCACTCTCTCCTCCAGGACACCCTCCTCCTCCTTGACTTTCTCCTCCAGGACAGATCTGTCCGTTCCCTCGGCAGATGGAGGGCGGTCTCCCTCTCCACAGTTTGCCCCACAAAGGCTGACGGACAAGCCACCGCCAGCCACCGCGTCCACACAGGAGGACGACGCCCCAGCCAGGTAAGCAGCTTATAACTCTCTCTCTCTCCTCTTCTCCTCTCACATCATTACTTTAAGCTTTGTTTACCCATGCCACCATTTTACGACTAGAGGCCCGTGCAAGGAGTACAGGCTTGAGATGATCTCAGTAAAACAGGTCAATGATCATCTCTGACATGGGAGGCAGGAAAAATAGGGTCTGAATGTCATTAATAAATAGATAAATACATTTAGATGATTAGATGCAGTTTAAATTAGTTTTCCCCCCTTTCTGAGCCACCAACTGCCATGATAATAATAACAATAATAATAATAATAATAATAATAATAATAATAATAATAATAATAATAATAATAATAATAATAATAATAATTATTATTATTATTATTATTATTATTATTATTATTATTATGAATACATGTGTTATTTAAAAGCGCTTTTCAAAGACACTTCACAGAAAAAGAGACAAGTCAAATGAAATCAAAGGAATATAGGAAAAAAGTCACATTGTAGAACAAAACCCACCACCACCATTGAAGCGGACATGGCCGGTTAGCCTTCGGGAGAGGTGTTAGTTGGACAATGCCTAGGCTAACCGGCCATGTCCGCTTCCATTCATTGTGCTAAGCTAGGCTAACGTGCAGCCAGATAGCTTTCTACTGAACGCACAGAGAGGAAACTGGTATCTATCTTCTTGTCTCTCTCTGGAGAAGAGGATAAGCTAATTTCCCCAAATGTTGGCGTGTTCTTTTAAGCCATATACAGACCGCTATGACCTTTTGTTACAAACTCCTCCCCTGCCTTAATCCTTCCCATCTTTCCTTTGTCAACATGATTTGATTTGAACTAGACACCCTACACACCCTCAAGACCCCTACACTTGCTACACTGCCTGAGACCCACACCTATTTGGGCTCCTCAAAGCGAAGCAGGCTATTTTCGGTCCTCGCTCCACAATGGTGGAATGAACTTCCCACCACAGTCGGGACAGCTGAAACCTGCCCAATTCTTTTTATAATTTCTTTAAATTTTTTTTTTTTTAATAATAAACCTTTCTGTCTTTTACTATTATGTACTTTTCTACTAAGTAATCTACTATGCCTATATTGCTACCTACTATGATAATGTCTATACTACGTATGCACTGACTCAAGTCACTTACCCTTAGCCGCCAGAGTTGTACTTTTCCTGCTGACTTGTTGTACACAATTTGTAAGTCGCTTTGGATAAAACATTTGCATTATCTTCAGAATTTTGATAAATATTCTAAAACATTTCATTTTGAAAACAGAGGGAGGGGGGGCTTGATTTGATGTCCTATAGTATGAATAACGTTGTTGGTGAAACCATGCTTGTGTTTGTGGTGAAACCATGTTTGTGTTTGTGGTGAAACCATGTTTGTGTCTTGTGGCGTCTCAGTAACACACCCACCAGGCCTGGGAATGGAAGCAGTGAGGTGATGGAAGTGAACAGTGCGGTGAGGAAAGTTCCGGTGAAGATCGTCCACGCCGAGAGCAGCTTGGAGCGAGAGGGCCGTGGCTACCTGGCCCACAGCGAGGCCGTCTCCGGCGTGTCTCAGGGGCCCCGCCCCCCCCAACTCGCCTGCTTAGGCTCCGCCTCCTCAGGGCACCCGGCCTCCCTGTTCAGTGCCTACACGCGCCAGGGCCCGCCGAAGGTGGAGAGTGCTCCAGGCGGCCGTGGCCCGTCACCCTCCCTCCCCGGGACTGATCACGGAACCGTCTCCACGGGCGCCCGGCGGTCAGAGGAGGACGCCAAACGAGAGGAGCTGGCGAGGGACATCATGGACAAGGACAAGTCTCTGGCCGACATCCTGGACCAGAGTCGCATGAAGACCACCATGGACCTGATGAAGGGCCTCTTCCCCCAGGGAGAGCATCTGCTGGAGGGGGCCCTCCAGCGTCGGAGAGGTTCCACCAATGCCGGCGCCAAACAGCCTGAGGAAAGGTGGGCTATACGTCTGGGTTCTGACTCAGTGGTTCTCAGCCTTTTCTTCTGTCAAGAACCCTCAGAGTGATACACATAAAGCTGCAGAACCTTAAAGGAACACGCCAACATTTTGGGAAATTAGCTTAGCGTCTTCTCCAGAGAGAGACAGGAGGTTAGGTGTGTGTGTGTGTGTGTGTGTGTGTGTGTGTGTGTGTGTGTGTGTGTGTGTGTGTGTGTGTGTGTGTGTGTGTGTGTGTGTGTGTGTGTGTGTGTGTGTGTGTGTGTGTGTGTGTGTGTGTGTGTGTGTGTGTGTGTGTGTGTGTGTGTGTGTGTGTGTGTGTGTGTTATATTATATTATGTGTGTGTATACGAGTTTGTGTATATATTGATATGTGGGACTTCGGACTACAGGAAGACTAGCTGGTGCCATCAGCTAATGGGGATCCTTTTTAATAAACAATAAATAGATACCAGTTTTCCTCTCTGTGCATTCAGTAGAAAGCTATCTGGCTGCATGTTACCCTAGCTTAGCACAATGAATGGAAGGAGACATGACCGATTAGCCTAGGCATTGTCCAACTAACACCTCTCCCGAAGGCTAACTGGTCATGTCCGCTTCCAATTTTAGCTTTCTACTGAACGCACAGAGAGGAGACTGGTATCTATCTTCTTGTCTCTCTCTGGAGAAAACGATACGCTAATTTCCCAAAATGTTGGCGTGTTCCTTTTAAGATTCTGTCTCAGGAAACGCCACCTGAGAGGACTTGATCACTCTTTCAAATTCACTTAGATGCATCTTGCTGATCAGTCCTTTCTCCTCACAGTCCAACTTCAGGCACAAAAAGATAGTTGTGATTTCTGGAACCCTGTTTGTTACTCACCAAATGATGTTGTCGTACAAGCCGACCGAGACTCACTGAAATCTACTTTGTGTGCACCGTGGAGTAAGTCGGCTTGTACAGACAGGAGCTCGACCCCATTAACTTTGCATTGGTTTGTGTGGCTAACTATCCGGAGCTGGTATGAGGAACAGCATGGCTTGTGCTGAGAAAGGACTTTACTGATCAGGACTCTACCGATCAGGACTCTACTGATCAGGACTCTACCGATCAGGACTGTACCGATCGATCAACAACATCATTTGGTGAGTAAGAAACAGGGTTCCAGAGATTGAGTCTGCTCAGCCTTGACATCGCCTGCCCCCTAGTGGTCAAATGGCAGACCGACTACAATGTCTCTACTGGTAGATGTTGGCTGTTGAAACCCCGTGTATCCACCAACCACCACTGTGGCTGATTCACAAAATGTGTCATGTCTTGGCGCATAGACTAACAAGCACGGTCTATCTCATATGATAACCCATGATGTGTGTGTGTTTGTGTGTGTGTGTGTGTGTGTGCTCTCATCAGGCGTGATGAGGATAGGGTGTGTGCCTCAGCCTCCCTGGTGCCCAGCTCGTCCTACTACAGCACGTCTGCTCCCAAGGCCGAGCTGCTCATCAAGATGAAGGACATGCAGGAGCAGATGGAGGACGAGGACTGCGAAGACGAGCTGGACGTTGACCTGGCCAGCAAGAAGGTACACTGTCCCCTAGGGTTTCTGCAGGGTTAACGGTAGGGCTGGGCGATATGGCCTAAATATGATATCACGATATTTTCTGACCTTTCGGCGATACACGATACGCATCACGATGTTTTTCTTTTTTTCCCCAAAATTCATTATGAGGCTTACCAAGACAGTATTTGAGTTTGCAAGCTAACATTAAAGACAAAATAAAATACCCATGCATTTAGCATTTTTATATTATATATTAGATTTAGATTATTGGATTATTAGATTATATATTGCATATATTTAGCAATGAGATATTATATGATTTAGATATGAAATATGATGAATTGAAAATGGGGGACCCTGATGTAAACAAGACGAAAGTCTTTCTCTGGTCTGCATCCTCCAGTCCGCTGTTGACTGTTGTTGTATTGAGCTGTACTGTATTATTTGTACCCATGCTGCAATCTTTTAATAACGTTCTCATTCATTCAGTCGGCAAACAGAATCATTTTGATTGACAGTCGCGTCTGCCAATTACGTCACATCGCTTGCACCCGCCCTGCTGTTCTTAGCACCAATCGGAAAGCGCGTATTTATTTTTTACTTCCGCCATTGGAGAGCTCAATGACAATAACAATGGCAGCTCGCCGCGGCCGACGTTTAGCTTTTAGCTCCGCAGAAGGACTAAACGACTGGAGGCATAATGATTTTACTTCAACGGATGTTATAATAAAAGCCTTTCCATACATCTGTCTGATTGAAAACGTTATTAACAGACCGCAGAATGGGCACAACTGAGTCAGCACGGGCTGAGATATGAACGAGCTTGCTATATCTAGGTCGACCTCGGTCGGCACTATGTAAATACGCTGATGTTATTGAAAGTGTAACTATATAGAGACCTCTGAACAGGTCCTGCATTATTATTATTATAACGTTAATGCCACAAAACGAATGCCTTTGTTATCATAAGTAGTCACTTTTGATGCAGTAGTGTGTGTGTGGGGCGGCGCTGTTCAAAAGTGTCAACGTGTGGACCAGATTGACGCGACACAAGCCTCTTGGGCAAAACATCACGATATCCACGATACGTTTAAAAAGTGTATCGTTAATGAACTGTACCCGATATTTATATAATATCGTCATATCGCCCAGCCCTAGTTAACGGGTTAACCTACTAATACCACGGCCATCTGTAGTGTGGTTGTGAAAGGGTTAACCCTTTGTCGCGTGACAATGAAAGGGTTAACCTTCTGTATTGTCACAGTGAAAGGGTTAACCCTTTGGTAGTGTGGTAGTAAAGGGTTAACAGGTTAAAGCCTGGGTCCCGTCTCAGACTGAGTATTAGGGATGGGTACCGAATTCGGTACTTTTGAGGTACCGAACCGAAACACGTCGGTACTACCGAGTATCGAATCAAGTGAGAAACCGAAAAAAAAATTAAAAAAAATATTTTTTATTAATTTTTTTTTTACTTTTCTCTTTTCATGTCAACGTTCACACGCACAATATATGCTTACCTAGGATTTGACTTGATTCAACAACAAAGCAGTCGGAGCAATGACAAGCCGAAAACTGTCGAAATTGTAGTTATTTGAAGTTTGGATTTTTTTTTACGACTGAGGTAGGTAAATTTAATTTCGACAGTTTTCGGCTTGTCATTGCTCCGACTGCTTTGTTGTTGAATCAAGTCAAATCCTAGGTAAGCATATATTGTGCGTGTGAACGTTGACATGAAAAGAAAAAAGTAAAAAAAAAAAATGAATAAAAAATATTTTTTTTTATTTTTTTTTTTATTTTTTTTTTAAAGTACCGAAAAAAGGTACCGTTGGGTACCGGTATCGATTCACAGGTATCGGTTCAAATGTGAAAGGTACCCATCCCTACTGAGTAAGGAATCAAACACTCAAGCTGTCCCAAGTAAAAACAAAAACAAAAAAAGCATACTTAACACTTTGAGCGCCAGCTATTATCCTCATCCTGTAGTCAATGGGCCAGCTTTCCATTGTCCATTTTCACGATGCGTTTGCAGAGCTATATCTATATAATTTTGTATTGCATTTTCCATTATTCATACATCAGGGGTCTCAAACTCAATTTACCTGGAGGTAGAGTCTGGGTGAGGCTGGGCCGCATCAAATATTCCACAAAAAAAGGGTTTCAAGTATTCAAAAATAAAAGTACAACTGATCCAATCTTCTCACAAACTCACTAAAACCTCACAAACACCAGCAACTGCGCATTCTCAGTGGTGTCAGTGGACTCATCCACAGCTATGGAAATGCACTGTGCATTTTTTTTTATTCTATAACAAAGCTGTTTAATCAAATCATCAGCCAGTATTTCAGTTATTCTGGTTGCTGTGCTATCTGAGGAGGATTTGCTTTTGTTTGCCTTCAAACATGGTCTCCATCACTTCAGTCATACATTATTTTATTATGTATGCATCAGAGAATGGCTTCTTGTGTTTAGCCAACACCCATGCCACTGAGTGAGGACTTGGTTGCTTTTTCTGGTTGTGACATAGCTTTAACAATAATTCTGCTTGCAGCTTGATATGATGATTTCATTCCATTTATTTTTGTGGTTCTTAGCACAGAATTTTGAGGAAAGGCTGCATAAAAATAACTGTTTTGTTTCGTAGTGGCGTTTCAAATATGCCACTCTTCACAAGAGCTACCGTTTCTTGGCATAATTAGGCACATTAGTTTGGTGCTGGGAGGATGCACGCATATTTTTCAGTCCATTCAGCATGATGAGCATGCCATCTTTTTCTACTAACTGCCTGCTGGCGAAACTAGGCTACTAGCTACATTTATCTCACGGAGATACTGTAAAACTGGGAACGAGGTTACTAGCTACAGTACCTGCAGATTAGACTACCTGTAGATGCGCTGTCAACTCGCTCTGACTCGGACCCGCTGAAAGAGACAACACTCATTCCGTGAAAACCTGCCCTACTCTGCTCTGATTCGCAGACTGTGGGTGGGGGGGAAAACTAGGCTGGTAAAGCTATGCCTCCTAAAGTGTTAATCGGAAATACAGAAATACCGGCTACAGGCTTTCCGGTTTCCGGGCACCCCTGGCCTGATCTGTTTATAGTCCCCAGGGAAACAAACAACAAGCAGACGCTCGTACATCGAGGGAGGCGATAACGAGGTTGTTTCTGGGGGGAGTGCATTTTCAGGGGCGGGACTTCCTATCCGATTCCCACTTTCGGCCGTAGTGCTTTACCAGGCTTTATCTCTCGAGATAAAGCTGGGAACGAGGTTAGGGAAAAACGCTGACGGGACGCTGAATGTGATTGGACCAGAGTAGCCAGACACACACAGACAGGCAGAGCACTGCTTGCAGAGGAGACAGCGGAGAATTTCGAGAATGCCTGCCATACGCACTGGATATATTTTCCTTCCACTTGGTATCACTCTGGAATCACGTTTCAACCAAGTCACTAACGTAACGTTGCTGTCATGAGCCTGCGCTATGGTAGCCTACAAGTGATAAAATAAATAAAACATCCAACTCGCACAACGACTCGGCAAACAGTTGCGCGCGGGCCGCACTAACACTAAACTTTGATGTCAAGTAGGGGGCAGCAAAATATCATCCAGCGGGCCGCAATTGGCCCGCGGGCCGCGAGTTTGAGACCCCTGCTTTACATGTTTTCCACATCACATCATTGTGATACAAAACTAAAAGGATAGGAAAGCCAACCTGAAAAATAAAAAAAATTAATAAACAAAAAAAAACTGAAATAAAGTCCAGCACATTCCTCACATTGATCATATAATCAGTCGTTACATGTTAAGGTTACACATGACATATCTACTGTATAATTATAAAATGTACAGAGAGTATAAGCTGGACCTAAGATATCCTGACTTTTATTTACCTATCATTCTCAAATATGAACCCCAAGTCTTTTTGAACACATGTAAGCTATTATTAACTTTGTGTATAAGTTGCTCAAAAGAGGCTAATCTAGCTCATCATTCCACTCTCTGAAGTTGATTTTCTCTGTTGATTTCCAATGCCTCAATACTATCCTACATCCTGTTATGAGGGCCAGCTTTATCCAAGAGCATAAATGCGAGGATAGTTCAGCCTCCACCGGCAATATGCCCAATATACATAATGCAGGCCCTTCAATGAACCTCGTTTCCAATATGTAGTTGATATATTTAATAATAGCTGACCAGGAGTCCTGAACCATCTCACATTCATATAGCATTCATATATATTCTATATTATAGCTATGGAGACAATACTATGGCTCATTTCACAGTCACTATCTCTCGTCCAACATGTAAACAAATAATTTTTTTCATGTATACGTTCGCGTGTTATCCTGTGGTGAATATTGTATAGTTTCAGAGTGATCCGGGTTAATTCCTGAAAAGCTTTGAGTTATGGAGCGCTATGTGAATTTTGCTGAAGTCGTTTGCGTTGCTTGCCTGGACACGTTACTATTTCAAAATCAAGATATATGTTTCATCATGAATGCATCAAAAGGGGGGGGGGGGGGTCGTTTTTTGATGCTCTGATCGTCAGCAACGGCATACGTTTTGGAGTATGTTACATATGATCGTTGCGATCGATGTGAAATCATTGTTGGATCAAAGTAGGCTTGATGTCATATAGTCCTTACCTTTACTAGGAGGTATCCCAAAATGAATATTCAAATTGTCTGATCACGATTTCAAGTATTGATGTACATCGGGTCCCTGACATGAAATGGCACAAAATATGCATCAAGTGTGTTCCAAGCGTTCCAAGTTGCTCGAATGAACCGTTTCACTTGCCTGAATCCAAATTCTCCGCCTGGATCATATAATATGTAACACACAGTGTGAAATAAGGTTTCAAAGGGTAGGCGATACTGCCACCTAGCAGGATTCGGCCGGCATTGCACTCTCGAGGTCTCAGAATGAGTTCCAATGGTAACACAGAGGTCAGTGAGAGTGTATAGGATATAAAAATCGAAAAAACAATCTAAAAACGTAATATTACGTTTTTGGCGCTCAACGGTTGGCGAGTAAACATGTAATATTACGCGATTGGCCGTGAATGAGTTAAAGGTGCTATAAATAACATCTTTATGTACAGTAGAGTAATCATTTTCTTAAAATAATATATCCACAGAAAGGTGCAGAATAAAAGTGTTGCTTCCCCCCCCAAATAATTATTGATTAATTCATTTATAATTGGAGGGTCCAAAATGTATGTTGTTTACATGTTGCAGGCATGTATTCCCTCCTTACTTCCCATTTCCCCATGTAGAATGCACCTGATAAATTACATGCTGGAGCTCTAGTGTGGCATCTAGTGGCTGAATGTTATCTATACGCAGTGGTTCCCAAAGTGGGGGTCACGACCCAGCCACCGCGGGGGGGGGGGGTCGCCAGATGATTTCCAAAAGTATTATAAAAAGAAAATTGTATGCAGTCAGGCCACTGAACTTAGAAGCAGGCCAGCCCAGTGTTTCTAGTTGCAGCGGCGCAATAGTTAGATAACCTAGGTGGGGAACAACCAGGAGATCACTGCAACTCACACAAGTTGGAGAACTATCTCTCTCTCTCTCTCTTGCTCACACACAAAGGGAGCCACATGTGATTGGTGGAGGCGGGACCCTTACAAAAAACAAAAAAGCGTACAATAAGTACAGTGTTGCTCGAAGGCATGTGAACCCCCCCAGGAACAGCCAGTCCCCAAACACCCCACACATCAAGGAGGAGGAGCAGAGGTCTCTCTGTCAGCATGTACCTGTATAGGAGGAGGAGCAGAGGTCTCTCTCTCTGTGTCCTTGTCTTCATTATTTATAAAAATAAATATAACCATAACATGTAATTAATTAGCAATAAATACGCAATGCTATGCAAATATCAACAATCATGTCAAGTACAATATAATAAAGTGTAAACCTCTCTCTCCTAAATCACATTATTATCCCCCCTCCTGCCCACCCTATCTCACTCTGTCTCAATCCCTCTCACTCTTTCCCCCTCTTTCTTTCTCTTTCCATCTCCTACTCTTTCCCTCTCTTTTTCTCTCACCATTTCCCCCCCTCTCTCTCTCACTTGTTCCCTCTCTCTTTCTTTATCTCTCCCTTGTTCCCTTTCTCTTTCTTTCTCTCTCCCTCCATCTCTCTCACTCTCACATGTTCCCTTTCTTTCTTTCTTTCTTTCTTTCTTTCTTTCTTTCTTTCTTTCTCCATCGCTCTCACTTGTTCCCTTTCTCTCTTTCTCTCTCTCCCTCCCTCTCCATCTCTCTCTCTCACTTGCTTCCTTTCTCTCTCTCCACCTCTCTCTCTCCACCTCTCTCTCCACCTCTCTCTCTCTCCCCCCCCCCTCAAACAGCAGGAGCTGATCTCCAGCCTGGCCCAGAAGCTGGAGGTTCTGCGGGAGGCGCGCCTCAGCCTCCAGGAGGACGTGGAGGACAACGATGCGTTGGGCCGCGACGTGGACGCCACGGTGCAGCGCCTCTGCCGAGCCAACCAGCTTGACAAGTTCCGCATGTTCGTGGGCGACCTGGACAAGGTGGTGAGCCTGCTGTTGTCGCTGTCGGGGCGGCTGGCCCGCGTGGAGAACGCCCTCAACGGCCTGGAGGACGAGGCCCCGCCCGAAGAGAAGGTACGAGCAAAGACTTTACTTTTTTATTTGTAAAGTAAATTCAATTGACTCCGTTTTTAGTAAAAATCTATAGATTTTTTGTACATTCAATTGACAGTTTTTTTTTATCTTGACATAATGTAACAATTATGATCTTAGAGATATTACCACAGTGAACTAATGGTGTAAAAGAATATATTTTAATCACAATGTATTGAAGACTGTGATGTGTCGACAATCGTTCCAATAGTCAAATCATAACCCCTAATAATCGCAACTGAACACGCCGACATTATGGGAACTGCGCTTACCGTCTTCTCCAGAGTCAGACAAGAAGATAGATACCAATTGCCTCTCTGTGCGGTCAGTAGGAAGCTATCCGTCTGCAAGTTAGCCTAGCTTAGCACAAATGAATGGAAGCAAATACAGACCAGCTGCCTCTCCTGGAGTTTTAAGCTAGGCTAGTGGTTCGTATCTGCCTCCATTAATTTGTGCTAAGCTAGGCTAGCTTTCAGCCGGTTAGCTTTCTACTGAATGCACAAAGTGGAAATTGGTATCCATCTTCTTGTCTGACTCTGGTGAAGACAGTAAGTGCATTTCCCATAATGTTGGCACGTTCCTTTAACTGTGATATCCCCCAGCAATTATTTAGTTCACTCATCATCACCCACCATCTCCTCCCTCAGCGCACGCTGACGCAGAAACGCAAGCTGCTGATGCGGCAGCACGAGGACGCCAAGGAGCTGAAGGAGAACCTGGACCGGCGGCAGCGCCTGGTCTCCGGCGTCATGGAGGCCCACCTGGACGCAGAGAGCCTCGCCGACTACCGGCACTTTGTCAAGATGAAGTCTGGCCTCATCATCGAGCAGCGCAAGCTGGAGGACAAGATCAAGCTGGGAGAGGAGCAGCTCAAATGTCTGGTGGACAGCCTTCCGCTGGAGCAAAGGGTGCACTTCTGAAGACCACCAGTCCTCAGGCCATGGCTTGCAATGGTGTAAATAGGTTTCTCTGTGATTGCTATTATGCAGCTGAGTGACGCAGTCCAGTAGAGGGCGACAGTGAGACGCTATAGTGACACCGTCCTGTAGAGGGCGACAGTGAGACGCTATAGTGACACAGTCCAGTAGAGGGCAACAGTGAGACGCTATAGTGACACAGTCTTGTAGAGGGGAAACAGTGAGACGCTATAATGACACAGTCCAGTAGAGGGCGACAGTGGGACGCTATAATGACACAGTCCTGTAGAGGGCGACAGTGAGACGCTATAGTGACACAGTCCAGTAGAGGGTGACAGTGGGGCGCTATAATGACACAGTCCTGTAGAGGGCAACAGTGAGACGCTATAATGACACAGTCCAGTAGAGGGTGACAGTGGGGCGCTATAATGACACAGTCCTGTAGAGGGCAACAGTGAGACGCTATAATGACACAGTCCTGTAGTGGGCAACAGTGAGACGCTATAATGACACAGTCCAGTAGAGGGCAACAGTGAGACGCTATAATGACAAAGTCCAGTAGAGGGCAACGGTGAGACGCTATAATGACACAGTCCTGTAGAGGGCAACAGTGAGAGGACGATATAAGTGTTTGTCTGCGTCCATTACACAGTTTGTTAATCTCATTGACTGTTCCCAACACACACACACACAACTGGAGCTGATGTGTTGGAGCTCTGGGACCTCTGATATCTGCTCTGCTGGAGTTAAATGAGCTCCTTAGAGAGGCTAGTTATTGAGTTAAAGGTATACCCACCCATTTTAAGAAGTCTATCTGATTTGCCATGAACTTGTTTCAGTCTGTCCTGAAAGCAGCTGTATTGGTTTTTGAGATGTTGAAAGTGGAAAATAATTAGATTTTGCATGCCGATAGTATATCGATACAGTGACGCCAAATATGTTTTGCTTGACAATCCCATTTTACTACAATAAAAATTATTGGTATGAGGTGAACAGACTAAATAATGTTATGTTATGTTATTAACTCAATCAGGGTCGTGGCGCCAGGGAGCGCTAGAACGCCATCGCTTTAATAAATGGGGAGACTGCGAGATTTGCGAGTGCTTAAAATATATCTTATATTATAGCTATGGGTCCAATACACCCGTCAATTGCCAGTGAGTTGCTTCCAGTCAACATACACAAAAGAGATTGTTTTTTCATCCGTACATTTCCGTTTTATACTGTTTTGAATATGAGTATAGTTTTGGTGATTCTTAGTGATCCCAGGAAAAGACGCGATAATAGCGTTTTAGTGGAATACACTAAACACGTTGTCATTTTTCGCCTGATTATCGAATCTTCCTGAAATCAACGCTAGATTATCATTATTATCCTTCCTTGTGCATACATGAAATGGCCCTCGTAGCGCGGCACCCCCCCCCCCCCCCCCCAGCACACACACAGCACACAGACAGCTTCGATCGCGGTAGAAAGAAATATCAGATCAACGCAAGATTGGATATATAGAGTCCTTACCTGGTCTCTGATGTAATGCAAAAATAATTATCCAATTATCTGATTGTCGTTCGAAATACTGCTTGTGGAGGTCCATCCCACATTGTCCGGCATTGCATATGAAGGGGGGGGGGGGGGGGGGGCAGCATCGCAGATGTAACGTTGTAAGCGCTCATCCTGCCGGAGTATTTAAACCCCGCCCGCACGGCTCAGATCGGCCCAGAAAAGAAACTACACCATTTCTAATAGAGTGCAATACCGACTGGAAGGCGCAGGCGGCGGTATTTGCCCTTTTGCAAGCTCAGACCCATTTCCAATGATAACATCAGGCTGGATGGATGAAAAATGTATGGATATAGCTAATAAAAGAAATAACGATTAAAACCTGAGTTTTCTCGTTATTGGCGCTGAACGGTTGGTGAATTAACCAGACTTTTCTCGTGACTGGCGCAGAATGAGTTAAATAAAACAGATGATGATTCCCACCTTTACTGTTGACCCCATTGACTTCCACTAGCATAGACAACAAATGCTAATCATTTAAACTTCCAACACCTTGAAAACCAGGCTTTTCGGACGGACCAAAATAACTCCCAGTTTGTACCAAACCGGATGGGCCTTTTGAAAGAGGCGGAGTGCCCCTTTAAACAGAGTGTGTGTCAGCCAGTGCGGGTCAGTGATGTTCCACGTCGGTTTGGTGCTATGCTCATCGTGAGGTCAGTGACCTTTGAAACTCTCCAATGTGACTGAGCGTGTACTTTATATATCATGCGTGTTTAAAAGGTAATATTTTCTAGTAATTTATTCTAGCTTTTTTCAATATTTACTTATGGAAAGGAGCAGGATTCGCCCTTTGAACTTAATCTCACCTGTTGACGTATTTGCTTATTTTTTCTCAAATGAAATTATTCTAGAATATATTATAGGACATATACATTGATTCTGGTTAACTGCAGTTCTATCCTCTGAATGACACATTTGTTCCTGCTGTTTGTATTATGTTCTTATTCCCCTGCACCGCTACTGGTACCATGGCAACGACTGTCAAAACTACCCCTTTTTTTCTTTTTCTTTCTTTTTTTTAACCCAACTTCCTACATTCTTTGAACGTTGTTCCTTTTCTACTTTGTACAAAAATGGGATTTGAGTAGCGGGTTGGTATTTTCTATTGAATCCAAATGTTGTTGTTGTTGAAATTGCGATAAAATAGTTAGCACTTTATTCCTTCTGGCTTGCCCTGTTCACAGGCTTCTCTCTCACCAGTCTGAAGATGTGTCTTCAGGTAGCCAGCTCACCACTGTGATCTTTCAAAGAATTGTATGGATTGTGTACCTCAATATATACAGCCCCCCCCCCCATACATGACATATGCAGTGTACTCTCACTATCAACTTGAACGCAATAAACCATGAAACCCTAATAAACCATTACACTCTGGTGATTATGTCCTTGGTGTTCTTCATACTGTAGAATTATCACTAGTCAGTTTGTTAAGGAATTTCACACTTGCTGTGCCATGGTGAAATCTTCCTCTACATATTTCTCTGAGATGAGATATCGTAGTAAATACTGTAGGAATTCACAGATGCTCCAGAACAGGGGTACCACGATTTCTATATATTTTTTTGCATGGAGGGGTCTGGAAAACATAATTAATGGTGGGCCTTGGGCATGGATTATCCCACCAGTGGTCCCCTTGGCAAGAATCAAATCAAATTTATTTGTAAGGCTCGACAACACACGTTAATGTCCCCATGGGCCGGACATGTCTTCTTTAACTCATTCACTGCCAACAATGAGTATACTCGTTATTTGATCGTTATTTCTTTTATTCGATATTTCTATTCATTACAGGCACACAGACTCGGGGTTAACATGGGGAATCATCATGAGAAATGAGAATGTAAAAGTGCAATACCGTCCGCATCACGCTAGACGGCAGTATCGAGCACCCTTTATACCCTTGTATCTTTCTCTGTGGGACAGCCACACGTCTCCGGTTTCATGTTTCCTTGTCGGGCAAGGGCAGCCGTTCTGCCGGTTCCATCGAAGCGTGTCAAATATCTCCCATTATGCCATCGACCAAATGGACATTGGATATACCAGATGGCGATCAAACAATTGGAATATTATTTTTGGAATACTCCCGATCACAGGTAAGGACGATTTGACGTACATTTTTTTATCCTGCTATGCTTTCATACCGTTCGGGCTGATAACCGTTTTTAGTGTTCAATGCGAATGCCGTTACTGACAATCAAATAATCAGAAGCGACCTCCCCCCTTTCATGCATTCATGATGGAACATAATAGTTATGATATAGATTTCATTTTATTTACATTTAGTCATTTAGCTGACGCTTTCATCCAAAGCGACTTACAAGTTCTGTACGACAAGTCATCAGGAAGGGCACAACTCTATCAGCTGAGTAACAATGTTCATCAAAGTGTTGAGTGCTACATTGTAGGTTAGTTTATTAGGACAAGTGCTTGACAGTAAGGTTAGTTAGGGTTAGATTTAATAAAAAAAAAAAATTAATTCAGATAATGGTTGAAGTGGGTCTTTAGTCGACGGCGAAAGATTGGACGGGTTTCGGCTGTCCTAACTGGGGTGGGTGGTTCATTCCACCATTGTGGGGCAAGGACTGAGAATAGGCGACTTCTCTTTGATGACCCTCCCGAAGCTTGGATAGGAGTAGGTCTGAGGTGGCCAGAAGATGCAGAGTGTAGGGGTCTTGAGGGTGTGTAGTTAGAAACCATTGACCGGAGGTAGGCGGATTTCGGGATAATAGCGTATACAGGCAAGAAACGGCAACGTCTATAGTGGAATCGACGTATAGGGCTTTAACTCAGGATTTCATGAATTACCCTAGATCGCTCTAAAACCATACTTATATTCACCACGGTATAACACGTGAATGTATGGATGGAAAAATGTATTCTTTCTCACATATTGAACGATAGGTGATAGTATGTAGTACTATGGATCGATAGGGCCATAGTATTGTATCCATAGCTATAATATAGAACAGGGGTCAGCAACCTTTACTATCAAAAGAGCAATTTTTTACCCCTCCCACAAAATTAAATTCCTCTGGAGCCGCAAAACCAATTTACCCTTAAAATGAAGATAACACAGTGTATAACTTTATATATAGTTATCCCCAAGCATACCCCACATCTAGCATAAAACGCCTGACAATTGCATACCCAAATAATTTGCTATTTATTACACTTTATACTTATAGCACACAGTTTGTTGCATTAATGGAATTATAAAGCAACAAAAAGAAAGTTTTTGACTTTGTATTGCTGTTTTGACCTGTTATAACAAAGGAAAACCTCTAACTCTTATGAAGAGGAGAAAAAAGGCTGGCTGTGTAGACCTATTTTTAAATAAAACACAGAAGAGGAGACAAAACACTGGTGTCTGTAGACCGACTTTGAAATAAAACCCTTAACTATTCAGGTATATTTGAGTCATTCCCTTATTTGTGAAACATTTATCAAATAAAAAGTAGTCCACTTTGAAAAAAGACTACCATGTGTAGACCTACTTTGAAATAAAACCCTGAACTATGCAGCTCTATTTGAGTCCTTCCCTTATTTGTGGAAAATCTATAAAATAAAAAGTAAATTTTTAGTTGTTCGCAAATTTCTCACCATATTAGGCATCGTTAGTCGTGAAAGCAAATTAATCTGTCCACGCTGAATTAAACCCTCTATTTTCCTCAGACTTTCCTTTTTTTGGATTTATCCATGGTTAGCTTACTGGGGGGGTCGGAAACTCAAGATTAACCACTTTTAGGTGACTAAATATTTTTGTTGATGAAATATTTTTTCATTTCAGTGTCACAGTATGACATCGATTTCCAAAATAAGAAAAAAAATAATAATAATGTTTTTATTTATTTTTTTGACCAGGTCAAAGCTGACCAGGTCGCAGCTGATTGGCTAAAGAGCCGCATGCGGCTCTGGAGCTGCAAGTTGCCGACCCCTGATATAGAATATAGTTATAGCTCTACAAACAAGGTGACTCAGTCCTATATTTTAAAGCATGGCAATGTGACCACAGGGCCAAGGCTAATCCCCGGCGCTGAATGAGTTAAACAAGGCAAGAAGAAACATCACAATAAATCAAGAACAAAACAAAAACACCATAAAGTCCAAAACATTTCAAATAAATAAAATAAATACAACACTCCCAGACATACATACCCCACGCGAAGGTAAGGAAAAACTCACTAAAACCTAGCAATAGGAAAAAATGCACCACAGGCAATGTGGAGGAGAGAAACCTTAGAAGGGCCATTCAAGGGGGGATCTCCCTTCTTAGATGTCGGTGATAGTAGTGTTGCAATAAAACAGCCGAAACAGTTGGTAAGCATGCACTCATATGTGTAATGAAACACAGATAAGTGCATGCAATAGCAACTAAACATTTTGAAAGATAAAAAATAGAGCTGATGGCGGATCTATTTGACGCATGGGGGCGGCGCAGAGAGGGTCGCATCCTCCCGGTCATCACGGGACATCCAACATTCCGGTCATCACCATGAGACAGCCACAGACAGGGAGACGGGACAGGCCTTAGACAGTTCGCGTGATTGTGATGGGCGGACATAGCAATAGATACATGTCGTAAGCATAATTATGTGAATAGAATAGATATATGTAGTAAGCATATTATGTGAATAGAATAGAAGTACTTAACCCAGCAATGAACTCAACGTCTAAACCACGTTGACAGACCACGGACAGAAGACGGTAGGTGTTCTGGGCCCCTCTGAGGACAGACATAACTAGAGGGTCCGTTTTGCTTTTGTGACGACCCCCACTCTACCTGCAAATGGGGGAGTGCTGACTCAGAGCATGGTGGAGTGGGTCGTTAGCCCAATCTGACTCACCTGGTGTATTTATGTTCCCTGTCTAATTCCCTCTGGTCTGCTTCTCCATCTCCTAGGAACAGGTTGTCCAGCACCCCCTTTTGATCCTTTTGACATTAGAATACTAATACTCACACCACACGCACCACAGGAGCACACGTTCTCACTCATCCACACACTGCATTCACCACTGATTCTGATACATCCATATTCATTGTTTATGTCATTATTCTTTGGTTATAGGTTTAAATAAATTATTTTGTTACATTGCTATCACATGTGGACTCCCTATTTGTCACAATTGACCCGTTTGTGACACTTTCAACCCTGCTCTAGAAATGCAGTCCCCGACCACTCCTATTTCCCCGAGCCTTTTTACCACCCGTTTATTCCTCTCCCCTCAAGATGACGTTTAACTGATTGATTGATTGATTGATTGAAAACTTTATTAACAGATTGCAGAATGGGTACAGTACAGTACAGCTCAATACATACAATTGTTAAGGGGATGCAGACCAGAGAAAGACTTTCGTCTTGTTTACATCAGGGTCCCCCATTTTCAATTCATCATAACATATATGACATACATGACATACAGATAGACAGTACTGCTACATATATACATTTATGATATACCAGATTTGCAAATACAGTACTGTTTGTGATACGAAAAGAGTCCAGAAAAGAGAGTATATACATTTGACATAGAAACTGTACATTGGAGGAGGTTGGGTAGGTGGGGGGGGGGGGGGGGGGGGGGGGGGGGGGCAGGGGGGGGGGGGGACACTGCGAAATCTATGTACTCTGCGAAATCTACTGTGTAGGAGGGGTGGGTGGGGGACACTGTACAACTGAACAAGCAAAACTGTACATTGGAATATTGACAAGACCATACTTGGACATTTACACCCGGTTGTATAACTGGATAATCATTTACAGTGCACAGGGTCTTGATGGGAACTGTAATTAGGTTACGGGTTGCCAGATGAGGAAGTGGACCTGTGTATTGTTGGTAAAATGCTCCTTCCTCTACAAAACATATCTCTCTGGACTTCCTTTCTACCTAGACAGGTGACGAGCGATCCGTTCACTGGTGTTTCTCTGGACCCCTGTAGCCTGGGAGTACAAGGTGTGTGTCGTCTGAAGAGATATTAAATTCATCCTCGTAAGTTATAATCACTATTCAACACTGCATTCATTATTGATATTTTGTTTATTGCATAGCTGTGGGTCGTGGTCTGTTTTGAAAGAAGGCCGTTGCATTATTTTTAGGCATTTGTATTATTCTATGTTTTGTAGATGTCCTTTTGTTCTTGTTGTGTACATTTGGGACGACGAATAGCCTCGTCCAAAGATATTTACACTGACAAAAGAAATCTAGCAGTTATTCTTAACACATTCATGGCTAAAATGTGCCCGAAGGTATGGACTCTCACCTATCTCGATGTGATTTATCTAGAGATATCTACTGCACAAATGTTAGGTGTTAATGAAGCCAACATAGCAGTCTGGGTAGCTGTGGTGGATAAGATAAAGGAACGCATATAAATTTGGAATTTTCTGATGTTGAATGAAGTAGTGGATGTATAGCCCACGTGGGGGTCCTGTGGGGGGGGGGGGGGGGGGAGCCCATGTATTGTATTTATTATTTGTATGTCTTTTAGTCTACTTTCATTCTGATTTAATTACTGGACTGTCATTATTGTTATTATTATTTCTGTTATTGTCCTGTGATTTATCGTTGATTATTACTGTTACTGTATTGTTTGTCTTGTGTGTGTGTGTGTGTGTGTGTGTGTGTGTGTGTGTGTGTGTGTGTGTGTGTGTGTGTGTGTGTTTACTTCCTCAGAGGGAGCCAGACCCACGCTTTGTTTGCCAGGTATCCTGGGAGACGAAGGAATGGTGTGAGAGAGAGAGAGAGAAAGAAAGAAAGAGAAATGGAGACAGATCTCATCCTGGATCTATCAGGTGAATCTCATGGGAAGAGAAATAATGGGATCGTCGAAGAGGGCAAACGGTCTAATCTGAGCTGCTGATGGCTGGATCAGTGACTTTAATAACTACTGCTCTGGGTGAGCCTTGGACGGGGAGTGGACTGGACTGCTGATAATGGTTTACTTAGTCCACACGGCCCACCGCCAAGTCGTGGGACTGTGGTTGAGCGGTGTCGGCTGGATCCTCACCGCCATGACCCTTGGACTTATCCAGTGGCGGGTGTGGCGTGTGGCCGACCAGAGTGTCATCACCTCGGGCGTGGCGTGGATAGGCATCTGGCGGGTGTGCTTCCACAGCCACGCCGTGGTGTCCCCCGGTTTCCAGGCCATGTACTGCCGGCGCATCGGCCTGGCCGACGCCTTCGCGCCGCCCGAGATCGCGGCGGCACAGGTGCTCATGTTCCTTGCACTGATCGTGGGGTCCTGTGCCAACGCCGCGGGGATCTACGCCCTGCGGAACGTCTACTTCGGGCTGAGGGACTCGCCCATCCGCGCCGCTTTCTCGGCCGCCGGCGCTCTGTGCCTGCTGACGGCCACCGCGTTGCTCGCGCCTCTCCTGTGGAACCTGAGGTCGGTCGTCACCAATCAAACGATCGACTTCCCCCAGGACTTCCACATGCCCCGGGCCCCCGAGTCGCAGTGCGTGGGGGTGGGCATCCTGGTCGGGATCGTGGCTTCGGCCCTGATGGTCGTCTCTGGGATTATTTTCTTGACCTACAGGTTGCCCGCCAGATCTGCACACGGCCTAAAGGGAAGAGACAACCTGACGTTTCAGTCCGATGAGCATCTGTGAAGCCGTTTGCTGCTATTTAAAAGCAGAGGTCTAGCTGAGTTTCACTTGAATGTGGAAGTAAAAAAGTTTACCAAAGGGCAATGGCAGTGATGGAAAGTAGGCTTGCCTTGCCCCCTCTTTTATTCTGTTGATCTGGTCTTCGAGTAAGGCTTTGTTAGTAAATTAGCTGTTTTTGTTTTGTTTCATGCTGAATGAGTTATTACTTGAAGAATGACCAGTGCTCGATTTTTAAGAAGTCCCTCTGCGTGACTGCATGTGTGAGAGACAATTTTACAGATGTGTCGATTAAATCAAATGCACATAGCATGCATGTACTATTTGACGACGAACGCGATGGTGGTCTCGCGTCAACCAGTCAACCAACAAACAAGATTTTTGTACAGGATCTCCTCTGTGGTAAATCAGAATACCCCCCCCCCCCCCCTCACACCCACCCAACCCCCTCCGATGTACAGTTTCTTCCCCTTCTGGTGTATATATTTTTTTATGATCTCTTTTTCTTACACAGTACTGTATATTTGTATGTCTTGTTGTATGTCATAAATGTCTTGATGAATTGAAAATGGAGGACCCTTATGTAAACAAGACGCAAGTCTTTTTCTGGTCTTCATCCTCTTAGCAGTATTGTAAATTGTACCCATTCTGCAATCTGTTAATAACGTTTTCAATCAATCAATCAATGCCATGTTCTATTTGACGACGAACGCGATGGTGGTCTTAGTTTCCGTGTTGCCAGGGTTGCATTGTAAAACTAAGACCACCATCGCGTTCCTCGTCAAAAAGTATGTGCCAAATAATATTCAATGTGCCAAAACAACTGCAGAGGCTGGGAAATATTTTTTATTATATAATTGTTTTTGTCAAATTCAGCTTAAAGCTGCTGGTGCTTCTGGGAGTCTGTGGAAAACCTTTGTTACTTACGCGTACGGGCTTGAAAAGTGATGCAGAGCCTGTGATGCAGAGCCTGCTCTATTTCAGCTGGGCAGGTAAACTCACTCTTGCTAATTTCTCCGAAGTTGCCTACTGCAGTTTTAAAGGAACACGCCTACATTTGGAAATGCGCTTACTGTCTTCTCCAGAGTCAGACAAGAAGATAGATACCAATTTCCTCTCTGTGAGTTCCAATAGTATGCAGCTGCAGAGCCGCAGAGCCAGCGGCGCTCTCAGGGCCGCGCTCTGACGGCCGCGCTGTGCAATAGTATCCAGCTGCAGAACGGGAGAACAAGACACTCTCAGGACCGAAGACACGTGACGGTCACTGTACCCATTCTGCAATCTGTTAATAAAGTTTTCAATCAATCAATCAATCAATCCGGGCCTGTGACGGTCACTGTACCCATTCTGCAATCTGTTAATAAAGTTTTCAATCAATCAATCAATCAATCCGGGCCTGTGACGGTCACTGTACCCATTCTACAATCTGTTAATAAAGTTTTCAATCAATCCCATTCTACAATCTGTTAATAAAGTTTTCAATCAATCAATCAATCCCACACGGTGCAATACTCCAATTCAGCCATTGGGTGGGACGGTCACGTGACCCTGTGACGAGGGTCCTGAGAGTGTCTTGTGGGAGGAGCCTCGTATGGGTCCTGAGAGTGTCTTCGGTCCTGAGAGTGTCTTGTTCTCCCGTTCTGCAGCTGGATGCATCTCGTCAGAGCGCGCCCTGAGAGCGCCGCTGGCTCTGCGGCTCTGCAGCTGCATGCTTCTCATGCGTTCAGTAGAAAGCCATCCGGTAGCCGGCTGCAAGCTAGTGTAGAAGGGTGGATTATCCCTGCTTGTGGGAGTAGTAGTACACAGACACTGGGTAGTAGGATACTATAGTATTGGACCTATATGTACCCCCGTCTTTGGCCCGGAACGTCGTTCTGGAGGGCTTGCAGCTGGAGTGGATGGGGCCCAGGATTTACTAACCTGGGGACTGGTACTCTGGTCTCCCTCGCCTTCCAAGGCGGTCAGCAGTATCTCCCCACACACCCTCACTTCCCCCAGTACCTCCGACAGCCCTCCCACACCCAGTGACTGTCAGTTCAATAGTATTATTGGGCTTCCCTTTAAGCAGTACCCTTCCTTGACCACCTGTATAGACCCTTCAAATGCTATTCTGGGAATGGGGTGTAAGGGTTAAATAATTATGCAGTCACAATATTTACCCAGGGGTTAGAATAGCAAATGGAAAATGGAAGAAACAGACACACAGACAATGATCCCAATAAGGTCTACTTTTACTGAAGCCTGGGCATGTTATCCATTACAATTAACACTGTCATTTATTCATACATGGCACCGGGTGCTCTCACTGTTATAATGTAGGGGAAGCTCTTCCCACCATAGGCACCGCGTGCTCAATACATTAAAACACCCCGCTTGTACTAGGGGAACCCAGGCATAAAGTAGAGAAACATTGGGAATTCAAATAACCAAATAATCAAATAATCAAATAACAAAATAAAACCAAGTAAATGTGGGCCCACGTTACCAAAAGAAAACCTAACCTAAGCCGGCTTAAATTGTTCGGGGTACCCCTTAGACACTGGTTGTTAGCGTTCACTTGAATGGACGTTGCTGTTGATACACGTGGTACCGTTAGTACTTAGCCAAGATGGCGGACCCACCCTTGTCACCACTCGTCCCGGTGACAAGATGGCGTCGGCGATCCCGCGAGCACAGCCAGCAGGCTGGGCGAACAGCATAGGCAGTGGTTAGCTGGAGGAGCGTGCTGGATGGCGTCCTCTGCTGGTGGGAAGAGGCGTCCTCTGTACCATCTGGGAGACGTCCACCGCTGGCTGTTGCTGGCTTGCTGCTGTCGCGCAAGCTAATACTGTTGCTACCCTAAACACAGCTAAACTTCGGGTCTGAATGCACCCTCCTGCTATATCGGTTGTACTACTAACGCAACGTGGCTGGCTATACCACCGGTTCTTCAGCGCCGCACGCCCGGTAGTCTACTCAAGTCAGACGGAGCCGCTAGCAGCATACTAATACACCGCACACAGTAACTACTATAACCCGCTAACATTAGACGTTAGTCTCGTTAACTCTAGACGTTAGTCCTTCGGTTCTGTATCTCTTACTCCCACACTATCGCTGATACTTCTAGGATAACCCGTCACTAGCAAGTACTTCTCATCACCCGCTGCTCGTTCCAACGGGGCTCTCCTTCATAACTTCTTCAACGGGGCTATTCCAAAGCACACGCCCGCTGTGACTGCGACTGTTCACGGCCAAGTCCAATGCCGAAGAGAGCTTCCTGGTACTCTCGCTTCCAGGTAACTCCCTCTTCCTCGTTGCTTCTCCTCTCTCCTCCGCTCCACCTGCCACCACTGCCACTCCGCCCCCTGCTGGCAACCTCCACTGGTCCCACTCAAGGACCGCTCCAGAAAGGGAAAAAGGGCTCAATGTTATTGTTAGTAATCCATACTGCAGCCGGAGAAGAGTAGCACCTCACCTCGTCGTTAGACTGGGCGAGCTATCCAAAGGAACACTGTTAAGCTATCCAAAGGAACACTGTTAATCACACATTATACACACACAGGGAAAGTAACAGTTAGTTAGCATTTCTGAATACTTTGTAGAATATTCAGGCTGCTACACTAGCCTAGCTTAGCACAAATTAATGGACGCAGATATGGACCACTAGCCTAGCTTAAATCTCCGGGAGAGGTCTTTTTGACCAACAGCCAGGCTAGTGGTCCATATCTGCGTCCATTCATTTGTGCTAAGCTAGGCTAGCTTGCAGCCGGATAGCTTGATAGACTGTCCTAATGGCAAGAATTGAATAATGACACAGTATAAGTATTAAAGCAGACCAGATGATTATTATTATCAGTCTGTTTATAGAATGTATTATTGAATACTTAGCTGACTGACCCAGCAAAACCCATGCTGTGCCTCATACTAACGCTGGATAGTTAGCCACAAACCAGTGCAAAGTCAATGGGGTCAAGCTGCTGTCTATATTATAAGCTGACTGAAGACAACTGAAATCTCAGTTGTACATAGGAGCTTGACCACCATTGACTTTGCATTGGCAATGGTTTGTGGCTAAATATCAAGTGTTAGTATGAGGAACAGCATGGATTGTGCTGAGAAAGGACTCTAACGATCAACAACATGTTGCAAATATAGGTCTAGGGTTCCAAAGATCTGAACTATCCCTTTATGACAAATGTGTTGTTGTTAATACTAATAAATAATTGTCTTGAAGATGTTTTGTCTGGTATTTCTCTCCCTCTGCAATAATGTCACCAATAAGTATATTGTTTACCATTTACATTTAGTCATTTAGCTGACGCTTGTATCCAAAGCGACTTACAAGTTTTGTACAAGTCAGCAGGAAGGGAACAACTCCTGCTATCAGCTGAGTAACAATGTTCATTAAAGTGTTGAATGCTACAGTTGCTTTCTGCATACTTGCTCCATGAAGGGGGACTTCACCAAAAAACAATGTTGATTTTATTTTGCACATAATCTCACAAACATCCAACAACTGTAAACAGTTTTGCACACATTAATTTAGTCTGACAGTCATTGAGAGTAAATTTGAATATTTGAAATTTGAAAAAGTTTGAATATGGCCACCAGTGATGTCATCAGGGACATTGAATCATTGCGTTGTGTTAATTACAGCACCATGAAATTATAGTAATACCTTGTCTTAGGGACTGCTACCTTATCATTTAATTCAGCTGTAATTAACAAGGATTCAATGTCTCATTTACTCTAAATAACTGTCAAAATAAATGTACGTGTGTAAAACTGTTTACAGTTGTTGGATGTGTGTGTGATTATGTGCAAAATAAATCAGCATTGTTTTTTTGTGAAGTTTCCCTTTAGGGAGCAAGTATGTAGAAAGCAACTGATAAACCGTAAGCTACTTATTGGTGACATTTACCGTATTAATATTTACCAACGGTGTAAACAGTAGCTTTGAGCACCGTCTTGACTGTATCCTATCTTGTCGGATAAGATCAGATATTCATTTATTGATCCCCTTGGGGAAATTCAGCGTCATAGCAGCATTTGGGAGGGGGGAGGGGAGGTACAGGTATGGGCAGTGTAATAGTAGAAAGACATAAATATAGCCAAGGCAATACAATTATATCTGAATATAAAAATATGAGAACAAATAAACAAAACAATAATTAACTGAATATAAAATATGAGAAAAATAAACAGTGTGAACAAAGGTGCAGATGAGGGTCTGTATGCCCGTTATATTATACGTTACAATAAATATAGGCATTAGGCAGTAAATAATTAGAATCTGAATATATACTATGAGTAAGAGTAAATGTAAACAGTATACACAAGGTACCCTAACTGGCATGATATATGTCGTAGTCCGTGCAGGTTTTGGTGGTTAAGGATCAGACACACTTAGATGCCCCCGGGCCCCCAATCTCTCCAATGTGTCCCCCAAATATAGCTTTGTCTCGTTTTCATGTGGCAAGAGCAGCACAAGATAAGATAAGAGATTCCTATATTGATCCCCTTGCGAAATTCGGGTGTCAGTATGGGGGAGGGGGGAGGGGAGGTACAGGTATGGGCAGGGTAATGGTAGAAACTGAAAGACATATAGGCAATATAGCGCTTTGAGTGTCTAGAAAAGCGCTATACAGTAAATGTAATGAATTATTATTATATACCGGATCCCTGTGTCATAATTGTTACAATATAGTGTGACATTCCACTAAACTTATGCAGGTCTTACCTCTCTGTGTGTGTGTGTGTGTGTGTGTGTGTGTGTGTGTGTGTGTGTGTGTGTGTGTGTGTGTGTGTGTGTGTGTGTGTGTGTGTGTGCGTGCGTGCGTGCGTGCGTGCGTGCGCGTGTGCGTGCGCGTGTGCGTGTCTGTGTAGTGTGTAGAACTCCCCTGGTGGTGCAAGTGTCGCTTTTAATGCCGAGTTTCTTTTGGTTTCACGTGCGCGTGAGAGAGAGATCAACATATTTGAGAGATTAATTTGCAGTGGATATTTGCACACGATGAGCCTAACTGAAATAGCAGAGAACACCTGCATTCATGCTTTTTAAATTTAAAAGAGGTTTTCAAGCCTCTTGAAGTATGAGTATATACGTCAAATGTATATACTCCCTCTTCTTGACTCCTTCTGTATCACAAACAGTACTGTATTTGCAAATCTGGTATGTCATAAATGTATAGATGTAGCAGTGTATGTCATGTATATGTCATGTCAGTGTATGTCATGTATGTCATATATGTCCTGATGAATTGAAAATGGGGGACCCTGATGTAAACAAGACGAAAGTCTTTCTCTGGTCTGCATCCCCTTAACAATTGTGTGTATTGAGCTGTACTGTACTGTACCCATTCTGCAATCTGTTAATAAAGTTTTCAATCAATCAATCAATCAAGCCCACTTTAGAAAAGTGTTCTTTAGTTGCAGTGCTTGGCCTGCTCCACTTGGTGGCGACAGAGAGCTCTATCTTCACCCTGCTTGGATAAAGCAGTGACTCTCAACCTTGTTGGTTTGTGGCTACAGAAGACGGAGGGACGACCTCCAACATGGTCATACACAGAGACAGAATGGTGAACTTTGACCCCTGAAGACGGAGGGACGACCTCCAACATGGTCATACAGAGACAGAATGGTGAACTTTGACCCCTGAAGACGGAGGGACGACCTCCAACATGGTCATACAGAGACATAATGGTGAACTTTGACCCCTTGAAGACGGAGGGACGACCTCCAACATGGTCATACATAGACAGAATGGTGAACCTTGACCCCTGAAGAAGGAGGGACGACCTCCAACATGGTCATGCAGAGACAGAATGGTGAACTTTGACCCCTGAAGACAGAGGGACGCCCTCAAACATGGTCAGGCAGAGACAGAATGGTGAACTTTGACCCCTGAAGACAGAGGGATACCCTCCAACATGGTGGAGGAGGTGTAGGTGTGTAGGAGGTCAGAAATATTCAGGGTTAAGGTCAAGAGGAGACTTATAGGTGAGGAGGAGAACTATGGAAATAACACAGAACTTTACCGGAAGCCAGTGGAGGTGCTGCAGGGTGGAGGTGATGCAGGGTGGAGGTGCTGCAGGGTGGAGGTGATGGAGGGTGGAGGTGATGGAGGGTGGAGGTGCTGCAGGGTGGAGGTGCTGCAGGGTGGAGGTGATGCAGGGTGGAGGTGATGGAGGGTGGAGGTGATGGAGGGTGGAGGTGCTGTAGGGTGGAGGTGCTGTAGGGTGGAGGTGATGGAGGGTGGAGGTGCTGCAGGGTGGAGGTGATGGAGGGTGGAGGTGATGGAGGGTGGAGGTGATGCAGGGTGGAGGTGCTGCAGGGTGGAGGTGCTGTAGGGTGGAGGTGATGGAGGGTGGAGGTGATGCAGGGTGGAGGTGATGGAGGGTGGAGGTGCTGCAGGATGGAGGTGCTGCAGGGTGGAGGTGATGGAGGGTGGAGGTGCTGCAGGGTGGAGGTGCTGCAGGGTGGAGGTGATGGAGGGTGGAGGTGATGCAGGGTGGAGGTGATGCAGGGTGGAGGTGCTGCAGGGTGGAGGTGCTGCAGGGTGGAGGTGATGGAGGGTGGAGGTGATGCAGGGTGGAGGTGATGGAGGGTGGAGGTGATGCAGGGTGGAGGTGCTGCAGGGTGGAGGTGCTGCAGGGTGGAGGTGATGCAGGGTGGAGGTGATGCAGGGTGGAGGTGCTGCAGGGTGGAGGTGATGCAGGGTGGAGGTGATGCAGGGTGGAGGTGATGGAGGGTGGAGGTGATGGAGGGTGGAGGTGATGGAGGGTGGAGGTGATGGAGGGTGGAGGTGCTGCAGGGTGGAGGTGATGGAGGGTGGAGGTGAGATGCTGCAGGGGTTAGTGTGAGCAGTAGAGTGGCAGCAGACAGTAGAGTGGCAGCAGACAGTAGAGTGGCAGCAGACAGCAGAGTGGCAGCAGACAGTAGAGTGGCAGCAGACAGCAGAGTGGCAGCAGACAGTAGAGTGGCAGCAGAGTGGCAGCAGACAGTAGAGTGGCAGCAGAGTGGCAGCAGAGTGGCAGCAGACAGCAGAGTGGCAGCAGACAGCAGAGTGGCAGCAGAGTGGCAGCAGACAGCAGAGTGGCAGCAGAGTGGCAGCAGAGTGGCAGCAGACAGCAGAGTGGCAGCAGAGTGGCAGCAGAGTGGCAGCAGACAGCAGAGTGGCAGCAGAGTGGCAGCAGAGTGGCAGCAGAGTGGCAGCAGACAGTAGAGTGGCAGCAGAGTGGCAGCAGACAGTAGAGTGGCAGCAGAGTGGCAGCAGAGTGGCAGCAGAGTGGCAGCAGAGTGGCAGTAGAGTGGCAGTAGAGTGGCAGCAGACAGTAGAGTGGCAGCAGAGTGGCAGCAGACAGTAGAGTGGCAGCAGAGTGGCAGCAGAGTGGCAGCAGAGTGGCAGCAGAGTGGCAGTAGAGTGGCAGCAGAGTGGCAGCAGAGTGGCAGCAGAGTGGCAGCAGACAGCAGAGTGGCAGCAGAGTGGCAGCAGAGTGGCAGCAGAGTGGCAGTAGACAGCAGAGTGGCAGTAGAGTGGCAGCAGAGTGGCAGCAGAGTGGCAGTAGACAGCAGAGTGACAGTAGAGTGGCAGCAGAGTGGCAGCAGAGTGGCAGTAGAGTGGCAGCAGACAGCAGAGTGGCAGTAGACAGCAGAGTGGCAGCAGACAGCAGAGTGGCAGTAGAGTGGCAGCAGAGTGGCAGCAGACAGTAGAGTGGCAGCAGACAGTAGAGTGGCAGCAGACAGCAGAGTGGCAGCAGAGTGGCAGCAGACAGCAGAGTGGCAGCAGAGTGGCAGCAGACAGCAGAGTGGCAGCAGAGTGGCAGCAGAGTGGCAGCAGAGTGGCAGCAGACAGCAGAGTGGCAGCAGAGTGGCAGCAGAGTGGCAGCAGAGTGGCAGCAGACAGCAGAGTGGCAGCAGAGTGGCAGCAGAGTGGCAGCAGAGTGACAGCAGACAGCAGAGTGGCAGCAGAGTGGCAGCAGAGTGGCAGCAGAGTGGCAGCAGAGTGGCAGCAGAGTGACAGCAGACAGTAGAGTGGCAGCAGAGTGGCAGCAGAGTGGCAGCAGAGTGGCAGCAGAGTGGCAGCAGAGTGGCAGCAGACAGCAGAGTGGCAGCAGAGTGGCAGCAGAGTGGCAGCAGAGTGGCAGCAGAGTGGCAGCAGAGTGGCAGCAGACAGCAGAGTGGCAGTAGAGTGGCAGCAGACAGTAGAGTGGCAGCAGAGTGGCAGCAGAGTGGCAGCAGACAGCAGAGTGGCAGCAGAGTGGCAGCAGAGTGGCAGCAGAGTGGCAGCAGAGTGGCAGCAGACAGCAGAGTGGCAGCAGACAGCAGAGTGGCAGTAGAGTGGCAGCAGAGTGACAGCAGACAGCAGAGTGACAGCAGAGTGGCAGCAGAGTGGCAGCAGAGTGGCAGCAGACAGCAGAGTGGCAGCAGAGTGGCAGCAGAGTGGCAGCAGACAGCAGAGTGGCAGCAGACAGTAGAGTGGCAGCAGAGTGGCAGCAGAGTGGCAGCAGAGTGGCAGCAGACAGCAGAGTGGCAGCAGACAGCAGAGTGGCAGCAGAGTGGCAGCAGACAGCAGAGTGGCAGCAGACAGCAGAGTGGCAGCAGAGTGGCAGCAGAGTGGCAGCAGACAGCAGAGTGGCAGCAGACAGCAGAGTGGCAGCAGACAGCAGAGTGGCAGCAGACAGCAGAGTGGCAGCAGAGTGGCAGCAGACAGCAGAGTGGCAGCAGACAGCAGAGTGGCAGCAGAGTGGCAGCAGAGTGGCAGCAGACAGCAGAGTGGCAGCAGACAGCAGAGTGGCAGCAGACAGCAGAGTGGCAGCAGAGTGGCAGCAGAGTGGCAGCAGAGTGGCAGCAGACAGCAGAGTGGCAGCAGAGTGGCAGCAGACAGTAGAGTGGCAGCAGACAGCAGAGTGACAGCAGAGTGGCAGCAGAGTGGCAGCAGACAGTAGAGTGGCAGCAGAGTGGCAGCAGAGTGGCAGCAGAGTGGCAGCAGACAGCAGAGTGGCAGCAGAGTGGCAGCAGAGTGGCAGCAGAGTGGCAGCAGGCAGCAGAGTGGCAGCAGACAGCAGAGTGGCAGCAGAGTGGCAGCAGAGTGGCAGCAGAGTGGCAGCAGACAGTAGAGTGGCAGCAGAGTGGCAGCAGAGTGGCAGCAGACAGCAGAGTGGCAGTAGAGTGGCAGCAGAGTGGCAGCAGAGTGGCAGCAGAGTGGCAGCAGAGTGGCAGCAGACAGCAGAGTGGCAGTAGAGTGGCAGCAGACAGTAGAGTGGCAGCAGGCAGCAGAGTGGCAGCAGACAGTAGAGTGACAGCAGAGTGACAGCAGAGTGGCAGCAGAGTGGCAGCAGACAGTAGAGTGGCAGCAGAGTGGCAGCAGAGTGGCAGCAGACAGCAGAGTGGCAGTAGAGTGGCAGCAGAGTGGCAGCAGAGTGGCAGCAGAGTGGCAGCAGAGTGGCAGCAGACAGCAGAGTGGCAGTAGAGTGGCAGCAGACAGTAGAGTGGCAGCAGAGTGGCAGCAGAGTGGCAGCAGAGTGGCAGCAGACAGCAGAGTGGCAGTAGAGTGGCAGCAGAGTGGCAGCAGAGTGGCAGCAGAGTGGCAGCAGAGTGGCAGCAGAGTGGCAGCAGAGTGGCAGCAGACAGCAGAGTGGCAGCAGACAGCAGAGTGGCAGCAGAGTGGCAGCAGAGTGGCAGCAGACAGCAGAGTGGCAGCAGACAGCAGAGTGGCAGCAGACAGCAGAGTGGCAGCAGACAGCAGAGTGGCAGCAGAGTGGCAGCAGAGTGGCAGCAGAGTGACAGCAGACAGCAGAGTGGCAGTAGACAGTAGAGTGGCAGCAGAGTGGCAGCAGACAGCAGAGTGGCAGCAGACAGCAGAGTGGCAGCAGAGTGGCAGCAGACAGCAGAGTGGCAGCAGACAGTAGAGTGGCAGCAGAGTGGCAGCAGACAGCAGAGTGGCAGCAGACAGTAGAGTGGCAGCAGAGTGGCAGCAGACAGCAGAGTGGCAGCAGACAGCAGAGTGGCAGCAGAGTGGCAGCAGAGTGGCAGCAGAGTGGCAGCAGAGTGGCAGCAGACAGCAGAGTGGCAGCAGACAGTAGAGTGGCAGCAGAGTGGCAGCAGACAGCAGAGTGGCAGCAGACAGCAGAGTGGCAGCAGAGTGGCAGCAGAGTGGCAGCAGAGTGGCAGCAGACAGCAGAGTGGCAGCAGACAGCAGAGTGGCAGCAGAGTGGCAGCAGACAGCAGAGTGGCAGCAGACAGCAGAGTGGCAGCAGAGTGGCAGCAGACAGCAGAGTGGCAGCAGACAGTAGAGTGGCAGCAGAGTGGCAGCAGAGTGGCAGCAGACAGCAGAGTGGCAGCAGAGTGGCAGCAGAGTGGCAGCAGAGTGGCAGCAGACAGCAGAGTGGCAGCAGAGTGGCAGCAGAGTGGCAGCAGAGTGGCAGCAGAGTGGCAGCAGACAGCAGAGTGGCAGCAGACAGCAGAGTGGCAGTAGAGTGGCAGCAGACAGCAGAGTGGCAGCAGAGTGGCAGCAGAGTGGCAGCAGACAGCAGAGTGGCAGCAGACAGTAGAGTGGCAGCAGAGTGGCAGCAGAGTGGCAGCAGACAGCAGAGTGGCAGCAGACAGCAGAGTGGCAGCAGAGTGGCAGCAGACAGCAGAGTGGCAGCAGAGTGGCAGCAGAGTGGCAGCAGACAGCAGAGTGGCAGCAGACAGCAGAGTGGCAGCAGACAGCAGAGTGGCAGCAGACAGCAGAGTGGCAGCAGAGTGGCAGCAGACAGCAGAGTGGCAGCAGACAGCAGAGTGGCAGCAGAGTGGCAGCAGAGTGGCAGCAGACAGCAGAGTGGCAGCAGACAGCAGAGTGGCAGCAGACAGCAGAGTGGCAGCAGAGTGGCAGCAGACAGCAGAGTGGCAGTAGAGTGGCAGCAAAGTGGCAGCAGAGTGGCAGCAGAGTGGCAGCAGAGTGGCAGCAGAGTGGCAGCAGACAGCAGAGTGGCAGCAGAGTGGCAGCAGAGTGGCAGCAGACAGTAGAGTGGCAGCAGACAGCAGAGTGACAGCAGAGTGGCAGCAGAGTGGCAGCAGACAGTAGAGTGGCAGCAGAGTGGCAGCAGAGTGGCAGCAGAGTGGCAGCAGACAGCAGAGTGGCAGCAGAGTGGCAGCAGAGTGGCAGCAGAGTGGCAGCAGGCAGCAGAGTGGCAGCAGACAGCAGAGTGGCAGCAGAGTGGCAGCAGAGTGGCAGCAGAGTGGCAGCAGACAGTAGAGTGGCAGCAGGCAGCAGAGTGGCAGCAGACAGTAGAGTGACAGCAGAGTGACAGCAGAGTGGCAGCAGAGTGGCAGCAGACAGTAGAGTGGCAGCAGAGTGGCAGCAGAGTGGCAGCAGAGTGGCAGCAGACAGCAGAGTGGCAGTAGAGTGGCAGCAGAGTGGCAGCAGAGTGGCAGCAGAGTGGCAGCAGAGTGGCAGCAGAGTGGCAGCAGACAGCAGAGTGGCAGTAGAGTGGCAGCAGACAGTAGAGTGGCAGCAGAGTGGCAGCAGAGTGGCAGCAGAGTGGCAGCAGACAGCAGAGTGGCAGCAGAGTGGCAGCAGAGTGGCAGCAGAGTGGCAGCAGAGTGGCAGCAGAGTGGCAGCAGAGTGGCAGCAGACAGCAGAGTGGCAGCAGACAGCAGAGTGGCAGCAGAGTGGCAGCAGAGTGGCAGCAGACAGCAGAGTGGCAGCAGACAGCAGAGTGGCAGCAGACAGCAGAGTGGCAGCAGACAGCAGAGTGGCAGCAGAGTGGCAGCAGAGTGGCAGCAGAGTGACAGCAGACAGCAGAGTGGCAGTAGAGTGGCAGCAGACAGTAGAGTGGCAGCAGAGTGGCAGCAGACAGCAGAGTGGCAGCAGACAGCAGAGTGGCAGCAGAGTGGCAGCAGAGTGGCAGCAGAGTGGCAGCAGACAGCAGAGTGGCAGCAGACAGCAGAGTGGCAGCAGAGTGGCAGCAGACAGCAGAGTGGCAGCAGACAGCAGAGTGGCAGCAGAGTGGCAGCAGACAGCAGAGTGGCAGCAGACAGTAGAGTGGCAGCAGAGTGGCAGCAGAGTGGCAGCAGACAGCAGAGTGGCAGCAGACAGCAGAGTGGCAGCAGACAGTAGAGTGGCAGCAGACAGCAGAGTGGCAGCAGACAGCAGAGTGGCAGCAGAGTGGCAGCAGACAGCAGAGTGGCAGCAGACAGCAGAGTGGCTGCATCATTCATCAGTGAATACCATGCATTATGCGCGGCCTCAAAGCACCTCACCAGAAATGACGCACAAAGAGCTTTGTGAATCTGGCATCAGCATCTCGTGTTTTGGAACTCCTTTTTGGTGTTGTGCACGTGTCCATGTGTAGCAGATGTGGAGCCTGGTGGTGGCAAGTGTGTGTGTGTGTGTCTGTGTGTGTGTGTGTGTGTGTGTGTGTGTGTGTGTGTGCATGTACATGCACATGTGTGTAACTGTCTACATTTCTGTGTATCTGTCTATAGTCTTTCTGTGCAGGCTCATTGTGTGTGTGTGTGTGTGTGTGTGTGTGTGTGTGTGTGTGTGTGTGTGTGTGTGTGTGTGTGTGTGTGTGTGTGTGTGTGTGTGTGTGTGTGTGTGTGTGTGTGCATGTACACGTGTGTGTGTGTGTGTGTGTGTGTGTGTGTGTGTGTGTGTGTGTGTGTGTGTGTGTGTGTGTGTGTGTGTGTGTGCACGTGAGCATCACAGTGGGGCTTGTTGCCCTGGCTCAGGGGTGTTCTCAGAGCATTGTATTGGGCGGTGCACCAGCCGGGAACAAAGGGCCTTTTTCAACTGAGTCATTATACTCCTCGCCTCTGCATAGGAAGTCATGAGAAGATCAATAGAGACCTGCTGCTGCTGTTGTTGCCACGAGAACAGACACACCCCTCTAGTGTGGCCACGCCCTCCTGGTTTACAGTTCGTCTCTCTACATTTACATTGTCATTTTGAGTGTTTTCATTTGAGGGAACTTTGTACTTTTACTTAGTTACTTTGAAGAAAAAGATTTTGCATAGAAAACATGGCAAAAATGTATGAAGTCAACTTCAATAGGACGTAATCAGAGCAGCATAACTGGACCACACACCACTGTAGATACTTAAGTACATTCAATATCGAATACTTCTCTACTTTTACTTAAGTAGAATTTTGGAGGACTTTAAAGGTAAAATCTGTAATTCTGTCAAATAGCAACCTCTCTAGGCAGAAGAGCCCTGCTTGGTATTGCACTTTGTTTACATGTTTTTGTTTTGGTCTGTAGGTTGTAGTTGAGTAGGGGATAGGGGCAGGGGTTGCTTCTGCTGGCCACACCTCAGGCTCTACCAAGAGAGGTCTGGACAGCATACATTTTAGAGTTAAAGACATTAGTAGCCTTAGCTACTAAAAAGAAAATCTGTATTTACTGATTTAGATTATTCAGAATAAGGTGAACATACCTGACCTGCATGAATCCCACGGTGGCATTATCGAATAATATAACATATTATCATCAAATAACATCACCGTATCGCCTAAATTATTCAACCTATTTCACCTCCAACGCCAGACAGTTGAGCATAAACCTGACCCTAAACTTGACCTTTCGGTCACTCCCCGCAGACCTCCCACCATGGATGGGCGGGGACACGGCACGGGACACAGAAGGCTTACGACTCTGACTGACTCTGACTGAATGAATGTGAATGTTCACCGGTCGGTGTGGAGGTCACATGTGCGATGGCTGCTGTTTAACATGCAGTGGCATCTCGGTGTGGTCGTCTGATGTGGCACCAACCGCTGGCTGGCGATACGTAGATACTGTAGTGAGATTAGCCAATAGGGTGGCGGGGTGGAGGGTGGCGGTTATAATGACTGCATTGTAAGGCCACAACAATGGCACCTTTCAGATTGGACAACATGGACGCAGGCTGTGGGGAGCGGAGCATTTTCAAAGGCCAACCAGGTTCTCATGACTAGACCTTGAGGGAACCGTCTCTCGGAACAGAGTCTGAGCCTGGTAGAAGCTGAGGTCCAGCCGGGGTGATGGTGGTGGTAGTGGAGGTGGTGGTTAGACCACAAGGGAACCGTCTCTCGGAACATAGTCTGAGCCTGGTAGAAGCTGAGGTCCAGCTGGGGTGATGGTGGTGGTTAAGGTCAAGGTCAAGTTTATTAGCATGTCCCAAACTGGTAGTGGAGGTGGTGGTGGTGGTGGTCCAGCTGGGGTGGTGGTGGTGGTAGTGGAGGTGGTGGTGGTGGAGGTGGTGGTGGTGGAGGTAGTGGAGGTAGTGGTGGTGGTAGTGGAGGTGGTGGTGGTGGTGGTAGTGGAGGTGGTGGTGGTGGAGGTGGTTAGACCACGAGGGAACCGTCTCTCGGAACCGAGTCTGAGCCTGGTAGAAGCTGAGGTCCAGCTGGGGTGGTGGTGGTGGTGAAGGTGGTGGTGGTGGTGGAGGTGGTGGAGGTAGTGGAGGTAGTGGTGGTGGTGGTGGTAGTGGAGGTGGTGGTGGTGGAGGTGGTTAGACCACGAGGGAACCGTCTCTCGGCACCGAGTCTGAGCCTGGTAGAAGCTGAGGTCCAGCTGGGGTGGTGATGGAGGTGGTGGTGGTAGTAGTGGTGGTGGTGGTGGTGGTGGAGGTGGAGGTGGAGGTGGAGGTGGAGGTGGAGGTGGAGGTGGAGGTGGAGGTGGAGGTGGTGGTGGTGGTGGTGGTTAGACCACGAGAGAACCGCCTCGGAACATAGTTTGAGCCTGGTAGAAGCTGAGGTCCAGCCAGGGTGGTAGTGACATCTTAACTGGTTATCACTGGAAATTCTTTGATGCCCAAAACTAGTTTAAATACTTTCAGATTCCATACCGGTTCTAAAACTATAAAACCCTCCCGACCACCACACACACAATTAATATCTATTCAGAAATAAATTGAATGTTGTACTTAAGATGAGCTTAGACATTGAAATTATTATGTATTTTGGTTACTTTTGCTTACCAAAATTGTTCACTACACGTTTACATACTAAACATGCGCTTTGAATCAGTACATGAGAGCACATAAGAAGAACCAAAAACACATTGCAAGTATACTCTCAGAAAAGTACATACTTTTAACACACTTAATATACAAAAATTATCCTCCATAAAAGAAACATCCACAAACTAGAAGAGAACTTGCATTCTTCTAGAATCCAACATTTCGTAGTCCTTCTGATACATTTTGTAGCCTTTCCAATACACTTCGTAGCCTTTCCAGTACATTTAGTAGCCTTTCCAAAACATTAACGTTAACCTTTTGCTGTTTTAAAAATCTACACATCCACGAAAATCGGTATAATACAGATGTTCACTGATACCCAATAACCTCGCTACGCACAGAGGAAGAAATGCATAGTTTATGATCATGGGATGAGGAACAAAACAATCTTCACCTGTACCTCCTCCTCTTGTTAAATGTGAACAAGGAAGAATTTGAACAAATTGAACTTGAACACCTTGTGTAACAATGTCATGGTAATGGGCCCTAAGGACTGGGTGCTGCGCTACCTTCTCCACTCCCGTCATTAAGGTGTTCATTAACCTCAGCTTAGCCCGCCTGAGCGCTGGGAGGAAACTCAGCGGGAATTAAGACTTTAAGCTCCGCTTCCACTCCACTGCCCGTGTCACCTCCGATGAAACTTACATTTCCCTTAAAGGTGGAACAGCTGAGTGTATACAGGGACCTCACAAACACGCTGTGAACACTGTCACCGGCGGCCGGTCGGGACGGTCAAGGTCAAATAAAGAAAAAAGGATCCATTCTATATTTTATTCCATAATGTCAATATCTACATATGTCTTTCACAATCTTTGGACATTGGACGTTTGATACTCTGGTGCTATGGGAGTGTGTGGATTTGATACACGTTGACATACAATACATTCCTCTGTATCTCAAATAAATGATATATGATTGAAGAACATGTAAAGTGATCTTCAGCAAAGCACAGTCAAAACCAATCAATATCCAGCCAGCCACTGTAAATATCACTGTAAATATCATCTCACTGCAAGCAAATCATACATTATTTACACGATACATGCATTTTTGCCATAATTATGACTTTATCTTACATAGGGCTAATTATGTACATTGAGTTCAAAATTTTACTTGTTTATAATGCTATATACATAGAACTTATTTTATTCTCCCGTGGTGGCATAGTGACTGAATGATCCTCCTGAATTGATTTTTAAAAGTGAATCAACAAGTACATAAATGTAAAGAGCCTCCAGATTCTAAAGCAATAAATCACTCGTTACCATCACTACTGTCAATGGCACCATTGTTATTGGGACGTTTTCACTCGTTACCATCACTACTGTCAATGGCACCATTGTTATTGGGACGTTTTGATATTCAACAGTGATCACAAAACACAGTTGAATACGAACTTGTCCAGAGAGAAGACATTCTGTGACAAGAGAAAGACTCTTGACAATATCGTTCACTGTCATCACATTGTCAGACAATCATTGCACACTAGCTTGTCGCACGGTAGATAATACAGTACTAACAGCAATATGAGAATGTACAAATAATCAATTGGATCCTCCATCTATTGTCTCTTTGGCTCAAACGTGTCAATTCCTGTATGATGACTGACTTCTTTTTCATTTATTTTTGCAACATTTAACAAACATTTGACTGATTGAACACAAGAGTATGAAATGATAAGCAGCTTGAATGTGGTTTTGCCCCCAGGACAATTCAGGAAGTGTATTTACCTTCAAATGCAAAATACTGAAAAACCTCATAGGAAAAGGTTGTATCATCCAACCTGTTGACAAGCACACAGGAAAGAGCATTCTATCATCAGCAAGTCAACGGCAATCGATTGAAAGTGAATTGCCCCCCCCCCCCCCCCCCGAATTACCCAGGACACATTGTTAGAAAAGCATAATGCCAAAAGCTTTGGATAAAGCATCGCCGTTGAGAGGTGTGGAGCGTGAGGAAGTGTTTGGTTCCTCAAACGTATTCCAGCCTTGTCCTGTGAGGGGAAGTGTCTGAGCGCATCCTCACCAGAGGGATGGGAATGTTCACCGGGCAGTTCTCCTCTTGCAGACACAGGCAGGAAGCGAGCAACAGGAAGCCGGCCACCAGGTGCAAGAAGCCCGCAGTCCAGCCGCAGAACAGTGCGTCCCCGAACTCCCAGCGTGGCACCACGGCCGGCAGGCTCTTGTCAAAGAACCTCACCACCGTTAGGTGGGCGACGTACGACACGGGTATGAGCCCCAGGATGCCCGCCGCCAGGGAGAGCATCCCCCCGATCATCTTCATCACCCTCTTGGCCTTCATGCCGTCCAGCCTCTCGTCGCAGCTGTTGACCATGTACATCCCCGGGATGGCCAGGGCGAGCCCCAGGAGGCCCGTGCCCACCGTGGCGCACATGAGGATCCGGGCCAGCTTGATGTCCGGCGGCAGGCCCAGGAGACTGTCGTAGGGCCGGCATTCCAGGGAGCCCAGGTCCTGCACCACGCAGGTCTCCCACAGGCCCAGCTCGTAGCTCTCGGCGGGGAGGAGGTCGGTGCTGAGGGTGAGCCAGGTGGACATCATGGTGGTGGCCAGGGAGCAGATCCAGGCCCCCGCCGAGAACGCCACCCCCAGCAGCTCCAGGGCGCACACACTCGGATCCATGGTCGGTGGTGGTCCCCCGGACACGCTCTCAACTCCGACCCCACAGAGTCCTCCCTGGTTCTCCTTCCTTCCCCTCTCTCTCTCTCTCTCTCTCTCTCTCTCTCTCTCTCTCTCTTCTCTCTCTCTCTCTCTCTCTCTCTCTCTCTCTCTCTCTCTCTCTCTCTCTCTCTCTCTCTCTCTCTCTCTCTCTCTCTCTCTCTCTCTCTCTCCCCTCACTTGCAGTTAAGAGGATAGGGGCATCACTATTCTATCCCAAACACCGTCCTATCAGGCCTGGCTGGTCCTCAAGCGTTGACTTCAATCTCCTTCTACGAAATCAGCAGCTCTAGTCAAAACACACACACACACTCACACACACATCTTCTCCCAGCTGAGAGAAGACGAGTGGTGTTCTGACGAGCCCTCTGCAGCCCTCCCCTCTCCGAGGCTCGGGGGGGGGGGCAGCTACTTTGCCCACTGGTCAAAGGGAGAAAGTGAGGGGCCGGCACAGAAAACAACAGCATCATTCAGCTCTCAACAGAGAGGTACTGGCGGATGCTGTTAAAATGTAGACAGGATGTTATCAATATGCTGATTTCTTTCACACGCACTCACACACACAGAGAAAAGGCTTTTTAAGTTTATAGAATTGCTCACCCCCTACCTTCCGTGCCTTTGCCTTTTCGGAGTAACTGAGGGCCCCCCTGCAGTGTTCCCGGGAGACAGATGCGTCATGTCTGTGTTTTTTTTTATGTGTCTTGTTTTTTTTTACGTTCATGGAAGTAAGGTAAGAAAGAAAGAAAGAAAGAAAGAAAGAAAGAAAGAAAGAAAAAAAACCTGCTCATCAAATCGTTTAGTGTCGTATGAACTGAGGATGCAGCAGCAGAGATAGAGACCTGTAAAGGGATAGTTGACATTTCTTTTTAAATGTCTTTTGCCACAAGCTGGCAGTCATTTCATTCCATCTAAAGGGCATGTGGGGTTTGGGGTTATAGGATAAGCTCCATTGAGAGAAGGAAGGAAGGAATGTTAAAGGAACACGCCAACATTTTGGGAAATTAGCTTACCGTCTTCTCCAGAGAGAGACAAGAAGATAGATACCATAAAAAACCGAGAAGTAGTGGAGGAATAGGACTACCAGATATCCACCAGTATTACATAGCATATAACTCAAGATACCCCTTGCAGTGGGCTTACAATAGTGTGAGACAGATTGGCAGCTGGGAATGGCTTGAAGAACAAATTATAGAAGAACATAACAAAGATCTATCTCTTTCAATGTTGTGGTATAACCCAAAAATCACTCCCAGACTGGACAATCCGCTTTTAGAATTTACATGTGAAATAGTGAAAATCTTAACGCCTGACCTTTAGTGGATATTCCGTACCATCATGTCCATTATGGAAAAACCTGTTGCTCTCTGCAGGAGGTAAAACCCTAAAAGATTATGTATGGCAACAACATAATATAACACAGGTGGGGCAAGTGATCGAAAGGGGAAATATGATACCTTTTAATGAACTTAAAACACAGTTTGTGCTGAAAGACACAGAATTTTTATCTTATTTACAAATACAATCAGTTATTAAATCATTGTTGTCTAAAGGCATGGCTATAGGAACAAACAGAGTCTTGGAAGAGACATTAAGGGGAATTACAGGCAGGAAAGGCATTGTCTCTGCAATGTATAAACTATCATGTTCAACCACCCCTGATACCAGTACCCAAACTAAAGTCCAATGGGAGCGAGACATGGGTATACCCATATCTGAAACACAATGGGAAGCAGCACTTGGGAATAGTACTAAAATATCTAAATGTGTTAGATATAAAATTTTACAATTAAAGATACTACACAGGGCCTATATAACGTCCTGTACATTGAATAAAATGAATCACACCCTACCCAAATTGTGCTGGCATGGGTGTGGAGTAGAGGGTACGCTCATGCATTTGCTGTGGCACTGCCCGCTTGTTAGGCAATTTTGGTTCGACATTGCTGAGGACCTGTCAGTCACTCTCCAAATTGACATTAATCCTTGCCCTATAACTTGTATATTGGGTGTAAAAATGGACACTGCTCAAGCAAAGATTGTAAATAATATTGTAGCACTGGCTTTTCTAGCATGTGTAGCAGTCTGGAAAATATGGTATATTATTCAGAACTGCTGACTGGTGTTTTATATCCCTTTTGTACACAAAGACATTCTAACTAGTTTCATTGATATTCACACGAACAATGACACAAGCGTCCCCTTCCGAATAGCACTGGAATATGGATTATAAATGACAGTACTGGATCATATTCTACAATGCGTCTCCCCGTTTTTTTTTTTTTTTTTAATCTTTTTCCCCCTCCATTTTCCTCCGATTTTCTCCCATCCCAATGTTAGTCGTATGCCAATTCCCAGTCCCTTCCTGGTCGCTGCGCACTTACCCCCCACAGTCAGATCATCTGGGAGAGTGGAGGCTACCACGTGCTTCCTCCGACACACGTCCAGCCAATCACCGCTTCTTTTCACCTGGCAGCGCGGATTCTCATCGAGAGGGCGTAGCGTGTGGGAGGACCACACTATCCCCCTCAAGTCCTATCCGCGCTTAGCAGGCGCCCCGACCGAACTGTAGGAGTCGCTGTTTACAACGACCCGGACCCACCCCGCCAGCTTCTCCCACCCTCTAATACAGCCAATTGTATTAGTGCAGACGGCCAGCCAAGCTGGTGACAACCCCGGAGCTGTGAGCTGGATTCGAACAGGCGAATCCAGCTCACAGCTCCGGGGTTGGTGACGAACGCAATCTCCGCTCGGCCACCTAACCGCCTATGCGTCTCCCCTTGTGACTGGCAGGCGGGACCAGCAGGGGGCGGTAGCAGGCAGAGAGTGGCGGAGAGAGTTGGGAGGTGATATATGGAGGAGACAAATGGAAGGCGCTCTCTTCGGCAGTGAACTTGGACAACGAGCAGTCGCAGCTAACGGGGGCACTGGAGAGCCCTGTTGCTGAAGTTATGCCAGAGGGCCCCGTGAGATAGCAACGGGTGATAACAAGTACTGGCTAGTGGACACGATATCCTAGCAGTACCAGCGATAGTATATGAACAATTAGTGCAGAGTCAGGCACTAGCAATCGGGTTATAATAGTTACTGTGTGCGGTATAAGTAACGTGCGGTTAACCGAGTATCCAAGTCCTTAACCATCGAGTTATAGTAGTTACTGTGTGCGGTATAGAGTGCGCGCACCAGGACGAGCGTGGGCCAACAACCAGTCTGCTCTGGCTGACTTCGACCAGACCTGCAACCGGCTGCCTGCATTCAGCCTGCTCCGGCTGACTTCAATCAGACCTGCACCAGGCTGCCTGCAGCTTACGGGAGTTCCTCCCATCCAGCAGGGGTCGTCATCGCTCAGCACACTCTCTCAGCCGGCGCTGCCTCTCTGCTCAGCTCCGCCTGCTAACATCCTCGCCGAGAGCGTTCTACGCCATCTTGCCTCCCGGACAACAGTGGAGTGGCGAGGCGGCCATTTCGGATGAGTACAAATTAGCATTGATGCTCCCGATTTATTATACAGTACACAGTGTGGTGCAGCCTGCGGGCGAAAGTAACGTTGCTACTACCATTCCATAGGGGTACCCTGAACAATATATGCCGGCATTAAGATAGGACTTTACTGGTATTTTGTGGGCTCACTCTTTTGTTTTCGTTCCTTTTCTTTGAGCGTGATAAAATGTGTGTTTCCTAATATTTCCCATTCGGTGAACAATTCTCTTTCCTCCCTTATGTTCCCCCTTCCTTCCCCATATTACCGACCTGGAGCAGTATATGTAATCCCTTAGGGAAGGTGGATACTGTGTCCGGCCCAGACGTGGGCAGCACTTAGTCCGGGTACCGTGAGAGCACTTGGTGCCTAGGTGTAATTATATAATTGATTTATGCCAGTGTAATCATTGTGTGTTGATACCCATGGTGCAATAATCACCAGACGTAGCTATGTTGTAACTAGGCCACGTTACAATAACACTCATACGGAACAGGAGCACTGTGTGTGTGTCTTTTCTTGAGTCTGATTCTAATCCTTGATGTGGGTAATATATCTGTTATTAACCCCTTCCTGGTCAACCTTCCCTTTTCCCATTGTAAGGTTTCTGGTGTTACAGAGGGAGGGTACTGCTTGCGGGGGGAACCAAGTTATTTATTTACCATTCGGTCATTAGGTGTGGGGGGGTGCTAGGGGACAATCGGGGAGAGTGAGGGCGTGTTGGGGAGTACTGCTGACTGCCCAAGAGAGAGGGAGGAAGACCAGAGTACCAGACCAGGTTTGTAAATCCTGGGCCTCACACACCCCACTGCCAGCCTCCAGTTGACGCTCCTGACCCCAAAGCCGGAGGTGCAGCTAGCCAGAGTTCTACTGTGTCTCGCTACCTATTGACCGTGTACCACAGTTCCCACGAAGCAGGGATAATCCACCCTGCTACACATGCAAACCGATTATTTTAATGAACTGGAAAGAACGCAAACCGAACTGCTTCAGTTTGGAGAACTGGCGCAAGAACTTCATGGACTTGCTATCAATGGAACAGGCTGCTCTATCTCTTCAAGAGAGTGATAGGCCCGATGGCCTTCAAGGTCCCTGGAACTTTATTAGATCACTATCTTGAATATGTTTGTGTACTGAACCTTTGTAACACTCTGCAACCCCCCCCCCTCACCCCCTTGTTATTATTATTATTATTATTATTATTATTATTATTATTATTATTATTATTATTATTATTATTATTATTATTATTATTATTATTATTATTATTATTATTATTATTATTATTATTATTATTATTATTATTATTAATAATAATAATAATAATAATAATAATAATAATAATAATAATAATAATAATAATAATAATAATAATAATAATAATAATAATAATAATAATAATTATTATTATTATTATTATTATTATTATTTTTGTCTTAGTTTGTCTTGTCATGTATGTATTGTCTTGCTTGTGAAAAATAAAAACTTTAAATATGAAAAAAATAATGAATGGAAGCGGACATGACCGGTTAGCCTAGGCATTGTCCAACTAACACCTCTCCCGAAGGCTAACCGGTCATGTCCGCTACCATTCATTGTGCTAAGCTAGGCTAACATGCAGCCAGATAGCTTTCTACTGAACGCACAGAGAGGAAACTGGTATCTATCTTCTTGTCTCTCTCTGGAGAAGACGATAAGCTAATTTCCCAAAATGTTAGCGTGTTCTTTTAAAGATCCCCTCCAGATGTATTTTAAACCCTCAACATGGTCTATATTGAATAACAATTTGTACAAATATTGTATACAATTGTTCAATAAACGATTGAGAATGGCTTCGTGTGAAAAAGCCGCTCCGGTGTTAAGTTCTGCACAAATAACAATCTGTATAGTCAAAGTCCCAAATAACAATCTGTATAGTCAAAGTCCCAAATAACAATCTGTATAGTCAAAGTCCCAAATAACAATCTGTATAGTCAAAGTCACAAATAACAATCTGTATAGTCAAAGTCACAAATAACAATCTGCATAGTCAAAGTCACAAATAACAATCTGTATAGTCAAAGTCACAAATAACAATCTGTATAGTCAAAATCACAAATGACAATCTGTATAGTCAAAATCACAAATAACAATCTGTATAATCAAAGTCACAAATAACAATCTGTATAGTCAAAGTCACAAATAACAATCTGTATAGTCAAAGTCACAAATAACAATGTGTATAGTCAAAATCACAAATAACAATCTGTATAGTCAAAATCACAAATAACAATCTGTATAGTCAAAGTCACAAATAACAATCTGTATAGTCAAAGTCACAAATAACAATCTGTATAGTCAAAGTCACAAATAACAATATGTATAGTCAAAGTCATGCCTCCAAGAGGAGACCCAGATATCCAACCTCTGCCGTAAAGGAATGTGAATCCCTACCCTCCTTCAAAACCGCTCTCAAAGAGCACCTACGGGAGGCTGCAATTAGAAACTGGCCCCGGTAAATGTCAAAATCCCCCCCCACCCACCCACCCAACCCCCTCCAATGTACAGTTTCTTCCCCTTCGGATGTATATCTTTTTTATGATCTATTTTTTCTTAAACAGTACTGTATATTTGTATGTCTTGTATGTCATAAATGTCTTGATGAATTGAAAATGGACAAATGGAGGACCCGTAAACAACGAAAGTATTTTTCTGGCCTTCATCCTCTTAGCAGTTGTTTGTATTGAGCCGTACTGTACCCATTCTGCAATCTGTTAATAAAAAATAGCATTTTACATGAGTGGAGGGAACATTGTAACATTGTCAGCAAATGTTAGTGGAAGTTAATGTGGACATGAAGCATGTTTCAGAACAATGCTTTATGCCTCCATTGACTTCACCTATAGCGCTGCTAACAAAAACTATAAAGTTGTCTGACTCCCAACATCTGCAAAACAAACCTGTGGTGAGAGTGTACCCTAGACTTCCAGTTAGTGACAAATCACATCAGCTTAAGTAGACAATTCCTTCAACCAGGAGTTCTTAAACCTTTCCAGCATGGGGCCAGAACTGAGTAAAACAGTCTCCCTTGTCACGTTGAAACATTCTGGCCGGCTACTTTTATCAAATGGTGATCCACCAGAGACCCACTCTGGCTTTTAACTTCAGGCCGGGGTACAATCTTACATACACAGAACTGGACATTTTAATGATGACGTGCTGTCATTGAAAACTATAATCTAAATGTCTCACAAACAAACTGAAAAAACATAAAAAAGAATAATAATAATAAACTCACACTTGAAAGGGGTAAGAGAATAGTTTATTTGTGGGGTCCTATTCCTTTCCACCAACCTGAGTGTGACATAATAGCAAAATGGCCGCTGTGTGAATATCGTCAATGGAGATGCTTGGTCTGACTAGACTTGATCAATCAAAACACAACGACCAGTGCCACTATAGAGACTTGGAATAAAGTGAACATTTGTGTCACAATGTAAACTGACCTGCCATACGTCCTCAGTGCTGGTAAGTAAGACAATAGTCACTTGGATAGTTCAGTGGTTTAAAACTGTGTGGTGGGAATTTAGATACCACTAATAATAAATGTTGAGGAATGTGTGAGAAATAGGCTTTATTGTTATTGTTGTTTTATTATTTCTGACCACGTGAGGTCTCCACATCCCTCTTTGGATAACAAACAATAATGTTTTAAATATACACTGAAAGAAATCAGTACTATTTATATGCATTATATCTATAGCTTAATTGCAGCATTATGCAATCTGATCAAACGACATGCCCTTTGTAGCAACCCTGTTAAACTAAAGTGAGTTGACCAGTGTTTTTTGTTGTTTTCAGTTTCCAGTTTATAAAAATATTCCAGTTTTACCTTTTATTTTATTTGTATTGAATATTACAAAATGTAACATTACATGTGTAATGTGTATACAGCAATACACATCAGTATATCATTCAACAAGTCCTGTATAAGTACAGATCAGTACATAAACACACACGAGAATAAATAATTTACAAATAATTAAAAAAAAAAAAAAAAAAAAAGTATAACTTGACATATTTTCACTCATTTTTCAATACTACTGAACACATATTCATAAACAGATATTATCTTATTCAACCCTAAACATACATATTTTTCTATATGAAATTTGGTCTATTATTGAAAACTATTAATAGTATGAGTTGTTGAATGGTGACGTCACTGTAAACGGAGCACGTAGATGACAGCTTGAACGGGTGCATTGTGGGAAAGGAGGAACACCTCTGACGCTCCTATTGATTTGTGCAAAAAGGATGCACTTTTGTCTCAATATTTGATTAAAATGTCCGTGCAAATCGAGATCAGATAAACCCGTTAATAGATATAGCCTCTCGTCGTTTATTAAACAGAACGACCTGGGAAATTATGGAGGCCGCCAGTGAAGGTAAAGAGATGTTAGCTAGGATCAAGTCAAGATACGCTCTGCTGTATCGTTAGCGTGCAATGTTGCTACTGTACAGAGTTGAGAGCTTTATAGTCGCAATATGCTTATTAATGCCACTCAGTTATTCACCTGCGAATACAGTTGCAACACCTCTAACTACAATATTATTTCGTGCATGCATATTAACGTTGCAGGACATGAATTGTTGTGCAGCAGCTACCAAGCTATGTTTTCTAGTCTCGATGTCAGAGAATATTATTATTAGCAATACTAGTTAGTTGAAATAATACTAATAATACAAAAAACTGTCGTCGGCAAGCAATTGATCTGGTTGTTGTCTGTAGAATAGACTGAAAGGAACATGACGTACACACTGTGTACCTAGTAGTTACATAAATCATAATAATGTAGATCCTCTCAGTGGGTAGGCAAGCTGTCATGTCTGTCCCTCTCTGTGTCAGGTGCCAGCAGTGCCACTCCCACTGAGGAGATGAACGGAGCAGGGAATCTTATGGATTTCCTGGACGAGCCCTTCCCAGACGTGAGCACATATGAGGACTTCCACACCATTGACTGGCTGAGGGAGAAATCCAGGGACACTGATCGACACAGGAAGGTATGGCAGAACCCGCTATATGGGCCACGGGAAGGTATGGTCAAGTTCTGTGGCAAAACCAGCTACCTGCCCTGAGTGGACCAACTAATTGGTTGTCATGGTCACAGTCAGCTTTGATTGATTGATTGAAAAGTTTATTAACAGATTGCAGAATGGGTACAGTACAGTACAGCTCAGTACATACAATTGTTAAGGGGATGCAGACCAGAGAAAGACTTTCGTCTTGTTTACATCAGGGTCCCCCATTTTCAATTCATCATAACATATATGACATACATGACATACAGATAGACAGTACTGCTACATCTATACATTTATGACATATCAGATTTGCAAATACAGTACTGTTTGTGATACAAAAGTGTCCAGAAAAAGAGTGTATATACATTTGGCATAGAAACTGTACATTGGAGGAGGTTGGGTGGGTGGGGTGGGGTTGGGTGGGTGGGTGAGGGCTGTACATTGGAGGTGGGGGGGGGGGGGGGGGGGGTTGGGTAGGGGACACACACACATTTTACACTGTACATTGGAATACTGACAAAGCCTAACTTGGTCATTTACTGTACAACTAGGTTAGGACATTTGTAGGGGCCAGTTTCGAATTGCAGTCTCACGTAGGTGTTTTTTGAGAGTGTTTTTGAAAGTGGGTAGTGATTCACATTCCTTTACAGCTTTAGGTAGGGCGTTCCACATTGATGTGGCATAATTGCGAAACGTGTTTAGTCCCTTGTTTGAGCCGAATCTGGGTTTTACATGATTTGTGGAGCTTCCTCTGGTGTTGTGATCGTGGTATTCACTGACCTTTGGGAAGTATTTTGACATGTACATGGGTACCTTGGTCGCGTAGTGTATCTTGTAGACCAGGCCCATTGTAAGTTGCTGTACTCTGTCGTCTACTCTAAGCCATCCTAGGTTGTCAAAGTGGGCAGGGGTGAGGTGGGTTCTAGGAGTCAGGTCAAGCAGTAGTCTGACTAGCTTGTTTTGAGATGTTTGTAATTTACACATAGATTACTCTATGTGTAACACTGGTCACTAGGTACTAGCGGGTACTCTGTGTAACACTGGTCACTAGGTACTAGCGGGTACTCTGTGTAACACTGGTCACTAGGTACTAGCGGGTACTCTGTGTAACACTGGTCACTAGGTACTAGCGGGTACTCTGTGTAACACTGGTCACTAGGTACTAGCGGGTACTCTGTGTAACACTGGTCACTAGGTACTAGCAGGTACTCTATGTGTAACGGTGGTCACTGGGTACTAGCCCATTTAGACCTAAAACGCCTGCTAAGAATGCATTATATATATAGCCTGCATATACTACACACAAATGTGTTTCCCGGTTTCAATGGGCTAGCAGGTACTCTTTCTAATGTACTAGGTACTAGCAGGTACTCTGTGTAACACTGGTACTACTAGCAGGTACTCTTTGTAATGTACTAGGTACTAGCGCAGGTACTCTTTGTAATGTACTAGGTACTAGCAGGTACTCTTTGTAATGTACTAGGTACTAGCAGGTACTCTGTGTAACACTAGGTACTAGCAGGTACTCTGTATAACACTAGGTACTAGCAGGTACTCTGTGTAACACTAGGTACTAGCAGGTACTCTAAGTGTAACACTAGTAGGTACTAGCAGGTACTCTGTGTAACACTAGTAGGTACTAGCAGGTACTCTGTGTAACACTAGGTACTAGCAGGTACTCTAAGTGTAACACTAGTAGGTACTAGCAGGTACTCTGTGTAACACTAGTAGGTACTAGCAGGTACTCTGTGTAACACTAGGTACTAGCAGGTACTCTAAGTGTAACACTAGTAGGTACTAACAGGTACTCTGTGTAACACTAGTAGGTACTAACAGGTACTCTGTGTAACACTAGTAGGTACTAACAGGTACTCTGTATAACACTAGTAGGTACTAGCAGGTACTCTAAGTGTAACAGTGGTTTATTAGTCACATCCCTGTCCTTTTACAGTAGAGGTGTGACATTCTTGTTTCTAGGCTCCTTGGCCTCCTAGCAGCAATACCACACAGTAGTACAGACAAGAACAGTGAACAATAACAACTATTTAAGCAGCATATACAGTAGTAATGGCAATTAAGAATAGAAAATATATATCAAATGACGATTATACGTGTACTGTGTGCAAATCAGTGGTGTGTGCAGGTTAGTATTGTGCAGTCAGTATTGTGTGCAGATCAGTATTGTGTGCAGATCAGTATTGTGCAGATCAGTATTGTGTGCAGATCAGTATTGTGCAGATCAGTATTGTGTGCAGATCAGTATTGTGTGCAGATCAGTATTGTGCAGATCAGTATTGTGTGCAGATCAGTATTGTGCAGATCAGTATTGTGCAGATCAGTATTGTGCAGATCAGTATTGTGTGCAGATCAGTATTGTGCAGATCAGTATTGTGCAGATCAGTATTGTGCAGGTCAGTATTGTGTGCAGATCAGTATTGTGTGCAGATCAGTATTGTGCAGATCAGTATTGTGTGCAGGTCAGTATTGTGTTCAGATCAGGATTCTTTTTTATTTTGGTCCTTGATCTTGGAATGATCTTCAGTCAAGCCTCAAACTGATGGCACTTGTTCCTTTAGCCAGTTTTAAACGGATGTTATCTGAGGTGCTTACCACCAGCTGATCATGTAGTAATAAGTAACGTACCTTGGTTTTTTATTGTTCCAAATGTGCACAATGTAGTGATTGCTTTTTGTTGTGTTGTTCTCTGTGTTTTATATATTTTTGTTGTGTTTACCATTGTGGAAACATTGCTGCTTTCTTGGCCAGGTCAGCATTGTAAATTAGATTTAGTCTTGATGCTTTTTTATCTGGTTAAAAAAAACAAAATTATAAACAGAAAATCAGCAGCAGTGACTGCTGTAAGGTAGCACTGTTTCCCCTCAGTCACAGGTTGTTCGTGCTATTTGTTCATGTGTCTGACTGCCTGGAGGGGGAAACTAATTAGTGTGTAATACTGTGGATCTCAATCTGCAACTTGGCTGCTAGCGGGACTGTTGTTGTCAATATGGTGCAAGTGCAAGCAGGATAATGCCCTCGGAGGGGGTGCCTTTGGGAGATCGGCGGGATTCACCCCAACTACCTTGACGCTAGAAGCGCCTACATGAACCACGCGTTGCGTACTAACAAAACATCCTTACAAAACATCCCACCTAGAATGTCCATACTTTGCCAGTTACAGCTCAGGGTAGCATAGCAGCTGTCTGTAGCACCGTGGGAAACATACTTCAGAAGTGCTCCCATGTGTTTTCACGCATATCTCAATAATCCAAAAATGTCAGCCTAACAAACAACAGAATGAGGATAAAGGAGGTTCTACTGTAGCGGCAACATACACAGTCTAGCAGAAGCAAACAACTACGTACACGCAACACATGTTTGTGGGGCGACAGTGGCTCAGGCGGTAGAGCGGTCGTCTGGTAATCAGAACGTTAGGGTTCAACAGTGTCTCAGGAGGTAGAGTGGTCGCCTGGTAATAGGACGGTTCCCGGTTCGATTCCGGCTCCTTCCAACAGCGTGTCCGAAGTAGTCCTTGAGAAAGACATTTAACCCCTAACTACTCTTGATGACCTTGCACGGTCGCCTCCGCCGTCAGTGTGTGAGTGAATGGGTGAATGTGAGGCATAAGTTGTAAAGCTCTTTAGATAAAATAACTATATAAATGCAGTCCATTTACAAGAAACCTGGTTAATGTGTTGTTATATCAGTTTGGGAACTCTTTATTTGTGGTGGGCCTGTCTCATGTACTCATATTGCGGTGGGCCAACAACACAAATTAATCTGAGGAACACTTACCATGAATAATATTTTTCATTGCATCGTCCGTCACATGATGTCGTCTGTCTCCCTCAGATCACGAGCAAGAGTAAGGAGTCTGTCTGGGAGCTGATCAAGAGCCTGCTGGACGCCTGGTCAGGATGGGTGGTGATGCTGCTCATAGGACTGCTCTCAGGTAGGGAGGTGATGCTGCTCTCAGGTAGGGAGGTGATGCTGCTCTCAGGTAGGGAGGTGATGCTGCTCTCAGGTAGGGAGGTGATGCTGCTCTCAGGTAGGGAGGTGATGCTGCTCTCAGGTAGGGAGGTGATGCTGCTCTCAGGTAGGGTGGTGATGCTGCTCTCAGGTAGGGAGGTGATGCTGCTCTCAGGTAGGGAGAGGTGATGCTGCTCTCAGCCAGGTAGGGAGGTGATGCTGCTCTCAGGTGGGGAGGTGATGCTGCTCTCAGGTAGGGAGCTGATGCTGCTCTCAGGTAGGGAGGTGATGCTGCTCTCAGGTAGGGAGGTGATGCTGCTCTCAGGTAGGGAGGTGATGCTGCTCATAGGACTGCTCTCAGGTAGGGAGGTGATGCTGCTCTCAGGTAGGGAGGTGATGCTGCTCATAGGACTGCTCTCAGGTAGGGAGGTGATGCTGCTCTCAGGTAGGGAGGTGATGCTGCTCTCAGGTAGGGAGGTGATGCTGCTCTCAGGTAGGGAGGTGATGCTGCTCTCAGGTAGGGAGGTGATGCTGCTCTCAGGTAGGGAGGTGATGCTGCTCTCAGGTAGCGTTCAGCACTCCTTCTCAAGCAGAGCTGCCTCCACGTCACACAGCCTCTGCCATAGCAAGTGCCGTATTACTGGAACTAAAACTCACCTCTGTGACCCAATTAGTTTGAAAGAAAAGGCGCCAATGACATTCATGTGCATGTAGTATCACAAATAACCAAATAATATAAGCTTGTCTGAAAATGTATGAGTAATGCAGTGGTATAGTCTTTTTTTGTGTAAGGAAACCATACCTTGGCGGCAACAGTGGCTCTCAGGAGGTAGAGCGGTCGTCTGGTAGTCGGAAGATTCCCGGTTCGATTCCTGCTCCTCCCGGGCAGCGTGTCGAAGTGTCCTTGAGCAAGACACTTGACCCCTAATTGCTTCCGATGAGCAGGTTGGCACCTTGCATGGTCGCCTCCACCGTCGGTGTGTGAATGTGTGAGTGAAGGGAACAAAATGGTAAAGCGCTTTGGATAAAGATAAGATAAGATAATATGAGATATTCCTTTATTGATCCCCTTGGGGAAATTCAGGCATCATAGCAGCATGGGGGAGGGGGGGGGGGGGTACAGGTAGTAGAAGACATGTACAGGTCATAGAATTATAGTACAGTGGAGAAGTAAAAATAAAAAGGCAGTGTAAACAATATAACAATATAATTAACTCTGGATATGCGCATATGGGCAACAAGGTGCAAGATGAGGGTATGTACTGTATGCCCTCAGTTATATTTGCCCTACAATAAATATAGTTACAATATATAATCTAATAATCCAATAATCTAAATCTAATCTAATATATAATCTAAAAATGCTAAATGCTAAATATATGCTCTGATGAAGTATACAGTATACACATAAGGTGCAGTATGCATAAGGTAAGTACTGTATATTGTCCTTTTAGGTGTGAGTCAGCTACTAGGTTCCTAAAAATAACTAAATAACTAACTAAACTAAATAAAAGCGCTATATAAAATGCACCATTTACCATTTTATGGTTCATCGCCGTTTCCATGGACACAGTGAATAAGCACGGCTGCACAGGCACTGTGAGGAGGTGAGATTGTACATCTCAGGAAGGTTAAATACCTTTTTGAGTAGATCTCATGTTTGAGTAGATCTCATGTTTCAGTAGATCTCATGTTTGAGTAGATCTCATGTCTGAGTAGATCTCATGTTTGAGTGGATCTCATGTTCCCTCGTCTCTATGTGACCCCTTCTGTGCGCCGGCGGTGATCCCGTGGACCAGGCACGCTCGCTGGGGTGATCGACCTGGCCGTGGACTGGATGACGGACCTGAAGGAGGGCGTGTGCCTGTCTGCGTTCTATTACAGCCACGAGCAGTGCTGCTGGACGTCCAACGAGACCACGTTCGAAGACCGCGACAAGTGTCCACAGTGGCAGAAGTGGGCCGAGTTGATGACTGGACACTCTGAGGTCATGACCCTAAGTCCCCCTGACATCCTCTGCTGTACACCATCCAAAAATAATAATAATAATATATATACATACATTACAGATCCACCATATATCGGTGACCATGTCAGTTTCGGCTGATGATGGGGATCTTTTCATATATCGCTATCAATCCGATTAGCAAAATTGGGCAGATATATATCGGCAAACATATATCTGCTGGCAATACGGTCTCGTCGAAAAACATAAATAAAGTACTAATCGACCACAGGAAAAAAGGTACATAGTGTACGTTATGTTATAGCCATAAGTAATATATTTACATTTCGTATTGGCGAAAGTCCAAAACAAACTAAATAACAAACTAACAATGATTGTGGTCACGGTGAGTGCACTCACCACTAGTTAAATTAGTTTTAATATGTAATATATGTACTTATTTATAAATACATCAATATATTACTTATTTGTAATATGTAGACATTGTACATTTTCATATTGGTGAAAGATCACCAATATAGATAAAAAAAGAAATTAACAATTAATCGACTGAAAGTCTTAGTCGAGTAAAACCTTAACACATTCGGGGCCATTGGGATTAGACGGGGCCCACTCTATGGCCAGCATATCAAAACAAACTTTCATTGTGCGTGAGGCTGTTTGTAGAGCTAAATCTATACTTTATATTATTGCTATCTGTCCATTCTCATTGTCAATTGACACTATAAACCGTCCCTTCAATATGCCTTAAATAAAAAAAAAAATCATCAATACGTTCCCATTTTATAGCGTCGTGAATATGAACGTTATAGCAGAATGTTCTGGGGTATTTCCTGGAACGCGAGATATAGGGTGCTAAGCTAATAACGTTAAATCAAATGGCGTTTCGGCTATAGACAAGCTAGAGCTAAAACTCAAAATGCATATTGTCGGTATCATGGTCCACCATGAATGCATGAAAGGGGGGGCGCGGGGGACGTCGTTTCTGATTATTGATTACCAATAACGGCATTGGCCTCAGTAGCCTTATTCGCTGACCGGGTGGATGGCTATGAGAGCAAGGCCTGATCGGGCTGTAATTGACGTCAAATCGCTCTTACCTGTGGCTGGTTGGACTGCAAAAAGGATTTCCCAGTTATCGATCGCCATCTGGTAGATCCATATGTCCATTGGCTGATGATATATTCCTTTACTCCTTTACTGCATACTGAATTCAGCGTCCCAAAAACTATTCCAGGCCATCGGCTACACGCATAGCTTTAGGCTAACAGAAAAGTCCATTCATAAAAAAAAAAAAACACCGGTCTGTAACGGGGAACACTGCATTATCGAGACAGCGCCCCTACGAGGATCTGGCAGGTAATGCACTTTTTCGAATTCCAAGAGTAGGGTAAATCTGCAGTGCTGCTCGATGACATTGAGTAGGATATTACAATGGAATAAAAGCCAAAACAACCTTACCACGTATATATACGTGGTTGGCCATCAAGCGTTGGATCCGAAACATGTATATATACGTGGTTGGCCCCGAATGTGTTAAGGACCTATTTGTCGACTAATCAACTCAGTTACTTACTAGTAACTATTTTTTTTTTTATCCACTTTTTCTCCCATTTTCTATATTTTCTCCCATCCCAATTTCGTATCATCCAATTCAACCCTCCCCTGTCACGGACGCTGTTTCTTGCCTCCCACAAGCCGGCTGCAATGTGGACTAAGTCATACATAGCACAAGTCCCCTCCGGTACTTGAGGTAACAGCAGTCGCATCTTTTCACCTGCGCAGCTCGATCTCTCAGTGGCGAGGAGTAACGCGTGGGAGGCTCACGCTGCCCCCGACACTTCCTGATTCTACTGCGCAGGCGCACCAACCGACCTGTAGGAGTCGCTGTCCACAACGCCCGATCCCCACCCATCAGTTTCCCACCCCCTAATACGGCCAATGTGTATTAGTACGGACGACCAGCTAAACTGAAAGCAAATGTGGAGCGCTGGGCTCGAACTGACGAGCCCAGCGTCTCCAGCATTTCGTGGCGAGCGCCTTGCCCACTACGCCACGTAGCCGCCCCCTTACTAGTAACTCTTATTAAACCTGAGCTATCCTGTCTTGAGTCCTGACAGCCTTACTAGTAACTCTTATTAAACCTGAGCTATCCTGTCTTGAGTCCTGACAGTCTTACTAGTAACTCTTATTAAACCTGAGCTATCCTGTCTTGAGTCCAAAAAATAAAAACAAACACACACACACACACACAATGGCAGCTAGACAATTAAATAATCATAATTTGTTCACATCGGCCCAGTTTTGCTCATCAGACCGATACCGATATATGAAAAAAATCATCGTCCGTCACCGATATATCACGCATCCCTATATAATATAACATGAAATTGTATTTAACATACGTATTTGTATTTATTATTTTTGTATTTGCTTGTTTGCTACAGATGAGTGATACTAAACACACCGATATACTGTTGTGTTTATTGTTTATTGAAAGTTATTATTTCTTGTCTACAGGGAGCTGGAGCTTATGTGTTGAACTACTTCCTGTATGTTCTCTGGGCTCTTCTGTTTTCCTTCCTGGCCGTGTCGCTGGTACGAGTGTTCGCCCCGTACGCCTGTGGCTCGGGGATACCTGAGGTCAGCGCATTTACAAATCATTCATCAATTTAAGACGATGAACATTATGGTTAATATATAATAACTCGTGAAACATTTGAACAATACATTTGAAACTGCATGGAGTTCCCAGCAGGCACTCGACTTTAAACATGCTAAATGGGAAAAGTAGGCCTGTGTAAATAAACAATGCTCATGGAGTACATTCAGGCATTCTATGTAGCCAACTTGTACTTGAATGACAACTTTCTGTTGTTGATCAGATCTTTGTGATTATTCTTTTTCGTTTTGTTTCTAGCCTAAATAAACATACAGTTAGCTTACATTTTGCCTGACAAAATATTGCATTATTTGTCCCTTTTCCGGTTAAGCTAGCACAAATAGCACAAAATAATTTGACTGAACCTGCTGGATTTGATTGGTCCTGACTTTCTGAACACTATCACCTCATATATACGATTTGGTCACATGATACATTTACGACTTGACGAGGACCGACCAAACATTATTATTATTATTATTATTATTATTATTATTATTATTATTATTATTATTATTATTATTATTATTATTATGCCTCCCATTACTGCGGTAACAGGGTTATTGTTGCACGCAGCCCTACACTGATCATTGGCGTTGATGGCTTCTCCACTCCTCTGGCAGATCAAGACCATCCTGAGTGGCTTCATCATCCGGGGCTACCTGGGGAAGTGGACCCTGCTCATCAAGACGGTCACCCTGGTGCTGGCCGTGTCCTCTGGCCTCAGCCTGGGCAAAGAGGGGCCCCTGGTCCACGTGGCCTGTTGCTGTGGCAACCTCTTCTGTAGCCTCTTCTCCAAGTACAGCAAGAATGAAGGCAAGCGCAGAGAGGTGTGTACTGTTTCTCTACTGTAGCCTCTTCTCCAAGTACAGCAAGCGCAGAGGGGTGTGTACTGTTTCTCTACTGTAGCCTCTTCTCCAAGTACAGCAAGGATGAAGGCAAGCGCAGAGGGGTGTGTACTGTTTCTCTACTGTAGCCTCTTCTCCAAGTACAGCAAGGATGAAGGCAAGCGCAGAGGGGTGTGTACTGTTTCTCTACTGTAGCCTCTTCTCCAAGTACAGCAAGGATGAAGGAGTCATGTCCCTGGCCTGCTGTCAGTCTATATGGCAAGCGAGCTATGCTGATCTCACACACATTTGAATACTTTATTTGGTTCCACAAATTATATTGCATAAACAGGGAATCAAATATATCGGGGCCAAGCAGCACTGAACACTTCTCCACGCGGCTAAGCTGCCAATAGTAGCAATTTGTTTGGCTTTTCTTTTAGACATTTCAGCAATTCTCAGACCGCTCATGGTGCATTTGTATACATGGCCAATACTTCTGAATACAAGTACACTATATACACCTGTACCCAAGGCTGGCCATCACATTGAGCAGTGGTTGGTATTTTATATACTTGTCCCGGAAAGCCTGGTCCATGTACAGGTCAAAGACGGGTCAAAGGCACAGCCTACTTCTATGATTAGCACCTCCTTGTGGCTGGTGTCAACAAAAACAACAATCAGGTGTATTTGGTATGTTAGCAAAGACATCATTGGTAAAACCAAACCATTCTGGTAGCACTCTAGTATGCTTGTACATTGCTGCACTAGATGGTGAGATGTTTTGTACCGCATCAGACACAATGTCCACAATACGGTCATGACGAGCTATGTACAGCTATGTAATAAAAAATCGCGATTTACCCGGTGGCTACAACAACACACAGTGACTACTAGCCCCTTACGTGACTGCGGTTTGCAAGTCACTGTGCGTTGTTGTAGCCACCGGGTAAATCGCGATTTTTTATTAGTTTGTCATGACAAACCAATTACATAATCCAACATATGTGTAAAGGCATAACATATTCCAGTTAACGGTATATTTTTTTAATGATTCGTTACGGCGCAATCAATACTTCCATGCGTTTGGGACCTCCATGTTTTGGGGGTATTCATCAGAAAAATCGGATCCGGGATTCGGCTCCCATCAGTCGGGCAAGAACTGCGGGTTTTCAGCCTCTCTCCTCTCTCCTGGAGCTTAACACTTTGGTTGCCTTGGGTTAAATTAATGATATACCATAGGTTGCCGGCTCTATTTGTCTATGGAGAAGTACCCCTTCTTTGCATGGCTATAACTTTTTAAATTCTATTGCTACATTGCCATTATTGGGGCCCATTCAAAGTCCTATATGTATTGTTCATTGTGTAGCAACGTTAAACTTTTTCATTCACATATTCATAGTAAAGTATGGTCTAATGTATAAGTATGTTTTCATCTCTTTCTGCAGCTTTCTCCAGAACGTGATCTATAGCCCCAAATGCATTATATTGATGATGCAATAAAGTTTTATGGCAATCAGCGCGATATAAAAAATTCCAACTAGACGTACTTCTAGAAGTTACTACACGTCATCTGATGTTGACCGGATGGGCTAGGGGGCGTTTATAATTCCGTGGGCAGCGTTATACCAATCATCTAATGCGGGTCAAATGTTGATAATATCAGTTAGTATCGAAGACGGTAACGTTACACGCTGAAACTCACCCCAGTCTCCGCGCGCCGTTGGGCGATCATCGTCGAGTTGAAATCTTATCATTATGGGATGTAAATTTACCCGGTCCATCTCCAGCTTGTATAATGGTATATACGTCCAAATCATGTTGTTTATCGAGTTATTGGCAATCGATCACTGTGTAGTGTGACGAGCCAGAGTCGCGGGACCTATAGCGAGCGCCGGAAGTACTACGGTCGTCTAGGACAACCTCTATTCAACATCCTGTTTGGCGATTGCGCCGATCGGCCACCAGATGGCGCTCCTGAACCGCCAGAGAGCTCAGTGGGTCCTGCTGGTGGATCTCAGGCCAGCAGAGGGGCATTATGAATCCGATCGCAGATTTTTGAAATATTGATATAAGGACGCTGTACAGCGTCCCCCGGCAACTTGAGTATGGCCAGCAATGACGTGAAAAGACGTCTCATGGCAGTCAAAGTGTTAAGGGGGAGCTTAGTATCCCTGCCTCTGAGGAGCGCGTCGCGGCTCATGCGCATGCGCGCGCTCGGCCAATCAGAGCAATTCAGAGCAACGCGGAAGCGCATGTTGGTTGCCTAAAGTGTTCGCGCAGCCTGGTGGCTAATGTAGGTCCACTCGACATTGGACACACACACCACACCACACCACACCACACACACACACACACACACACACACACACACACACACACACACACACACACACACACACACACACACACTAACAGACGATGAGTGACAAGTGGTGTCTGATGGAGGGGGGTGTCGTTGCAGGTGTTGTCTGCAGCAGCAGCCGCTGGGGTGTCGGTGGCCTTTGGAGCTCCTATAGGAGGAGTCCTGTTTAGTCTGGAAGAGGTATGGTCTCTATATCACCCCACCTCTCACTACTACACTCCTTCACTGCTCTCATTTCAATCATTAAAGGCTCTCTGTCTCTCTCTCACACTCTTTCTTTCTTCCTCACTCTCTCTGTCTGTATCTCTCTCTCTCTGTCTGTCTGTCTCTCTCTCTCTCTCTAGGTGAGCTACTACTTCCCTCTGAAAACCCTGTGGCGGTCGTTCTTCGCCGCCCTGGTGGCGGCGTTCACCCTGCGCGCCATCAACCCGTTCGGCAACAGCCGCCTGGTGCTGTTCTACGTGGAGTACCACACGCCGTGGTACATGGCGGAGCTCGTGCCCTTCATCCTCCTCGGGGTCTTCGGGGGCCTCTGGGGGACCCTCTTCATCCGCGCCAACATCGCCTGGTGCCGGCGCCGGAAGACCACGCTGCTCGGCAAGTACCCGGTCCTGGAGGTGATCGCCGTGACGGCCATCACCGCCGTGCTGGCCTTCCCCAACCCGTACACGCGCCGCAGCACCAGCGAGCTGATCTCGGAGCTGTTCAACGACTGCGGCGCGCTGGAGTCGTCGCAGCTCTGCGACTACGTCAACAACCCCAACATGAGCCGACCGGCCGGCGGGGACGACATCCCCGACCGGCCGGCGGGGCCCGGTGTCTACAACGCCCTCTGGCAGCTGGCGCTGGCGCTGGTCTTCAAGATCGTCATCACCATCTTCACCTTCGGCATGAAGGTCGGTGCACACATCTTTAAACATCAACCAAGGCCTCCTGTAGTTTGGTCTAGGTACCATTTACAGTAGGTGAGGACCATGACGTACTGCTACTGTGTGTCTAGGTACCATTTACAGTAGGTGAGGACCATGACGTACTGACTGTGTGTCTAGGTACCATTTACAGTAGGTGAGGACCATGACGTACTGACTGTGTGTCTAGGTACCATTTACAGTAGGTGAGGACCATGACGTACTGACTGTGTGTCTAGGTACCATTTACAGTAGGTGAGGACCATGACGTACTGAGTGTGTGTCTAGGTACCATTTACAGTAGGTGAGGACCATGACGTACTGACTGTGTGTCTAGGTACCATTTACAGTAGGTGAGGACCATGACGTACTGACTGTGTGTCTAGGTACCATTTACAGTAGGTGAGGACCATGACGTACTGACTGTGTGTCTAGGTACCATTTACAGTAGGTGAGGACCATGACGTACTGACTGTGTGTCTAGGTACCATTTACAGTAGGTGAGGACCATGACGTACTGACTGTGGTCTAGGTACCATTTACAGTAGGTGAGGACCATGACGTACTGACTGTGTGTCTAGGTACCATTTACAGTAGGTGAGGACCATGACGTACTGACTGTGTGTCTAGGTACCATTTACAGTAGGTGAGGACCATGACGTACTGACTGTGTGTCTAGGTACCATTTACAGTAGGTGAGGACCATGACGTACTGACTGTGTGTCTAGGTACCATTTACAGTAGGTGAGGACCATGACGTACTGACTGTGTGTCTAGGTACCATTTACAGTAGGTGAGGACCATGACGTACTGACTGTGTGTCTAGGTACCATTTACAGTAGGTGAGGACCATGACGTACTGACTGTGTGTCTAGGTACCATTTGCAGTAGGTGAGGACCATGACGTACTGCTACTGTGTGTCTAGGTACCATTTACAGTAGGTGAGGACCATGACGTACTGACTGTGTGTCTAGGTACCATTTACAGTAGGTGAGGACCATGACGTACTGACTGTGGTCTAGGTACCATTTACAGTAGGTGAGGACCATGACGTACTGACTGTGGTCTAGGTACCATTTACAGTAGGTGAGGACCATGACGTACTGACTGTGTACTGCTAGGTACCATTTACAGTAGGTGAGGACCATGACGTACTGACTGTGGTCTAGGTACCATTTACAGTAGGTGAGGACCATGACGTACTGACTGTGTGTCTAGGTACCATTTACAGTAGGTGAGGACCATGACGTACTGACTGTGGTCTAGGTACCATTTACAGTAGGTGAGGACAGGTACCATTTACAGTAGGTGAGGACCATGACGTACTGAGTCTAGGTACCATTTACAGTAGGTGAGGACCATGACGTACTGAGTCTAGGTACCATTTACAGTAGGTGAGGACCATGACGTACTGACTGTGTACTACTACTGTGTACTGACTGTACTACTACTGTGTACTGACTGTGTACTGACTGTACTGCTACTGTGTACTGACTGTGTACTGACTGTATTACTACTGTGTACTGCTACTGTGTACTGACTGTACTGCTACTGTGTACTGACTGTGTACTGACTGTACTACTACTGTGTACTGACTGTACTACTACTGTGTACTGACTGTGTACTACTACTGTGTACTGACTGTGTACTGACTGTACTACTACTGTGTACTGCTACTGTGTACTGACTGTGTACTGACTGTACTACTACTGTGTACTGACTGTACTGCTACTGTGTACTGACTGTGTACTGACTGTACTACTACTGTGTACTGACTGTGTACTGACTACTGTGTACTGACTGTGTACTGACTGTGTACTACTACTGTGTACTGCTACTGTGTACTGACTGTGTACTGACTGTGTACTACTACTGTGTACTGCTACTGTGTACTGACTGTGTACTGACTGTGTACTGACTGTACTACTACTGTGTACTGACTGTGTACTGACTGTGTACTGACTGTGTACTACGACTGTGTACTGCTACTGTGTACTACTACTGTGCACTGACTGTGTACTACTACTGTGTACTGACTGTGTACTGACTGTGTACTGACTGTGTACTGCTACTGTGTACTGACTGTGTACTGACTGTGTACTGACTGTGTACTACTACTGTGTACTGACTGTGTACTGACTGTGTACTGCTACTGTGTACTGACTGTGTACTGACTGTGTACTACTACTGTGTACTGACTGTGTACTGACTGTGTACTACTACTGTGTACTGACTGTGTACTGCTACTGTGTACTGACTGTGTACTGACTGTGTACTGCTACTGTGTACTGACTGTGTACTGACTGTGTACTGACTGTGTACTACTACTGTGTACTGACTGTGTACTGACTGTGTACTACTACTGTGTACTGACTGTGTACTGACTGTGTACTGACTGTGTACTACTACTGTGTACTGACTGTGTACTGACTGTGTACTGCTACTGTGTACTGACTGTGTACTGACTGTGTACTACTACTGTGTACTACTACTGTGTACTGACTGTACTGACTGTGTACTGACTGTACTACTACTGTGTACTGACTGTGTACTGACTACTGCTACTGTGTACTACTACTGTGTACTGACTGTGTACTGACTGTGTACTGATTGTGTACTGCTACTGTGTACTGACTGTGTACTACTACTGTGTACTACTATGTACTAGGGCTGTCACTTTAACAGAAATCTAATTCGATATTCATTGCAGAAAAGTTTGAATTTGAATTTCAGTGTAAAAAAAAAACTCGAGTCTAAGCTATTTTCAACGTTTTGGCTACCTTTTTTTACCATGCTATGTTTGGTATCATTCTTTTCAGCACAGTCTCACCTATATGACCTGACTGTTTTTTTTAATACTGTACATACTGTATACTGCATACTGTACAACACAAACGATTTTAGAAGATGTGTTTTTCTACTATGAGGCTGAGCAAATGTAAACATGCTCCATGAAGCATTAGAAATAATGGAAATGTGCCCTCAGGTTGCCTATGTACAAACAATTATATGTATAAACAATTATTTTCTTACCTCACCTCATAATCCTCCTTTGAAACGGCACAAAACAACTCCAAACGCACTCCAAAAGACAACTAGCGTGATAAAAAATGGCAAAGATAATAATACAAATAGAGTACAATTTAGGCATTCGTAAAACCTTATTTATTATTTAGCATCGAGTTGAAATGATCCTGTTTCAATTATTTCTTTGGCCATCAGGAAATTCTCCGCCAGACCTCGTCAAACAAATGACGTCACTTGGTCACGCCGGCGTGCTGGTCGACTCCTGAGAAGTATAAAAATGACAAGACTAAAAATAACCATGACCAGTAATTATTTGGAATACGCGTTTCTTTTTTTAAGTTATTATTATTATTATTATTTATTTTATTATTTTTTTTTTTTTCAAATTCTAATTTCCCCATTCACGTTAGAATCTTATGTAAATTTTACAAAAATAATGTGACAGCCCTACTGTGTACTGACTGTGTAATAATACTGTGTACAAGTTGAACTACTACTATGTACTGACTGTGTAATAATACTGTGTACAACTACTACTGTGTTCTGACTTTGTACTACTACAGTGTACTGACTGTACTTTTGTGCAGTGACTTTGTACTACTACTGTGTACTGACTGTGTACTGACTGTGTACTTTTATTTTTTTTTATCCACTTTTTCTCCCATTTTCTATATTTTCTCCCATCCCAATTTCGTATTATCCAATTCAACCCTCCCCTGTCACGAACACTGTTTCTTGCCTCCCACAAGCCGGCTGCAATGTGGACTAAGTCATACATAGCACAAGTCCCCTCCGGTACTTGAGGTAACAGCAGTCGCATCTTTTCACCTGCGCAGCTCGATCTCTGTGGCGAGGAGTAACGCGTGGGAGGCTCACGCTGCCCCCGACACTTCCTGATTCTACTGCGCAGGCGCACCAACTGACCTGTAGGAGTCGCTGTCCACAATGCCCGATCCCCACCCATCAGTTTCCCACCCCCTAATACGGCCAATGTGTATTAGTATGAACGACCAGCTAAACTGAAAGCAATGTGGAGCGCTGGGCTCGAACAGGCGTCTCCGCATTCGTGGTGAGCGCCTTGCCCACTACGCCACGTAGCCGCCCCTGACTGTGTACTTCTACGGTGTACTGACTGTCCACTGACTGTGTACTTCTACTGTGTACTGACTGTGTACTTCTACTGTGTCTAGATCCCCTCAGGCCTGTTCATCCCCAGTATGGCAGTGGGCGCCATCGCCGGGCGCATCGTGGGCATCGCGGTGGAGCAGATGGCCTACCACCACCACGACTGGATCATCTTCAAGAACTGGTGCCGGCCCGGCGCCGACTGTGTTACCCCCGGACTCTACGCCATGGTGGGGGCCGCTGCCTGTCTGGGTGAGGAGGGGGGGGGGGCACACTTGGTTGTTTTAACTTAGTTTTTTAACACATCACAGACCAGCACTACTTTGTTCCGTTTTAACTTGTGTCACAGACCAGATCTTTAAAGTCAGTGTTTAGCATCGGTGCGTCCCTGAACGCAACCCAAACAGAAAGCACCAGCGTCTCTCTCCTGTGTCCCCGTTAACCCGTCCGCGTGTGTCGCTGTGCAGGCGGGGTGACGAGGATGACGGTCTCCCTGGTGGTCATCATGTTCGAGCTCACCGGCGGCCTGGAGTACATCGTGCCGCTGATGGCGGCCGCCGTCACCAGCAAGTGGGTGGCGGACGCCTTCGGCAAAGAGGGCATCTACGAGTCTCACATCCAGCTCAACGGCTACCCGTACCTGGACGTGCAGGACGAGTTCACGCACCGCACGCTGGCCACGGACGTGATGCGGCCCCGGCGGAGCGAGCCGCCGCTCGCCGTGCTCACGCAGGACGGCACCACGGTGGAGGACGTGGAGGCGCTCATCAAGGACACGGACTACAACGGCTTCCCCGTCGTGATGTCCCGCGAGTCGGAGAGGCTCATCGGCTTCGTCCAGCGCCGCGACCTGACCCTGGCCATAAGTGAGTAGGACCATAGATATATATATATATAACTATAGATGGTGCAAGGCGGAGTCTCCAGCGTAGTTCACCGGTGGCCATCTTGTCACAGGCAGCACGCCCACTCATAACATGAATGTCTATATGGTGCATGTACTATTGAAATAACCATACTGTAGCTTGCTAAATCAAGGACACTTCAACACGCTGCCCGGGATTAGCGGGAATTGAACCTGGAAAATTCTGATTACCAGACGACTGCGCTACCTCCTGAGAGCCACTGTTGACCCCATTTTATGTATTCAGAAAGTATACTAAAGTTGTGTTAAATTTAAACCATTTACCGGTAAGTTGTACTTAGTATGTTAAACGTTTTACTTATGATGTACTTAAATATATTGAAATTATACTTTTTGATGTATTTTTGGTTACTTCAAAAAATGTCGTTCATCAAAATACTAGTATACTTACTACTTTACTAAAGTACAACTTAAGTTTGGTAAACATCTGTTTTTATTTTCTTTGTTTTTACTTGGAGCATATTAATGACTCATACTAAACATGTGCTTTTCTAAGTATACTCTCAGAAAAGTACATATGGGTAGAACTATACTTTGAACACACATAATATACAAGAAATATAATTTAACTGGAAAAATATTTTAGAAATCTGACTTGGATACATACAACAAAATGAGGCAATCAGCCATATTGGATTTCTGTCATTTAGATTATTTCCCTACTCCCCCTATAGCCTGTTCACCTGATTCTCACCAAACTTGCTGTTTGGAATCTGGCGACTAACATCTTTAAATCTGTCATTTAGATAATCGATTGGCCAAACCATATGGCCGCCAGTGCCAGATCCAATCAAATTTCAGAAAAACTCAAAATGGTAAACGGGAAGGTTACCAAGTTGTGAACACAGTGGGGTGTAACGGTACACAAAAACCACGGTTTGGTACGTACCTCGGTTTTGAAGCCACGGTTCGGTACGGGTTTTCGGTACAGTGGGGGAAAGTTTGGCTTTCCATGTTCCACTCAGGGGTGATGTACTGTGCAGTAACTAATTGTACTTGTAGAGGGCTGTCAACGAATATTCTATATTGAAATTAATAATCGACTTGTAAAGAGAAAAAAATAATAATAATTATATTAGATTGTGAAAAAAACAGCCCCCGGTGGGCGGCCATTAGTGGTTAACATACCGTTGTATTCGTTCGGTACACAGCCGTTAGGTACGGTATGGTACACACTGAAACGGTTTGGTATGGATACGTGTACCTTTACACCCCTAGAACACACTGTCCGATTACCAACAAACTTGACAAATGTGTTTTCCTTGCAATAGTAATGAGGCCCGTTAGTCATGTGGCTTCACGGTGACACTATTCTCATGAAACAAAAAACATTACCGGTACTCTTCAATGGCACGGATTAGGGTCATGGTCAAAAGGTGGATTGAGAATCAGGGCTGTTCGGGGGATTATACCCACTTGTCGACCACCGACGGCAAATGTCTAGTTCTGTTTTAGGGTGGACTTTCTCCTTTTTAAAACAACTTTCCTCTCCTCTCTTGGCTTAACGTTGAAAATAGATTGTCTTTTAATATACTTGTGCTGTTCAAGTTGGTCATGAGCAGTAAGACTCCTGTTTTTATACATAATCAGATTGTTTTTAGTAATACTGTGCACGAGCATTACACTAGAGGTTCCAGTAGTGGGCAGCTTGAATTGCCAGGTCCTAGAACCAGCGCTCTGGGGAGATCTTTTATTTTTAGAGCATTAACTCTGTGGAATGGCCTGCCTCGGAACCTCTGCTGCATTTACAGTAGATTCACTTTTAAAAATAATCTTAAATTGTTTTTTAATTGTTTTTAACACTGTAAAGTGGTTTTTTGTTTTTGTTTTACACTAATGTAATTTTAGCTATATTAATTGTTACAGTAGGTTCATTATGCATTGTGTGTACTGACTTTTAATAATTTTGTTTTTTTGCAATGGTGATTGTTTTTGTGTTTTTTTGTGTGTGGACCCCAGGAAGACTAGCTGGTTGCTATCGCACCAGCTAATGGGGATCCCTAATAAAATCAAATCAAATCAAATCCACAGAGACCGCCCGTCAGAAGCAGGACGGCGTGGTGAGCAGCTCAGTGGTGTACTTCACGGAGGACGCGCCCCAGCTGCCTGCAAGCGACCCTCAGCACCTCAAGCTGCGGCGCATCCTCAACCTCAGCCCCTTCACCGTCACCGACCACACGCCCATGGAGACCGTGGTGGACATCTTCAGGAAGCTGGGCCTGCGCCAGTGTCTGGTCACCAGGAGCGGGTAGGCTAGTCTAGTCCAGCAGGCGGAGCCAGTACACAGTTCCTTTACTTAAAGGAACACGCCGGCATTAAAGGAAATAAATAACCATCTTACCATCTTCTCCAGAGTCGGACAAGAAGATGGATATCAGTTTTCTCTCTGTGTGTTCAGTTGAAAGCTATCTGGCTGCAAGCTAGCCTAGCACAAATGAATGGAAGTGGATACGGACCAGCTAGCCTAGCTTAGTGTTTCTGGCCAACAGCTAGGCTAGCTGGGCCGTACGTACGTCTGTGAAGTATTTTTACATGAATTGTTATGGATTTATAGTTTTAAGATCCCAATAATGGGATCCACCAGACATAAAATACATGAACACCACACAAGGGTTAAGTATAGTACTTGAGTTAAAATCCACCTCTGATGCAGGGTGGCATGTACACCGACATACTTAAAAGGTTGAATCTGTAACGCCGTCAAACGGCGACCTCTAGGCAAAAGAGCCTGCTTCGATATTGAGCTTTGTTTGCTTTTGTTTTGGGCTGACGTGTGGGTTGGAGTTGACTAACTTCTTACACCCTGAATGTCTCCAACCCCTCCCCCCTATCCCCACTGAACCCCCCCCTATCCCCACTGAATGCCTCCCCCTATCCCCACTGAACCCCTCCCCCCTATCCCCACTGAACGCCTCCCCCTATCCCCACTGAACGCCTCCCCTATCCACACTGAACCCCTCCCCCCTATCCCCACTGAACCCCCCCCTATCCCCACTGAACCCCCCCCCCTATCCCCACTGAACCCCTCCCCCTATCCCCACTGAACCCCCCCCCTATCCCCACTGAACCCCTCCCCCTATCCCCACTGAACCCCTCCCCCTATCCCCACTGAACGCCTCCCCCCTATCCCCACTGAACCCCCTCCTATCCACACTGAACCCCCCCACCTATCCCCACTGAACCCCTCCCCACCTATCCCCACTGAACCCCTCCCCCTATCCCCACTGAACCCCTCCCCCTATCCCCACTGAACCCCCCCCCCCCCCTATCCCCACTGAACCCCTCCCCCTATCCCCACTGAACCCCCCCTATCCCCACTGAACCCCTCCCCCTATCCCCACTGAACCCCCCCCCCTATCCCCACTGCACCCCTCCCCCTATCCCCACTGAACCCCTCCCCCTATCCCCACTGAACCCCTCCTACCTATCCCCACTGAACCCCCTCCTATCCACACTGAACCCCCCCACCTATCCCCACTGAACCCCTCCCCACCTATCCCCACTGAACCCCTCCCCCTATCCCCACTGAACCCCTCCCCCCTATCCCCACTGAACCCCCTCCTATCCACACTGAACCCCCCCACCTATCCCCACTGAACCCCTCCCCACCTATCCCCACTGAACCCCCCCCCTATCCCCACTGAACCCCTCCCCCTATCCCCACTGAACCCCTCCCCCCTATCCCCACTGAACGCCTCCCCCTATCCCCGCTGAACCCCCCCACCTATCCCCACTGAACCCCTCCCCCTATCCCCACTGAACCCCTCCCCCTATCCCCACTGAACCCCTCCCCCTATCCCCACTGAACCCCTCCCCCCTATCCCCACTGAACCCCCTCCTATCCACACTGAACCCCCCCACCTATCCCCACTGAACCCCCCCCCCTATCCCCACTGAACCCCTCCCCCTATCCCCACTGAACCCCTCCCCCCTATCCCCACTGAACGCCTCCCCCTATCCCCGCTGAACCCCCCCACCTATCCCCACTGAACCCCCCCCCTATCCCCACTGAACCCCTCCCCCTATCCCCACTGAACCCCTCCCCCTATCCCCACTGAACCCCTCCCCCCTATCCCCACTGAACCCCTCCCCCCTAAACGCCTCCCCCCTATCCCCACTGAACGCCTCCCCCATATCCCCACTGAACGCCTCCCCCATATCCCCACTGAACGCCTCCCCCCACTGAACCCCTCCCCCTATCCCCACTGAACACCTCCCCCTATCCCCACTGAACGCCTCCCCCCTATCCCCACTGAACGCCTCCCCCTATCCCCACTGAACGCCTCCCCCTATCCCCACTGAACGCCTCCCCCTATCCCCACTGAACCCCTCCCCCCTATCCCCACTGAACCCCTCCCCCTTATCCCCACTGAACGCCTCCCCCCTATCCCCACTGAACGCCTCCCCCATATCCCCACTGAACGCCTCCCCCTTATCCCCACTGAACCCCTCCCCCCTAAACGCCTCCCCCTTATCCCCACTGAACGCTTCCCCACTGAACCCCTCCCCCCTAAACGCCTCCCCCTTATCCCCACTGAACCCCTCGCTCCGAGAGACGGCGTCTCACTCACACAGAGAGAGAGAGAGAATGAATTAGAATGTCAAATGGGCAGATTGTGCGCATGGCAGACTACTTGGGGGGGAAAAACATGGCTAACCTGTTAATGACAGCGGATAGCCGGCTCTCAAAATAACCATTATGCACATCCCTATTTTTTTTTTTTATCTACTTTTTCTCCCATTTTCTATTTTTCTCCCATCCCAATTTCGTATCGTCCAATTCTACCCTCCCCTGTCTCGAACGTTGTTAGACTATGCCTCCCACAAGCCGGCTGCAATGTGGACTAAGCCTTACATCACGTGTCCCCTCCGGTACTCGAGGAGGCAGCAGTAAAAAAAATTCACCTGCACAGCGCGATCTCTCAGCGGCGGGGGTCTGCGTGGGAGGGACACGCCGCCCCCGTCGCTTCCTGATTCTGCTGCGCAGGCGCACCAACCGACCTGTAGGAGTCGCTGTCCACACCGTCCGATCCCCACCCATCAGCTTCCCACCCCCTAATACTGCCAATTGTATTAGTATGAACGACCAGCCAAGCTGATAGCAATGCGGAGAGCTGGGATCGAACCCAGCGTCTCCTGCATTGGTGGTGAGCGCCTTGCCCACTGCACCACCTAGCCGCCCTGCACATCCCTATTGACATTACAGATTCTACCTTTTAAGACCTCTTCCCCTATAGCCTATAGGAGTGGATACGCCGCGCCTGCACACTCTAAACTCTACTGTACCTGTAAATGATGATGACGTTTTAACCTCCTCTTCCTCTCCTGTGTCTCCAGGCGTCTTCTCGGCATCATCACTAAGAAGGACGTGCTCCGGCATATGGCCCAGATGATGAACCAGGATCCAGGGTCCATCATGTTCAACTAGGGTACTAAGAGACTCTTTTCTCTCCAGCCCCCTCCACCCCAAGACTGTTTAAAAAGTGAAATGCTACTGTACTGCAACATGTGAAGAAGCCACTCCCCTCCCGACGTGCCGACCTGTAAACCCTGCCTGCAGCCGCCACGGCGCACTGGACGTCCAGGCAGAGCACTCGTACCGGAGCCGTTTGAGTTCAAGCAGTGATTCCGTCCCACGGTATCGCAAGGTCACAGTTCTATAAACATGAAAAACAAAGAGCTAAAGAAGGTGTTGTGGTTTAGACCCCCGCTGGCCTGGGATCAAATCCCACCACGACTTACACTCCTGCGTCTCCCCGTCAGCCGTCCTACTGTCTAAATAAAGTATAAATCCTATGAGGAAACAAACTGCACACTCTCCTTTTAAAGGGGCTATATATTATTAAATAAGACTTCCTTGAATCTGAGACATGTTTTGTGCAAAGAAACGAGTCTAAATCTAATATACATTTATTTTCTAACACATTTATTTAAAAAAATATATATAATAATTCCTTCCCAGCCTGGCTAGCCCACACCCCTGAGGCTTTTACAATCTGGGCAGTACAAGAGATAAGCAATGTTCCTGACTAATTAATCCCATTGTGACATCATCAATCTGAATCTGAAGACTTTAAACCCTGGCCAAACAGCAATGAGTGATGTCATTTCACCCCAACACTTAAATAACACTTCAGACTGACAAAATCCATACAAAGACTAAGCAAAACCCATTTTCCGTAATATGTCCCCATTAAAATAAATAAACAAATAATTTTATTTTAAAAAAGAAGTCATGTTGATAAGCAGTGTTTGCCTAAAATGGAGACGTTTTCATGTAAGGCCTTCGCTGAATTACTGTTCGCAAGATGTCTTGAATTCAAACGTTCTTGTACAGGGTACATGCTTGGATTTAGGATGGTTGTGGACAGAGCTAATGGATTCTACAATAATATATAATCTAATACCTCTAGTTGTATTGAAGAGAGTGTGGACAGTCGGGGGCGTTAAGGAGTGTTGCACCTTGTGTTGCACTTGTGCTAACAATCTGTCGTTATTTTTTGTGTCGTTGCCATATTTATGTTTTTACTTGTATCAATATGTTTATTTGTACCATTGGTACCATACTGTATATTTGAACCACTCCTGTTACTTTAGTAAGTGAACACTGACAATGACGTATTTAACTAGCGCTGGTACTCTCTTGTACTTCACACTACTTAAGAACTACTACTGTAACAAGAAGGCTTAAAGAATTCCGTTACCATAATATATCTCTTTCCATGGAATTATATTGAATGAAGGAAAATAAAATGATTATTTTGTTTGTTTGTAGCCAATGTACAGTTTTCACTACTGAGTGTTGACATGAATCATCAACTTGTGTTTATAAAATGCCAAGAGAATGTATTGAAAATATTTGTGTATATATTAAGGAAGATGGGCACTTGTGTTTTTATTATTTAATTTTTCTGAAATGCGTACACTTTACTGTTGAGCCCCAGTTTTTATTTTTTAATCTATTTAACATGCATTTACTGGTACATAAAACTTCTACTTGCACTTTTATTTGGGATTTGAAAATTGTAAGCAACGCAAAATGCACCATTAGCAACATACTTTGTTCTGATATTTGAATAAATATGGTTCAATTGCATTTTTTGGAATATATATATTTTTTTATCCATTTTTTCTCCTCTTTTTCTCCCATTTCACTGTGCCAATTCTCCCCTGTCTTGAACATTGCTCGCATATGCCCCCCACTGGCCGGTTGTATGGAGGATAGAAGCCTTGCATCACGTGTCCCCTCCGATACACGAGGAGGCAGCCTGTCACATCTTTTCACCTGCCAGTGCGGACTCTCATTGGCGAGGTGTAACGTGTGGGAGGCTCACACTACCCCCGCCATTTCCTGTCTCTGCTGTGCAGGCATCCCCAACCGACCTGTAGGAGTCGCTGTCCACAACGTCCAGATTACCACCCATCGACTTCCACCCGCTAACTCTGCCAATTGAGTTAGTATGACGGCTGGCCCAAGCCGGAGGCAATGCAGACAGCCAGAGTCGAACCCGGTGTCTCTTGCGTTGGTAACGAGTGCAATGTCCGCTGCGCCACCCAGCCGCCTACTAGTTTTTTGGAATTTAATAGTTACACATACACACATTTTGTATATTGACTGATCATTGGTACTGATCAAACACATTTTCCACCTTTGTTGACCATTTTGAAAGCAATTAAAAGGCGTTTTATGAATGATTTAAAATAAGTGCACATATTGAGGAAAATGGGACATTTTACAACGAGCACAACACCCTGCAACACATTCATGTGAAAATGTCAACTGACACATAGTATAGGTGGTTTCAACATGACGACAAACTGAAATGGTATAAGTATTTGTCTAAATACTTCTTTTTGTACAACCTATTTTTGTTGTGCTGTATAAATACAATACATTTGAATCTAATCTAAGTGATTTCAACATGACAATAACAAACTATAGGCTCTTGAACTGACTACAGTTCCCAAGTATACTTTGTATACTTAAATATACTTCTTATGTATTCAGAAAGTATTCTAAAATTGTGTTAAATTGAAACCATTTGAATTGTACTTGTGTTAAAAATGTTACTTGAACTTAAATATATTTAAAATAATCTTTGGTTACCAAAATAGTACAATTTTAAAAGATTAAAGGTTAACTTAAGTTCTGGCTTAACCAGGCTTGCCTATGTCTTGTTTTTAAGTGTACTTTAAGTAATAAAAGATAAGAGATGTCGCTCACTGAGCTCATTCAGCACCTTCTTGAGATCAAGTGTACAAAAGATCTAAGCAAATGAATAAAGGGAAGATGATTTGTAGATACAGTACTGAATTATAATCCATTTGAATGACACATTCAACATTGAATTATGAACTATAAATTACCTTATTATGGCCAAATCATACATCTATGGATAGGGAAACAGCTCCTCGTTCCAATGGCAGTGTCTGGATTTGGTCATTTCCTCGTGTTTTTACGATAAAAGAGAGATAGAATTAGCATGATTCCAATAAATTCTTATTTTCGAAGAAAAAAACATCGGTAAACAAACGTAGTGCTGAAAATATACACTTTGACTGCTGTTTTGATAGGGTTAGGGTCTTTACTCTTGGCTACATTTGAAAAAGAAACAACATTAATTAATACGGTCTGTATTGATCGATTTATGATAAAACCAGTCATCTTTGGTGAAACAACGTGCCGAGTTTCCCTCCTCCATCACAGCCTGGTTGCTCCTGTTTGTGGCTCTCTCCTCTCCATCTCGCTGTAATGCTCCAAGGCTTTCCGCACAGGCTCAACGATATGTTGCTGAGAGGCGTGAGAAGAGAGTCTGATTTAGTTGGGAAAGCATTACCCCTGACCCCTGGATTCCTTTTTCAATTCAAATTTAAACAACTCATATTTTTCAGAGGCACCAGTGGCTTTAAACGGAATAAACTGAATAAATGATAACATATTTCTGATCGACAGGTGGTTTTTGCACATTGTGTTAAAAGATAAGATAAGATATTCCTTTATTGATCCCCTTGGGGAAATTTGGTCGTCATAGCAGCATGGGGGGGTACAGGTATGGGCATGGTAATAGTAGAAAGAAATATAAAGTAAAAGTAAAAAAGGAAAGAAAAGAAGAAAAAAAGGTGGGATTTGAAAGAGTGCAGAGATGTAGCACTACGGATGTTTGGAGGGAGGGAGGGAGTTCCAGAGGGTGGGTGCGGCAACAGAGAAGGCTCTGGGACCAACAGATGGTGGTCTGATATTCTCCGAAGTGACCACGGGTGTGTGGTGTTGCTGGGGTTGTATCAGAAAACGAACACCATCAAAGTACACAATGTGTTCAACCTGCTGATCAGAAGCTGGGATATATATATACAGTATACCTTTTTATTTTTATTCAGCTTGAAGCTGCTGGCGCCTCTGGGCGTCTGTGGGAAACCTTTGTTGCACGGTGCTAAAAGAGCTTGTTCTATTTCTGCTGGGCAGGTAAACTCACTCTTGCCAATTTCACTGAAGTTGCCTATACTCAATTATATCATTTGTACCTACCTAGCCTACCAATGTATACATATCTACTGTCTACAACCGTCTTACACTATAATCATAACTACCTACCTCAAACTATAGTCTACCCATATAACTCTGTATGGTAGCATGTACAATAATACTGTATACCATATATATATATATTTATCCACATCTGTCGGAATATACCTGCATATATTCCTGTTTACCTGTATATACTACCTGTAGACCTGTATATATACTGTATATCCCTTACCTACTCTTACCACTGGCCAGTATAGTGTATTTATACCTGTATCACTCATATCATACACCAGATTAGCATTATATTACTCACTCAGTAGTACTCATTTATATAATGACTTGTACATTGTATATTGTTAATGCGCTTTACTGTTACCTTTGCATTCTGGTTAGATAATTTTTGTTGTACTGTACTTGTGATTGATTATTTAAATCTAATCTATTCCCGCTGAAACCTCCTTGAGGAGGACCCCTGGAGGTCCCCGGACCCCATGTTGAGAACCACTTCTAGCATGTGTCCTGTACCTCCAGGCAGGGGAACAAGTTGGCGAGCTCCGTGAAGAGGGGTAGGAGGACGAAGCTGATGAAGTTGGTCTGGGACGAGGGCTTGGACACTGTGTCCCTGTCCATGAAAGGGGTCACTGGAAGACCTTTCAGCTTCTCCGTATCGCTCTGCAAGCAGAGAGGGCAGACACACTGTACACACTAACTGTAATGGTGAAACTACATAGGGGCTGGGATTAGGGTTGGGTACCGTTCACATTTTAACCGATATCGGTACCCAACGGTACTTTTTTCTGTACTTTAGTCTCTAAAAATGTAATCTACCTACCTCAGTTGTAAAAAAAAAATCAAAACTTCTAATTATTTATTATCATTATTATTTATTTAGAACAATTTGTTAATATACATTATATATAATATTGCAGCGAGTGGTGTCTGCATCAAGCTTTGTAAAGTGTAACCACACTTGCGACTGCTTTTGGCTTGCCATTGGCCCAACTGCTTTGTTGTTGAATCAAGTCAAATCCTAGGTAAGCGTGAGCGTTGACTTGACGACCCCAGAAAAACAGTACAGTACCGAAATGTGGCACCGTTTGATCTCACGTGAATCGGTACTCGGCAGTACCGACGTGATTCGGTCGGTACCCTTAAAAGTACCGGATTCGGCACTCATCCCTAGCTGGGATTAGGGATCTACTTATATGCGTTTTTCTTTTACATTTTTTTTTTTACTTAATTTTTTATTTTAATTTCTTTTTTTTTTACTTTCTTTTTTAGCGTTTATCGCTTTTCTGGTCAAGCATGACCGACAGAAACAGGTTGAAACAGGATGTAGAGCAGGGGAAGACATTCTGATAAATGACGGCGGGTCCGGGAATCGAACTCGTGTCCACCAGATCCGTGACGAGCACGGTTTTCCCCGACGCAGAAATAGCGCCGAGATATGCGGTGAGCTACTGGAGCTCCCCTTTATTTTCATTTTTGATTTACAAACATACAGGTACAAAATATAAAGACAGAATTTACAATACTATTTAAACAGACAGAAATAATAAAGAAAAAATTATAATATCAAAAAGAAAACTGAAATAAAAGTCAGGGTGTGACATGGGTTCATTGGTCATTTCTATCTTTACATTTTTTATTTACATTTCAATTTATTTTCTTGTTTCCTTTTCATCCTTCTGTGATGTCGTTCCTTTTCTTCCTATATTCCTCCCACTTTTCCCATTTTGACAAAAATTTCTCCTCTTGCAGCCTCAGCATATGCGTGATTCTCTCCATTTCCTGTATCCCCTCTATTATCTCTGTCCATTGTTCCTTCGTCGGTGCTTCTACCCTGTACCACAGCTTAGTCAGTGCTTTCTTGGCTGCTACTAATAGTATCTTAATCAAATATTTGTCTTCTCCCTGGATGTCTTTCTGTGACAAGTTCCCTAGGTATAGTACTAGACCTGTCTGGGGTATTTCATATCCTACTATTTCATTTACTATCTCTCCTATCTCTTCCCAATAGTTTCTTATTTTCTGACATCTCCAGAATATGTGTGTGTGGTTCGCTACTTCCTGTCCACATTTTCTCCAACATGGTTTCTGTGCTGGCGTGTAATTGCCCTGTATTTCTGGTGTTATAAAGAATCTAATTGTGTTTTTCCACCCAAACTCCCTCCATATCCTTGATCCTGTGGTTGATTGTTGTATCTTACATGTGTTATACCATTCCTCCTCTGTTATCTCAAGTTCAAGTTCTTTAATAGTTGTCATACAGAAGTACAGAATACTTTCATACAAAATGCTTCTTACTGTTACGCTCCAGAGACTGTGCTAGACAAGATAGTATCAAATAACATAATAACATAATATAGCATGAATTTAGAAGAAGAAAATGAGGTCACAGTGTTCGGTATAGACATATGTACAATGTTCTGAGTTACCATATAATATACAATACACAATACTATGCAGTGTACTAATGTACAGTACTATCTAGTGCAAAGCAGAAATGGGATGAGGTACAATTTTAGGTACAATTTACAGTAAGGTGTACGAGTTGTAGTGCAATCCTTCATCCATAAATATAAATATAAAGTGTGGGGAGTGGGTGCTACAGTGTGTTTGTTTGTGTCTATTTCTAACTCTTTCTCCCACTTTTCTTTTATATACAAGGTTGCAATTCCCTTACTGTCCATTATTGCCTGATATAGTGCTGATATAACCATTATGATTTTACCATTATCTTAATTACCCCATTCTGTTCTTTGTCTCTGTCTTGTTTTATTTCTTTATTATAGTAATCTCTAATCTGTATCTTTCTTTACATTTTTGTAGAGTCTGCATCTCCCCTCCTTCTATCATTGTACATATTGCTGTTACCCCCCCCCCCCCCCCCGTTCCCATCTTTTGAACCCATGGTCGTCTATCCCTGGTTTGAATTAGTTGTAGTGTGTTATCCATCTCAGTATCTTGGATTCTTTTTCTAGCTTGTATTTCTTTACTATTGTGTTCCATATGTTTATAGTGAATTTGGTAATTGGGTCCAGTAGTTGTTCCTGTCTTCTGAACAGCTCCCTATCTCCTATTAGTGCCTGCACTTCGAATCCCTCTCTTTTGGTCTCTATATCTTTCCATTTGGCTTCATAATTCACATTGCACCAGCATGCTACTGTCCTAAGCTGTGCTGCATAGTAATAGCCTTCTAAACTGGGTACTGCCATTCCTCCTTTCTCCTTTGGTAGTTGTAGAGTCACATATCTGATCCTTGGTCTCCCCCCCCCCCCAAATGAATCTTGATATCTGTCTATCCCATTCCCTGAATTGTTTTTGTGGTATTAATATAGGTAAAGACTGAAATAGGTATAATAACCTTGGTAATATGTTCATCTTAGTGATTTCGATCCTTGAGCTGAAATCTAGGGGCATTACTGTCCATCTTTCTAGGTCTCTCTTGATTTTCTGATTAATCTGTGTATAATTTGCATCGTATAACCCCTCCACCCCTCTTGTAATGTTCACCCCTAGGTACTTGATCCTGTCCATGTCCCATTAAATATTTTTTTTTAATTTTATCTCTATCGTTGTCGTGTAGTTCAGTGCTAAAGTCTGTGTCTTCGTCACGTTGAGTCTATACCCTGAGTAATATCCATATTCTGTCAGTAAATCCATCAGTGTCGGAAAGCTTTTTTTTTTTATCCACTTTTTCTCCCATTTTTTCAATTTTTTCTCCCATCCCAATTTTCATATTGTCCAATTCAGCCCTCCCCTGTCTTTGAACGTTGTTTCTTGCCTCCCACAAGCCGGCTGCAATGTGGACTAAGTCATACATAGCACGAGTCCCCTCCGATACTCGAGGTAACAGCCGTCGCATCTTTTCACCTGCGCGGCTCGATCTTTCAGCGTCGGGGGTCTGGGCTTTGGAGGGGCCCCGCCCCGTCGCTTCTTGATTCTACTGCGCAGGCGCACCAACCTACCTGTAAGAGTCGCTGTCCACAACGCCCGATCCCCACCCTTCAGTTTCCCTCCCCGTAATACGGCCAATGTGTATTACTGTGGACGACCAGCTAAACTGAAAGCAATGTGGAGAGCGGGGCTCGAACAGGAGGCATCCTGTTCGAGCCTAGTCTCCAGCATTCGTTGCGAGCGCCTTGCCCACTGCGCCACGTAGCCGCACCAGTGTCGGAAAGCTTATGTCTGGTTGTCTCATATATACTATCACGTCGTCTGCGAACAGTCCCAATTTATGTTCTGTTCCCCTTATCTCCACCCCTTTGATGTCTTTGGTCTGTCTAATTAGTTGAGCCAGTAGTTCGATGAATACATCGAAGAGCATCGGCGAAAGACAACAAGCCTGTCTGGTAGCTCTCTCTAGTTTAATCCGGTCCGTCAGACTACCATTTACCTTAATCCTTGCCGTCGGTTCTTGATATAATGCCCTAATTGTTTTTCATAGCGTTTTTGTCTAATCCAAATTTCTCCAATACTTTATATAGAAATATCCAGTTTACACTGTTGCATGCTTTTTCTGCATCTAGGCTAACTAATACTGCACTTCCTCCTTCCTTTTGTATCTCCTCTACCACCTGCACTGTCTTCCTTATGTTATCCTGTGTCTGTCTTCCTTTAATGAATCCGGTCTGGTCTTCGTCTATAATATCTGACATAAATGTCTCAAATCTTTTGGATATTATTGATGTATACATCTTGTAATCTACATTAAGTATGGACACAGGTCTGAAACTGCTACATAGTTCTCTATCTTTCCCTTCTTTTGGAATTGTAGTAATTATGGCTTCTTTCCATGAAGGTGGTATTGTGCCTTCTTTCATCGTGTGTCTGAATGCTGCTTCTAATATGGGGCTCAGTGACTGTCTAAATGTTTTGTAGAATTGAGAGGGGAATCCGTCGCTACCCGGTGACTTACTGCTCTTTTCTTTACTGATCGCATTCCCCACTTCCGGTTCTGTAATCTCTGCGTTTAATATTTCGTTCTGTTCCTTCCCTATCGATGGTAGATCTAATTTGTCTAAAAATGTCTCCATCTCCTCTTCTCCTGCCGCTATCGGTTGTGTGTATAGTTTCTTATAGTATTCTTCAAATGTCTTCTCTATTTCAGCTGGTTCTCTTAGTATTTTGTTTGTGTTCGTGTCCCTTATTGTGTGTATTGTGTTCAGTTTTTGTTGTGTCCTGATTCGTCTAGCTAAAAGTCTGGTCGCTCTCGGTCCTCCTTCATAGTATGTCTGTTTCATGTATCTAGCTTTCTTCTCTATTTCTGTCAGCAGTTCTTTGTTTATCTTTCCTCTAACTTCCTTTACCTCTCTAAGTGTCTTTTGGTTCTTTGAGCTTTGGTGTTCTTTCTCTAATTCTTTCAGTTTCTTTATCAAGTTCTGGTATGTCTCTATTCTGGCCTTCTTGAGTAATGCCGTCTTTGCTATACATTTTCCACGTATTACTACCTTTAGTGCATCCCATAAAATGTTTGGGTCTACCTCTCCATTATCATTTTCTTCTCTGTATCTAATTATGTCTCCTTTTACTTCATTAACCAAACCTTTGTTATTTAATAGTCCTACATTCAGTCTCAACTGTATTTCTCCGCCTACTTTTAAGATTCACTGTCAGATATATTGCGCTATGGTCTGATATGTCCGTTACCCCTATCCTGCAGTCTTCTACCCTGTATATGTCCCCTGTTGTCATGAGAAAATAGTCTATCCTTGAATATGTTGTGTGTGGATGCGAATAATGTGTGTATTCTCTATCTAGTGTGTGCATTTCTCTCCATATATCCATGATTCCTAATTCTGCCATTTGTATATTCAGATATTTGCTAATGTTTGTCCTCCATTTCTTTGTGCTTGTCGTGTCTATGTCATAGTTCAGTACTACATTAAAATCACCTGTACAGATTAGGACCCCTTCCCCTTCCATCGCTATGATATCAAAGATTGTTTCAAATAGATATTTCTCACTTTCTGGTGGAGCATACACATTCACTAGTGTTACCATTTGACCTTCCATTTTGACCTGACCATTACATACCTCCCCTCTTTATCCCTTATTTCCCTGATCATTTCAAACTTCACTGTGTTCTTAATTAGTATAGCTACTCTTCTTCTAAGGCTCTGTTTAAAAGAACTATAAAACAGATTCTCATACCCGAATCTCTTCAGCTTTTCATGTTCTTGTGATATTAGATGTGTTTCTTGTAAGAAGATAACCTGCGCCTCTTCTTTCTTAAGTTTCGTCATCACCTTACTCCTTTTGATCGGACTATTCATACCATTAACATTCAACGACATCATCTTGATACCCTTAACTTGTGTCATATTTCTTTTCCAAATGTTCTCCCGTTCTACCCATGTCACATAAAATAATATTTGTGGCTGTAGCCACTGCTATCCCTGTCTGATTTACATACATATAACCATAATAAACATTAACATCAACATTAACACTTGGAACTTCCATGGTAGTTGAGGGATTCAGTCGTATCCCTCTTTCCCCCGCTGGCGGGTGGGGAGTAGTGGCTCTCCTAGTGAGAGGGCTCCCCCTAGTGCCGCCTCAATATATCTCTTGAATCTCCATGTCCTTTTTTACAACTTTTGGTATAATTATCTCATATGTACTTTACCATCTTCTCATTGCATAAGTCCTTTTCATGTTTACATTTACTTGTATTGTGTGTGTCACATGTATACCAGTCTAATGTGTATTGTACTTATCCTTCCTTGGATCACTGTGTCCCCTCTCGTCTCCTCTCTGTTCCCCTTCTCTGCGTCTTTTCGTCTTTCTTCTCAGTTGATCCGCTTTGAATCGGTTCAGATCTCCTTCACCTTCCCGTCCTCTTCCTCGTCCCTCGACCCTGGTCCATCTTCTCGCCTTCTCCAACCTCTGCATCAGCGTCGGTCTCTCTTCTTCTCCTCCCGGCACCTTCCATCCTCTCCGGTTCATGTCCCTTGTTGCTTCCCGCACATCGTTGTACACCTTTATGCCTTCTTTCCAATGGACCTTCAGCGTGGTCATTGGTGATTGAAATCTGATTAATTTCTCTTTCAGAGTATTTTTTATCTGAACATAGCTCCGACGCTTTACAGCCACCTCTGTTGAATAGTCATGGTCGAATCTGCCCCTCCACCGCCATCTTCGTCTGCCAGGCTGCTCTGAGAAAGTTTTCTTTGACTTCGAATTTCAAGAAATTAACTATAACTGCTCTCGGAGGTCTGTTTATCTGTGGCTTCGGCGCTAGGGTCCTGTTTGCCCTTTGAATCTCTATCTTGGCGAGGTCTGACATTTCCAATTCTCCTCGAATTAGGTTGTCTACATATTTGGTCATCGAGTCTCCTTCTATCCCTTCTCTCCAAGTCCGTTAGCTTTTCTCTCAACATATTTTGTTGTTCGAGCGTCGCCGTTAGAATTTCTTGTATTTCCGTATTCCATTCCTCCGTTTCAGCTGTCCTTTCTTCTAGCATCCTTATGTCTGTCTCTTGTTCCTGTAGTTTTCCATCAATTGTCTCGAGTCTCTTATTTATTTATTCTCCGAGCTCGTCCTGGCCCTTCTTTAATTCTTCCCTGAGTCTGTCGATGTTGCTCTGGATGTTCTGCGTGTTAGCTTGGTTAGCTATTGCGCTAGCTTGTATGCTAGTCTGTATGCTAGCTTGTAGCTCCGCTACCCAGGTGGGCATCCCAGCTCTGTCGCCCTGCGTCATGCTAGCTTGAATTACCTTCTGCGTCACCTCCTCGTGTCGATAACTTTCCTCCGGTGTTTGTACTTCTTCTGGGGTCGCTTTTCTCTCGCTTTTTCTCGTGTCAATCCTTCCTTTTCTCTTATATCCTTGAATTGTCACTTTTTATTTTATTTTGTTTGTTGTTGATAGTTTTACTTCCTTTTTTCGATATTCTTTGACCGGGAGCTCTTTTCTATGGCCGCTTACCCGAACATCTCAAACCGGAAGTCTATATGCGTTTTTCAATGGACATTACCCGTATAGAGAGAGCAGGGCAGCTGCTTTTATTTTTTTGCATCTGATAAAATATGATTTAATAACAAATGAGACACAAAATGTCTGAAGTTAAGATCACTAATGTTAGCTATATTGGCTTAGCTGGTTGATTACAGCTTAAGTTTGCAGTTGCTAACAATACAATTGTACTAGGAACTGGATGTAAAATATTGCAAAATCCCTTCAAAATATCTCAACTTTATTGAACATGGTGGCCTTCGTGTCCACGTGACAGATTACAGTGGTTGTAGTGAGGTTAAAGGTCACCTGATTGAATTGTGATAATACAGTGACTGTAGGCAGGCCAAAGGTCACCTGATTGAATTGTGACAATACAGTGACCGTAGAGAGGCCAAAGGTCACCTGATTGAATTGTGATAATACAGTGACTGTAGAGAGGTCAAAGGTCACCTGGTTGAAGAACTCCTGCAGCAGACAGTCTAGCCACGGCTCTGCTACATCCGCAGGACGGGCCTCGTTGGAGATGTCGCTCACCTTCAACATGATCTTCATCAGCTGCAGACACAAGCAACATTTCATAATCCCCACCTTAGAATGTCATTGATGGCGTTTCATCTACAGTGCAGTCCATAAATTTGCACCTTACCTTAAAGTTTTGTACCTCATTGTCTGCATTTGTACCGCATTGTTTACAAATTTTGACTCATTGTACTTAGATTGTATATTGTATATTCCTCTTTTACTTACTTTTTTTACTGTATGAAGCACACTCTCAGGGGCTCATACAGAACCAAGCATTTCACCGTAAAGTACATGTATTTTATAAGTGACAAATAATAAACAAACTTGAAACTTGAATATTTTAGTTTGCGGCTCCTGTATTCCAGCATATTGGATTAGAAATGGAACAATGACTTTGAGTGTTTGATTGATTGAAAACTTTATTAACAGATTGCAGAATGGGTACAATACAGTACAGCTCAATACACACAATTGTTAAGGGGATGCAGACCAGAGAAAGACTTGTCTTGTTTACATCAGGGTCCCCCATTTTCAATTCATCATAACATATATGACATACACGACATACAGATAGACAGTACTGCTACATCTATACATTTATGACATACCAGATTTACAAATACAGTACTGTTTGTGATACAAAAATAGTCTAAAAAAGAGTATATACATTTGACGTAGAAACTGTACATTGGAGGAGGTTGGGTAGGTGGGGTGGGGTGGGGGGGGGAACTGTACATTGGAGGTGGTTGGGTGGGGGGGGGGGGTTGGGTAGACAGGGTGGGGGAAACTGTACAAGCAAACTGTACATTGTAATATCGACACAACCTTACTTGGTCCCAAGAAGAGGGTCTTGTGTATTATTGGGTTAGGACATTTTCTGTATATTTACAGGGGCCAGTTTCGAATTGCAGTCTCCCGTAGGTGCTCTTTGAGAGTGGTTTTGAAAGTGGGTAGTGATTCACATTCCTTTACAGCTTTGGGTAGGGCATTCCACATTGATGTGGCATAATTGCTAAACGTGTTTAGTCCCTTGTTTGAGCCGAATCTGGGTTTAACATGATTTGTGGAGCTCCCTCTGGTGTTGTGGTCATGGTATTCACTGACCTTTGGGAAGTATTTTGACATGTACATGGGTACCTTAGTCGTGTAGTGTATCTTGTAGACCAGGCCCATTGCAAGTTGCTGTACTCTGTCGTCTACTCTAAGCCATCCTAGGTAGTCATAGTGGGCAGGGGTGAGGTGGGTTCTAGGAGTAAGGTCAAGTAGTAGTCTGACCAGTTTGTTTTGTGATGTTTGTAATCTTGTTTTTAGCGCCTTTGCAGTGCTTTGGTACCATGAGGTGCAAGCATAGTCGTAGTACCCTTGAATGAGTGCTCCTGCCAGAGTCTTCAAGGTATTCTTGTTTACCAGAGAGGAGATCCGGTACAAGAATCTAGTTCGTTGGTTGACTTTTTTTTTATTACATTGGATGCCATTTTGTCACAGGAAAGATTTGCCTCTATGGAACCTATGTATGTAATTTTATCTTTCCTTGTGACAATATTGTCACCCACTGTAACTGAGAAGCCGCTGGCTTGCTGAGTTTGTTATTTGATCCGAAGAGAATGGACTCTGTTTTACCCAGGTGTAATGATAGTTTGTTATCAGCAAGCCAGGTGCAGATTCTGCAGAGTTCTGAGCTGAGGGTTTTTTCAACCTGTAACTTGTTCTTGTCAGAGACCAGCAGGGCTGAGTCGTCCGCGAACAAGAACAAGTTGCAGTCACAAGCTGACGACATGTCGTTTGCATAAATTAGGAACAGTAGCGGTCCTAGTATGCTTCCTTGTGGAACACCACAGCTCACTGTGAGGGGGGGGGATAGGGTACCTCCACCATCTGTTCTCTCACCTCAAGGTAGGATTGCATCCAGCTCACTGATACGACTATCAAAACCAATTGCTTTTAGCTTGTCAATCAGAATGGAGTGATTGACAGTGTCGAAGGCCTTTTGTAGGTCCAGCATGACCATGCCGCAGTATTTGCCCGCGTCCACCTCTTGTTTGATGTGGTCGTTCAAATAAAGGCATGTGTCAGTGGAGTGGGATGTTCTGAAGCCAGATTGGAATGCGTAGATTCGATTTTTTTCCCGCTAGGTACTTTTCGACCTGTTCGTAGAATTTTTTTTCCATGGCTTTCGAGATGGAGGTAAGAATAGAAATAGGGCGGTAGTTGCCTGAGTCTAATTTGCTGCCCTTTTTGTGCAGGGGGGTCACCTCTTGCAATTTTGAAGTCCTTGGGGACGTGTCCCTGTTTTATGGAGAGGTTTATTATGTGTGTGATGACTGGGGTGATGGCGGCTGCTGAGTCTCTGAGGAATTTGGAGGGGATGTTGTCATGGCCAGTGGTTGGAGGGCGCTCAGTTTTTTTGAGTACCTCATCTGTTGTTACCATTTCCAGTTTGAAGTCGTCTTTGCGGACCCCTAGGTTTTTGTAGTATGCTACTATGTGTTCTACCCCATAATGCCCTGAGTGGGAGGGTAGTTTATTAACCAGTGTTGTGGCTGTTTGTAAAGAATATGTTTAGGTATTTGGCCACATCCAGTTTGTCTGTGATCAGAGTGTTTTCTGTCTTTATGTTTATAAATCTGGTTTTTAGTTTTTTGCTGCAGCCTAGTTGGTTGTTGAGTAATTTCCAAAGTTTGTGGGGTTTGTTTTTGTTTTCCTCATTTTTGTCATTTTGTCTTTTTGCGGTTCTGATCATGGTGTTTACGTAATTTCTTAGTCTGTTTCTTTGAGTTTTTAGTTCAACCACGTGAGCTTGGAGTTCACCGTTTGACCTTTTGGTAAGCGTTGTCTGACTTTTATGAAGTTCAGAGAATTTTTTTCTCTGGTTTTCATAGCGGTCAGTATTTCAGTGTGCATCCATGGCTCAGCGCGATTTTTAACCCTGGTGGTTCTTAGGGGTGCCATGTTGTTAAGTATTGTTGTGAATTTGGTTTTGAATCCATGCCATGTTTCTTCAACCAGTGTACCACTGAGCTCATCTGACCAGTCCATGCTCTCCAGTTCTTGGTTAAATGCCTCTCTGTCTAGAGTAGGTTTTGAGGTCCCTAGATGTTTGTGACAGCCGGCCTTTTGTTTTAGATTTTTGCGGGTACAGAAAATCATATAATGATCACTTAACCCGCATGCTATCACCCCTTTGTTGGAGATCATGGACTTGTCAGAGGTCAGAATGAGGTCAATGGAGGTTTGTGTTGAATCACATACCCTTGTGGGTTGGGTGATTAGCTGGCTGAAAGCGTGCAGATCACTAAACCTACTGAAGGCCTTGAAGACGGGTGCTGCTTTACGTAGCATATCCGTCCTCCAGTCCCCAATAAGAATCTTTTCTACCCCCTCCACCCCAGCTAAACACCCATCAAGTGTGTCATAGAAGCCACTCTGTTCTGGCGGTCTATAGATTGTGCCTACTAGTACTGATTTTGCCCTTTCGAATAAGATTTAAATCCAAACAGTTTCAATTTCGTCATGGTTAAGGTCAGTACGGTTGATGAATTTGGTATCTGGGTAAAGTGCTGACTTTCAACTTTAAAGGAACATGCCTACATTATGGGAAATGCGTCTTACCATCTTCTCCATGAGTCAAGACAAGAAGATAGATACCAATTTCCTCTGTGCGTTCAGTAGAAAGCTATCCGGCTGCAATCTAGCCTATTTTAGCACAAATTAATGGAAGGGGATACGAACCACAAGTCTAGCTTAAAGCTCCAGAAGATAATGTGTTTGGCCAACAGCTATAGGCTAGCTGCTCCTATTCTACATTCAATATGTACAAAAGTTGATCATCATAGAAATGTGTTTTATTTATACAGATCATATCGACATCGGACAGGAATGTTAATATGGGTTATCAGTATCAGCCAAAATTTTGATATCGGTTATCAGCCATAACAGAAATATTAATATGGGTTATTGGTATTGGACAAGATGTTGATAGTAAGCTAGTAAGCAGCAGCGCCGTGAGAGCGTTGGGGCCACGACCCATCCTATTATTATTATTATTATTATTCTAGGATAATACCGGGAAATTGAATTACCACGTCCTTATGCTCCTTGTCCCTGAAGTCAAACACGGGAAGCACAGATTTGAATTTGTTGAGGATCTCATTGTGCTTCGCCATGTCAGTAGCCAAGATACATCTGCAAATTACATTTGATTAGATTCAAATGTATTGTCATCACACATCACAAGTACAGCACAACAAAAAGAGGTTGGCATCTAACCAGAGTGCAAATGTAACATTAAAGTGCATTAACAAAGCACAAAGTGATTACATGTGATATATATATAACAAGCTACTGGTATTATATGCTAAACTGATGTATGTACAGTATAATTATGTTATACAGTGATACAGGTATAGACAGGTATAAAAGGTGAAACTATTTAGAGTAGGTATGGGATATATACAGATATATATATCATATGGGCGGCTGGGTGGCGCAGCGGACATTGCGCTCGTCACCAACGCAAGAGACACCGGGTTCGAATCCGGCTGTCGGCGTTGCCTCCGGCTTGGGCCGGCCGTCATACTAACTCAATTGGCAGAGTTAGCGGGTGGAAGTCGATGGGTGGTAATCTGGACGTTGTAAACAGCGACTCCTACAGGTCGGTTGGGGGACGCCTGCACAGCAGAGACAGGAAAATGGCGGGGGCAGTGTGAGCCTCCTACACGTTACTCCTCGCCAAATGAGTCCGCGCTGGCAGGTGAAAAGATGTGACAGGCTGCCTCCACATGTATCGGAGGGGACATGTGATGCAAGGCTTCTATCCTCCCTACAACCTGCCAGTGGGTGGCACATGCGAGCAACGTTCAAGACAGGGGAGGGGAGAATTGGCACGGCTAAATTGGGATGGGAGAAAAAGTGGATAAAAAAAAAGATATAGATATCATATATATAATATAATTATTGTACATGGCTATCATACAGGTCAGTCAACAGTAATATAATATGGGTAGACTATGGGCATTGGGCTATAGACTATTATGGAAAAGAGGATGAACAAGCTAACCCAACACCAATATCACTGTATTCAATGAATATGAGGGTTTTTTCCCCGGGAAAAGACATGGAGATATCATCTTACTTGATCATGCCTGCTCTTATCTGTTTGTACTGCTCGGTGGTGAGGTTTCTGAAAATGTTGCATGCAGGCTAGAACAGAAAGTGAATTATAAAAACAAAAAGTGTACAAAAGTACACACATCCAAACATGTGAATACTAGGAGTTGTACACACACACACACACACACACACACACACACACACACACACACACACTAGGACCATAAATGTACTTACTCTATAAATGTACTAGAATAGATAGATATATAATAATAATAATAATAATAATAATAATAATAATAATAATAATAATAATAATAATAATAATAATAATAATAATAATAATAATAATAATAATAATAATAATAATAATAATAATAATAATAATAATAATAATAATAATAATAATAATAATAATAATAATAATAATAATAATAATAATTAATACATAGATTTATGTAGAATAGGACCATAGTCTATACTCTATAAATGTAGAATAGGACCATAGTCTATACTCTGCTGGCCTTCATTGTTCATGTTCACAGTGGGTTATTGGCACTGAAGTGGATCTCTGCACAGCAGTCAGGCACCTTGGACAGGATTCCAAAGGTGATGGCACAGTGGTGGTTCTCCAAGGGAGAGATGTCGTTGTACCTCAGGGCCAGTTCGGTCTGGGCGTTGATCTGTACAGGATAGATGGATATGAACAAACACTTAAGCCTTACAGTCTACTACTTTTAGTCCTTTAGCCCTTAGAAGGACCATACCGGTGTCATTTTGACTTCACGCCATTACCAGAAATTGTCCCCATCTTGTAGTAATCTTATGCGCAGAAAAGTGTGTAACGTGTATGTTTTGGTAGATCTCAGCCTCACCTTTACATTCGCTAACATTACTGTATTACTCTACTGCAAGGCATTCAAATTCGCAGGGGCGCTGATGAATATGGTAGTTTGACACTGGGCTTGTAGTAGATTGTTAGCAAAAGTAAAACGACTCAGTATTACCTACTGTATATGTACCTGCCACCCCTATTCAACATCAGTGACTGCAGTGTGAATGGCCTTTAGTAAAGTATGCTGATATCAACTAAAAACACACACCATATAGACATATGAACACAAAATAAGTTAAAAATGGGCAATCTCCGTTAATGGCAGGAAGTCAAAATTAGGGGGAGTCTCAACTGAAACAAAATTTAACATTCCTAACTCCCACTTCTTTCGATATTTCCAAATCAGACACTATGTCAAAGAAGAAATTCCACATTTTGAAACCATGCCAGAGAGTTGCCAATTCTATGATCTCCCGAAGCTTCCTCCAGACTCCAGACACCTGATATCTCACTTTGTGTCTCTATTTGCCACCTCTGTGTCCACTAACCATCTGAAAGATGCCTGGTCCACTGAGCTGAATCTCACCGTGTCTGAGAACACACTGAGAAGGTTTGACTAGAATCCAAACTTGCTCGATCAATGTTCAAACTGATTCAATTTAAAGTCATTCATAGACTCCACAGACTACACTAAATGTATCCATCTTTTTTGTCCATTACGTAACAGATGCAAAGTGGCAGAGCGCTCTTTAACACGTATTTTTTTTTACTCTGTCCTCATTTACAAAAATTCTGGTGTGAAATATTCCAGTGGTTTTCCAGAGTCTATGGAAAGGATGTTGTGAAGGATCAGATTAAACCGAATATATATATTTATTTATGGATATATATTGAATAGTATTTGTATATCGTTTGATATCCCTTGTGTATTCCTTGTACATATACACGGAATATCCCTTTAGTCTACTAGCCCATAATAGTTCATTCTCTTATTGGACAAGGACCTGGCGCCAGGGACAAGCCCCTTGGAGCCAAGTTCAATGGTACCGACGAAACATGTCTCTACTAGCCCCGGCTCTGCGCAGGAATACGGCTACCGAAAAGAGAGTGGCACTATTTGTTCACTGTGCATATAAATATGGCGCAAGAAATGTAGAAGTCCTCTTATCCCTTCGTCTTCTACCCAACTAAGTAACAGAACGTGAAGCCTCACCCCACGATACCGCGTGCGGTGTAGTGTGGCCTGTTTGGCCTTAGAATAGCATTGAGACCTCGTGCGAATTAATAGCTGAATTGCCAGAGTTTGGCACCGTATTTCTATTAAGTAATAATAGTCTATTATGTATGGTGCATCGTGCGGTTAGAGTTCTAAAGTGAGCAGCACCCCCATCGCTTCCTCGTGTTATCTAGAGTCTTAACCAGGTTGGGCAGACCACACGTGGTGCTTTCATCCGAGGAGTTCTAGGCGAGGACCGAGTGGACCTGTACATTGGATTACCTACCCGACGACTGCTGAGCCCTATGCGGCATGGAATATATATTTGCTTTGGTACTTTGATTTGTGGAGCGGATAATCGCCAACACCGGTGAGTGTTGGATCTACCCCGAGAGGAGTCAAGGTGAGACGGCGCTCAGACCAGACTGAGGTCGCCTCGCTTCTTCTTCACTGTGGAGCTACAGCTACAGCTACAGCCTACAAGAGAGCCAAGGTGTATTCATCTGTGGATCAAGATTCTACTGCACTGTCTTCTGTACGTGAAGTCTCCCTAGACATCGTTGACCAGACGGGATACTGCCGACGGCTCTCCTACCCCCCCTACCGGCCTACAACCGGGAGGACCCCTACAGTATATCCAGCTATAATCATTAAGTGACCATAGATATAATTCCCTAAGAGCCAGGTTGTATACTTGCTTCCTGCGTAACCAGAGATTGGACATTCAGTGTTGATTTGCCTACGAGTACTCATTTGCCTTACAAGAGCATTCAAATCATAAATGTAATGGTGAATACTATATGTACCTTTTGCTATATATTAAATATTTGATTATTACCTTTGTGTGGACCTGGTTTCATGGTGGGAAAGTGTTCATCATATTTAGATATCGTGTACTGTATGGCCAGTAGTTAAAGTACATAAAGCGGTAGTGGTTTAATGATACCATACTTATCAATACAGTCAGGGAATTGTACCCCTCAGTTACAGAAAGGACATTCCCCCCGATCCAGAGTTGGCACTTTTGGAGTGTCCAGAGACTGCCTTAACCCTTTCACTGCCACACGACAGAAGGTTAACCCTTTACTATCACACAACCGACGGTCGCTTGTGTATTGTCGCAGTGAAAGGGTTAACCGTTTGGTAGTGCGGCAGTGAAAGGGTTAACAACTGGCATTAATGCTCGGCATGGTAGCTGCCAAGAAAATTATTCTAACCGATTGGAAATCACCTACACCGCCGTGCTTCCAGAAAAGGCTCAACGAAATGATAATCATACAGATGGAGAGCATAATAGGTTTTTGGATATACAGTATGGCAGGGCTATTCAACTGGCGGCCCGCGGGCCAGATCCGGCCCGCGGGATGATTCTGACCGGCCCGCCAAAGATTACATGATGATAAAAAAAAATAAAAAAAAATAATTTTTTTTTTTTTTTTTTTAATTTTTTTTTTTTTTTTACTTTTTTCTTTTCATGTCAACGTTAACACGCACAATTGAGCCAAAAGTCACTCAATTAATGACAGATTTCATTGATAAATTGAGGGAAAACTTTGCAAGTCGATTTGATGAATTTGACATGTCCAGAGAATTGATGCATTTTGTGAGCAACCCATTTGCCAATGTAGCTGCTATTTCCACAAAAGGACAAGAGTTCCTTGCATCACTTCACATTGATGAAGGTCTCCTGCAACTTGAAATAATTGACATGCAAGCATCATCTGCTCTGAAGCAGGCACTTGAGAATGAATCCACCACAACATTTTGGATAAAGTGTATTCATGTCAAGACATTCCCCAAAATAAAAACGCTGGCAATATCTGTGCTAACAATGTTTGGCTCAACATACACCTGTGAATCCAGTTTCTCTCACATGAATGCCATTAAAACAAGCAACGTGCCTCCTTGACAAATGAGCATTTGCATCACTGTTTGCGGGTAGCCCTCACTTCCTATGAACCCTCTTTCTCTGCCATTGCCCAGTCAAAGAAGTGCAATCGCTCTCATTAGATGTGTGTATGTAGGCTAGGCCTGTCTGCCCCCCACCCCCCTGATGTTTGAGAGTTAAGAGTGGACAATAAGTGCTAATAAGATGCTGTGATTTGCTGTTGTTGCACAGACATGAAGCACTTTTTCATACGCTCAGCTGCACTATAAATGTGTTTTTTTGTTCAAGTGTTGATGTTAGAATGTTCAGATGCACATCATGCACTTGTTTGTTTTTTATTTTATTTTTATATTGAAATGTTGAAGAGGAGATGTTGCAGTTGTTGCACAGTCATAAATGAAGCACTTTCTGCAGGAGATGTTGCAGATGTGGCACATAAATGAAGCACTTTTTTTGAAAAGTATACTACTTTTGCAATGTAGTTAAATAAAAGTTGTGAAAATGTGGTTGCGTGTTGTGTCAAGTGTACATATATTCATAGCACGGGGAGGCGCCGTGGCAGTCCGGCCCCTGGCCCCTTGGGTTTCTGACAATGTGGCCCCCTGAACAATTTAGTTGAATAGCCCTGCAGTATGGGGTCCATTCTTTGACTATCTGAAGGACAAATAATTGTATTCTGCAGAGACTCATCCCTGTATATTTCATATTTTACCCGTACTCTTGTAACATCTAACATATTGTGTATCGCTTTGAGTTAAGTCACACTGTTACTTTTGTCTGGCATCTTTTTGTTGTTGTTTTGTCTCTTCCTCTTTTTGTGTGTGTGTGTGTTTGCTCTTGTTTATATAAAACTGAAGAAAACTGAAAATAAAATATATAATACAAAATAAATAACTGTCTGGTGCAGAACATACCTGGTAGACATTGTTGTATCCAGGGTGGTCCAGGTCATGGCAGAGTGCTGAGGTCAGCATGATCAGCAGGTCGGTCCGGGTCAGCTTGCTCTTGAGGTCAGTCAGCCAAATCAGACCGTACATCTGCCACACAGTAAGTACCATCGCTGTATACCCAACCATAGACATATATAAAGGCTAGATGACTCACCCACGCTGCTGGCCAATGGAGACCGACGTTGCCACATGGCGGCCATCTTGCCACAGGCAGCACGCCCACTCATAACATGAATTTCTATGGTGCATGTACTATTGAAATAACCATAGCTTGCAACATTTTCAACCGATTTTCAAACGGTTTGGTTTGTTATAAACCACGTTAATACCGTTTGTAATAAATCCGTCAAGATTTCAGTGAGTTAAGAGTATTTTTGTACAGCTTCCATAGAATGTACCAGAATAGTTGACTGTGACAAGATGGCTGCCGGTGAACTACGCTGGACCATTTAGTTATATATATCTATGCACCCAACATTGTGTAATATAATATGCAGGGGGTTAAGTGGGTAAGAATGGTCCAGAACTGTGTTCCAACACCTTCCAATTGGGAAAAATATATACATAACTGGCTTTGTCCAGGTGAGTGAGTGCAGTCATTCAGTTTGTTTGGGAAATGGCTATAAGTGGACAACATGAACTATGTGACATAAGATTCGCCAGCATCGTTTAAGTCTGATGTTTGGGCGCATTACAGATTTAGTTTTGTCTACGATAGAGATGGATTAAACAGCGACTGAGTGAGAATTGCGCACCGTGAGCGAGGTGTATGCAAGTGTCAATACATTAACGTTATGGGCCAGTTCGCATCGCAAAACTATATACAGTATATAGCCCGATGCAGTCACGGGTAGTTTGATATCTCAGTGCATAACGTCGAGCCACAATGTTAATATTTCCTCTCATAGTCACTTCATCAACAAGTAATTGTTGCCCACAACTCTTTGATTACACTGGAATGAGGGAAAAAAAGTCTTTACCCCTTATGTGAAACCGTGATAAGGGAAAGAGAAGACAGAAGAGGAAGGTGATGTGTCATTTTCAAGTTAAGATAATTGTTGTGTTATTTGAAGGTTGTGTGAGCATACTGGGCAGTTTAAGTGCAGGCTATGGAACTGGGTAGTTTGCAATATTGTGGTAAAGTTTACAGTAATGGACTAACTTGGCCTGGTGCAGGGCAGGCTGTGGTATCCATGTTAGGTTAGGTCAAGGGTAGCAGTCATCAATGTGCAGCCATGATAGTATGATAGCCCATGTAGAATCTGTTAATATATTGTAGAGCAGCATCACAGGCCAGAGCAGCACAGCATAGCGTAGCCTGTCCATAAAGACAACAAGTCCACCAGAGCAGCACAGCATATCCTGTCCATAAAGACAACAAGTCCACCTGAGCAGCACAGCATAGCCTGTCCATAAAGACAACTAGTCCACCAGAGCAGCACAGCATAGCGTGTCCATAAAGACAACAAGTCCACCAGAGCAGCACAGCATAGCCTGTCCATAAAGACAACTAGTCCACCAGAGCAGCACAGCATAGTGTGTCCATAAAGACAACAAGTCCACCTGAGCAGCACAGCATAGCCTGTCCATAAAGACAACAAAAAGTAAAAGTAAAAAAAAAATCTGACTGTCTATTCTTCTGATAGTAGGTGTTTAATCAAAGATCCCAGCTTTCTAGTCTTGCACAAGGACCAATCAGCATGGGTATGGGTGGGTAATTTTCCATTGATGGGGATTTGATTGGCTGTTTTTAAATAAAGTGCGGCCGCAGGATTAATAACGTTAACGTTAGTTTGGCCAGAGAAAGAAATATACTAATTAAAATGGTTGGACCTGCAAGATTTGTACTTTGTAGGTCTGCATTTTAAATGTAATTGTAAAAGTACAAGTATACAAACCTAATAATACTTGTGTAAAGTACAAATCCCCCAAAACAGTACTTAAGTATTGTAACAAAGTACAATTACTCAAGTACTTTACACCTCTGCTGTTTTGGAGCTCGATGTGCTGCCAACTGAGCTAAACCTCATCTGCTGAATTGAGTCGACCCCGTGGTTCACACAGTTGCTTCCTCTTGGTTGAGTGAGAGGGGGGTGTCGTCATTTAAATTGGAATAGGGCGAAAAGTATACATAGCATGGCTTAACTATTTGCAGCGTCAGAATCCAGACAATCACGCGAACACTTTGAAGTGTAATATGCCTTCCTCTCTTCAAAAGTGTAGGAGAAATTACGGGTTAGAAACACAACATTGATTCGGTAATTTTCTGCGTGGCTCCATTGTTCTCAATGGAGGGGGGGAGTCGTCGTTCAACCTGTCACAGGGTTAGTTTTGTTTTTTATTTTATGAATCCCAAGAGTCATGTGAATGTTTTTAATATATACTATGTATATGAGTTGTGAAAATTGGAAGAGGGATGGCAGTTTAGAAAATGTGTAACTTTTTTCCAAAATGCAGCTCTCCCAACTCTAAAATAGGTGAAATTGTGCAGAAGACCAAAGGTGTACCTTGCATGCTGCAATCCAGAAATAAGAATAAGAATTAAACCATGGGTTGTTTTGAAATCTGCATGAGCCAGGGAATCCATTGCTACAAGAATACAATGAAAATCGGACATACAGTTCAAAAGTTACAGGCATAAACGTGACTCCAACTTTGACACGTTGATGGCGCTAGAGTGCACGAGTTGTCAACATGCCACTTGGTGACAGAGATCACATGAGGGTCCCTAAACAGTCTACCAAATGTGGTTGAGATACATTAAAGCATTTCTGAGACATGACTCAACTTCCTGTTTGGCGGTTTTGTCACCAAATTCAATTGGCTGTCAAAAGCGAATGCATTGAAAAATCAAAAACATAAGTCATACCTGTGAGTCTACAGATTATGTGTACCACATTTCGTGCAGATTGGGGGAAATCTGTAGGAGGAGTAGCATTTTAAGTGTTTTTCACTAAATGCAAAATGGCGGCAATCCAATATGGCGGCAAATGACGTCAAGGATTCCAGCGTCTCTACATTTCGTAGCTCCATTTCTGCAGACCCCTCTCTGATTGGCCACTACGCCCATGTGACCGCGGCAGCGCGAGAGAGCTGCAGTGCGGAAATAGGCTGCATTCTATTGCCATTCTCTGCGACAAACTCTAACCTTAACCAACTCCGAAACAGCGCCTAAACTTAACCCTTCTAACCTTAACCAACTCCGAAACAATGCCTAACCTTAACCCTAACCTTAACCAACTCCGAAACAATGCCTAAACTTAACCATAACCTTAACCAACTCCGAAAGAATATTGCCATGCTCTAAGACAAACTCTAACCTTAAAGGGGAACTCCAACATTTTGGGAAATTAGCTTATTTAACATCTTCCCTGGAGTTAGACAAGAAGATACATACCTTTTTTGTCTCTGTGCGTGCATTTTAGCTTTGGGAATAGACGCTCCGTTAGCATAGCTTAGCTTCATCACTGGAAGTGAGGCAGGACAGTAGCCTTACAGTGCCTTACAGTGTATTGCAAGGTCTGACATTGACCATATTTGATAAGCATGACCTTGGTGGGCTCTAGGTCAACTCCTGAAAAGGGGGTCAATGTCAGACCTTGCAATCAAAAGTTAGGGGGCGCACTGAAATTATGGCAAGGGTTATTAGCCCCCTAACTTGTGATTGCAAAGTCTGACATTGACCCCCTTTTCTTTTTTTAAAACTTTGGCCATTTCCCTGGCTCTTTTATACGTTTATCGCATTTATACCTGGTCAAGTTCGACCGACAGAAGCAGGCTGAAAGGGTTCAGATGGGAGGGAAGACACTCTGGGAAAGGCACGGCTGCAGTCCGGGATTCGAACTCGCTCAGCCCCAGATCCGTGACGAGCACGGTTGTCCACGGCGCCGAAATAGCACTCGCGGTACGTGGTGAGCTACTGGAGCTCCCCTATTGACCCCCTTTTCAGGAGTTGACCTAGAGCCCACCAAGGTCATGCATATCAAGTTTGGTCAATGTCAGACCTTGCAATACACTGTAAGGCACTCAGACCTTGCAATACACTGTAAGGCACTGTAAGGCTACTGTCCTGCCTCACTTCCAGTGATGAAGCTAAGCTATGCTAACGGAGCGTCTATTCCCAAAGCTAAAATGCACGCACAGAGACAAAAAAGGTATGTATCTTCTTGTCTAACTCCAGGGAAGATGTTAAATAAGCTAATTTCCCAAAATGTTGGAGTTCCCCTTTAACCAACTCCGAAACAGCGCCTAAACTTAACCCTTCTAACCTTAACCAACTCCGAAACAATGCCTAACCTTAACCCTAACCAACTCCGAAACAATGCCTAAACTTAACCATAACCTTAACCAACTCCGAAAGAATATTGCCATGCTCTAAGACAAACTCTAGCCTTAACCAACTCCGAAACAGCGCCTAAACTTAACCCTTCTAACCTCAACCAACTCCGAAACAATGCCTAACCTTAACCCTAACCTTAACCAACTCCGAAACAATGCCTAAACTTAACATGCCTAAACTTAACCGCCGAAAGAATGCACGTTAAAAAAAAAAAAGGGAATCGAACTTGTCACCAACGCACCGCAGGATCCACAGCAAGGCGGCGAACCAGTTGAGCTAGTCGTCGACCTCGATAACCTTACGCGCACCTCCCTCGCGTACCTTAGAGGGGCTTCGCTCAACCAATCAGAGAGGGGCTTCGCTCAACCAATCAGAGAGGGGTCTGTAGAAATGGAGTTCAACCAATCAGAGAGGGGTCTGCAGAAATGGAGCTACGAAATGTAGAGACGCAGGATTCCAACGGTACCTTGTTTTTGGAAATCTGACTCACGCTTCAAAAGTTGTGTGCACCTCCAACTTAAATGCACCTCCAACTTTGACACATTGGTGGCGCTAGAATGTTGAAGCTGGGGACATGGGGACTTGGTGACAGGGGTCAGTGGATTGTCCCGAATCAGTCTGCCAATTTTCATAACTTTCTGCCATACGGTTCTATGGGCTGCCATAGACTCCAATGGCAGAATAATAAGAAGAAACGGTACAATCACTCAAGGTGGCCTACGCAGCGTAACAAGTGATATTTCATGAGACGCCCCAGTATAGGTTGAAGTGCCACATCGGTTTACCATCTGAGTGACACAGAAGCAGTGCTGGAAGTTGTGGAAGGGGATGTTGTTGTAGTGTCTGTACACCTCACACAGGAAGTTCTGGAGGACTTCCAGCTCCATGTGGAAAGTGGTGAGGAAGTCCAGGTCCGTGTACATCACCTGGAGCAGGACCATCTTCTCGGACTCCTCCCACTGCCTGATGAAACCACAACATTGGCCTTTGCCTCCGATTTCAATGTTTGTCTTTGTTTTATGTTTACATTTTGTGTTGCATTTGATTAATAGATTAATAGTCATGTCTATACTCTATATATCGATATGTAGGTGGTTTTTAATTCAGATGTGTGTGACTCATGCCAATAAAGTGCTTACAACTACTTGATGGGAGGAGATATGTGTGTGTGTGCGTGTGCGCGCGCGGGCACATTTATGTGAAAAATCAGGACCAATTTATAGAATACAATATTCACCATGAAATCAGGACATGTGATTCTTATTTTACTAGGTCAGCTGATGATGGACAGATTATGTTACCACGTCCAAAATCAAATGCTTTAAAGAGGACTGTTGTTTATCGTGCCATCAATCATTGGAATAACTGCCCACTGAACATAAGTAAATTGAATAGTAAAGTGTCTTTCAAATACCACCTGAGAATGCACTACTTAAGTATGTGAGCAAAATATTCTGATGTTGATAATGATGTCTACAATGTTTTACTGTTTTTAGATTATCATTGTTAATTGTGATTCTGTTGTCTTTCTGTGTGGACCCCAGGAAGACTAGCTCGCCACTTAGGTGACAGCTAATGGGGATCCTTTTAAACTTTAAACTTTGAAGACAAGTTTGACGCCCTGATTTTGTTTAACGAGCAATTTTAGTGTCACAGTTCATGTAATGTTCAGGGTTAAGGTTAGGCTTAGTTACGGAGTGAATGTAAGTCTATGTAATGTCCCCACATTTCACATAACATCAATGTGTGTTACTTGTGTGTTACAGTGGGGGTGGTACTTCCTGTGTAAACACTCACCAGTTGTCAAACATTGGAGTTTTGAGGTATTCTCTCACCTCCTCTGTCACCTCCAGGGCACTAGGACAGAAATACAGCAGAAACTAGGGATGGCCCAATACCAGTGTTTCACTGCCGATACCGATTCTGAGTCTTGAAGTTTCATTGATTCCATTGCTTTTACTGAACAGTATAGACTTATTAGACCATCATTCTGGGATCACTGGACAAAGGTTATAGCAATAGAATAAAATGTTCTCCATTAGACACATTCAACGTGCTTCTATGTGTTAGAAATCTTTCTAAAGACAGTTTGCTTTGATTTCTGGCATTTCTGGTTTCTGGTTAGACCCGTTTCTTGGTATCATATTTTTGTATCAGGGAGATCCTTCGATACGGATATACAGACTCTATTTTAGCCTGGTATCGGACGGATACCCACCCACATCTCTAGCAGAATTCTAGACATTTCCCCAAACATCTCTTCCTGGACACTGCACTGTATAAACAGCTACTGTATGGTCTGTTTGACAGCAGGTTTTTAGGGGTGGGCATCACCAGAGGCCCCAACAATCCGATATTATATTATGATACTAGAGTCACGATATTGCAATATTGCGATTTATTACCTTTTTTCAACTCCAAATTATGTCCCCAATGGAAAACGTTGTCAACATACAATAGAAATGTATATATGTAACGGTTGTGCCATCGTCACCTTAAACTTCGATGCCCCGAGGGAGTTTCGAACCCGTGGTCTCCCACACCGCAGGCAACAGCACAGACCGCTATACCAAGAAGTGAACTCACTGCTTTGTAACGTGTCTATGTGTTTTTTAAGGGTGAGAGTGAGTTCAACCCATAGTACCACTACTCGCCCCAGTCACTTCACAACATCTGAAGTCCATCGTGACTGTGCCTCACGGTACCATCCGTTACATAATCTGTTTTATCTAATAAGTTAACATTTTCAGTCTATTCACCTCACTCCAATAATTTTATTGCAGCAAAATGGGATTGTCAAAGCAAATTCTTAAAAAAAAAATCATGGGGGGGCAGGTGGCGCACGGAGATTACGTTCGTCACCAACACCGGGAGACACTAGGATTCGCCTGTTCGAATCCAGCTCCCGGCGTTGCTATCAGCTTGGCTGTCCTCTCACGCTGATACAATTGGCTGTATCAGGGGGTGGGAAGCTGAAGGGTGGGTCCTGGGCGTTGTGGACAGCGACCCCTACAGTTCGGTCGGGGCGCCTGCTCAGCGAGGGTTGGATCTGAGGAGAGATAGTGTGGCCTCCCACACGCTACACTCTCCCCGGTGAGAACCTGCGCGGCCAGGTTGGCCTGCCCCAGGCTGCACATGTTGTCGGAGGAAAGCATGTGACAGTCTCCGGTCTCCCGGACCAACAGTAGGGGAAAGTACGCAACAACCAGGAAGGGTGGGATGGGAGAAAAATCGGGAAAAAGGAGGGGAAGAAAGATATTAAAAAAAAAAAAAAAAAAAAAAAAAAAAAATCATTATCATTGGTGTCGCTGTATCGATATAATATCTACATGCAAAACATCTCAATATAGTGCTGTATCAATTTTCCACACATTTACTAACATTTTGTTTGGGGGATTTAAAAGAGATGCTGGCTGTGAATTTCAACAATTTCCCCCGAACCTTCTTCTGACTTTCATTTTGTGTTTTTCCATAGCCTACTTTTTAAAGAGTTTATTTTTTTTAATAAAATGTACGTATATTTATTAATCAATCAAGTTCTGGAGCATGTACAGAAGAAATTGAGACCGCCGGTGCTTCGATACGCTTCAAATGGTCTGGCGTGATCAGCTTGGTCAGTGTGATCAGCTTGGTCAGCCCTCTCGCGATACTGGACATGTGCTTACAACGAACGAGATGTGGTTTCTTCGTGCATAGAACACGGGGTATTTTTTGCAGCTATTTAAAACAAATATACATCCACCTTGACCACCATGAATTTGCTCTGCAGGAAGTCTGCATAGATATAGACAACTATCGTCCTGTCTCTCTTCTCTCCTTCTTTTCTAAATCACTTGAATGTGCTGTATCCAACCAACTCACTGATTATCTCTTATAGAACTACCTCCTAGACCCAAATCAGTCAGGCTTCAGGACTGGGCACTCCACAGAGACAGCCCTCATAGCAGTCACAGAGGCTCTTCACTTAGCAAGAGAGAAGGGCCTCTCCTCCGTCCTGATTCTCCTGATTCTCTCAGCCAGGGCTCGGTCCTTGGACCCCTCCTCTTCTCCCTCTACACCAAATCTCTGGGTAACATTATCATGCCTTCTCGTATCACTGCTATGCCAATGATACTCAACTCTTCTTCTCCTTTCCTCCCTCAGATATCCATGTCTCTGAGCGGATTTCGGCCTGCCTGTCCGACATCTCCGCCTGGATGACGACCAACCACCTCAAACTGAACCTAAGCAAAACAGAGCTGCTTCACCTGCCGGACAAATCCTCCCCACTGACGACCTTTCCATCACAGTGGAGAAAGTAGCCGTGGCCTCGTCCCCGACTGCCAAGAACCATAAGTGTAGTCCTTGATGACCGGCTGAACTTCTCTGCTCACATCGCCAACCAGAACCTGCAGATTCCTCCTGAGCAACGTCAGAAGGATCCGCCCCCTTCCTAACAAAAGAAGCCACTCAACTCCTTGTGCAATCAATCTCGTCTCGACTACTGCAATGCACTGCTTGCTGGTCTACCGACCACCTCCACCAAGCCACTTCTACTTCAATACAGAATGCAGCGCCCCGCTTGATCTCTAACCTACCAAAGTCAGCCCATGTTACCCCACTTCTTAGAGAGCTGCACTGGCTCCCCATCGCTGCACAAATCCGCTTCAAGGTCCTTGACCTGGCATATCGCGCAGCAAAGGGAACGGCTCCCGCCAACCTCCGGTCAATGGTCTAACTACACACCCTCAAGACCCCTCCACTCTACATCTTCTGGTCGCCTCAGACACACTCCTATCCGAGCTCTGGGAGGGTCATCAAAAGAGAAGCCGCCTATTCTCATTCTCAGTCCAACAAATCTTTAGCCCCCCATCTACATCACTGACCTCCTCCAGGAGTACACCCCCCTCCCGCACCCTCCACTCATCCTCTGTTGGGACTTCTGACCATCCCCAGCTCACGCCTCAGCTGCTCAGCTCCCAGACTTTGGAACTCCCTGCCCCCACATGTCCGACAGTCTGACTCCATAACATAATTCAAATCCGAACTCAAAACCCACCTGTTCAAACTGGCATACTCACTGTAACTGTACCCTGTGTGTCACTGTTTTATATCTCCTGTTCATTGTTTTGTTTTTAACTTCACTGACACTTTTGCCAAGACCGCTGTTTTAAATTGACTGTCTTGTTTTGTTTTTATTCCCTGTAAGGTGACATTGGCTGTTTTTAAAGGTGCCTCCAAATACAATTTATTATTATTATTATTATTATTATTATTATTATTATTATTATTATTATTATTATTATTATTATTATTATTATTATTATTATTATTATTATTATTATTATTATTATTATTATTATTATTATTATTATTATTTTATTTTATTTAATAAAATGTAATGAAAATAGAGACTGTGCCGCTTTTAGTCAGGATGCGCTACTATTACACATTATTGCTTTAAGACCTGGAAATTGTAAATTTTCCATACGTCACAGATGGGTACAGGGGCCCATGTTATTAGTTGTTAAAAGTAAGTGTCTCAGGGTAGTTAGTTACTAGGGCTTTCCTCAACTAAAGACATTATTTTTTTTTATCCACTTTTTCTCCCATTTTCTATTTTTCTCCCATCCCAATTTCGTATCATCCAATTCAACCCTCCCCTGTCTTGAACGCTGTTTCTTGCCTCCCACAAGCCGGCCGCAATGTGGACTAAGTCATACATAGCACGAGTCCCCTCCGATACTCGAGGTAACAGCAGTCACATCTTTTCACCTGCGCGGCGCAATCTTTCAGCATCAGGGGTCTGCGCTTTGGAGGGGCACCGCCCCCATCGCTTCCTGATTCTACTGCGCAGGCGCACCAACCGACCTGTAGGAGTCGCTGTCCACAACGCCCGATCCCCACCCATCAGTTTCCCACCCCCTAATACTGCCAATGTGTATTAGTACGGACGACCAGCTAAACTGAAAGCAATGTGGAGCGCTGGGCTCGAACAGGCGAACCCAGCGTCTCCAGTATTCGTGGTGAGCGCCTTGCCCACTGCACCACGTAGCCGCCCTAACTAAAGACATTCTTAGTCAACTAACAGTCATGATATAAGATTTTGTTGACTAATTAATCTGTCAAATTGAGTTTCCTCTTAGAATCACACAGAGGAACCTTTCCAAATATTGCGTTTACCAGAGATGTGCTTATCAGTGTCTTGGAAAAGTTCCAGAGGTGGTTTGAGCAACGCATTCACCATTTTTCAATTGTCAACCAAAGTATCTTAAGTTTCAAGGCTACCGACCTCATGTGGAAGAACTTCTTGCAGACCTGCGTGTGCTCCTCTGGTTTGTTCTGCGCTGCTCTTCTGGCTTTGGGGGAGGACTTGTTCTGTTTGCCAGACTGGTCTTTGAAATTCCCCAGCCAGCTCTGATGCTCCACATTCTACTCCACGTTAGGAGAGGGAAGTGGAAAGTGAAGATGATACAGTATCACACATACAACTGAACGGATTATTTTAGACATTCTGGAAAGTGTGTGTGTGTGTCTGTTATTCATTCGACCTGTAGAACATTCGTTCACAAACGTTTTCAAGTCAAGGACCCCCAAATTGACATGTAATAGGTCACGGACTCCTATTTGAAACGTCTCAGGGATCCCTATCTGAGAAGATCATTGTTTCTAGATATGATTTAGTCCAGAATTCCATACTATAGTCTATAATGTAATAGGTGGGGAGATAACAGTGGAGAGAAACCGATGGTCACAATAGTCATTCTTGTATTCTCTCCAACTTCTAGTTAATCAAATCAAATAGATTTGTAAAGCCCGCAATCACACGTTAATGTCCCCATGGGCTGGACATGTCTTCTTTAAACAAGTCAAGAAGAAACATCACAAATCAAGAAAAAAAAAAACCATCATGAAATCCAAAACAACACTCTCAGACATACCCCAGGAAAAAAAAAAAACTAGCAACAGGGAAAAAAAGCACTGCTAGTGTAACGGAGTACCGTGTGTCTATCCTACAGTCACGATGGACAGTGTTGTGAAGTGACTGTGGACGGCAGCGGTACTGCATGTAAACTCACTCCCCAGAGGCGTCCACACCCATTACTTAGAAGTGAATTCATGGTCTGTGATGCTGCCCGTCACGCGGGAGACCGGGGTTCAACTCCCACTCGGGGCATGTACGAACCGATCTGTTACACTGGTGCCAAGTAGGGATGGATGGGTACCTTTCACATTTGAACCGATACGGTACCGGTACCTGTGAATCGATACCGGTACCCAACGGTACCTTTTTTCAGTACTTTAGTCTCAAGAAATTTTATTTACCTACCTCAGTCGTGAAAAAAATAATCCAAACTTCAAATAACTACAATTTCGACAGTTTTCGGCTTGCCATTGCTCCGACTGCTTTGTTGTTGAATCAAGTCAAATCCTAGGTAAGCATATATTGTGCGTGTGAACGTTGACATGAAAAAAAAAAAAAAAAAAAATTTGGTATCTCACTTGAATCGATACTCGGTAGTACCGACGTGTTTCGGTTCGGTACCTCAAAAGTACCGAATTCGGTACCCATCCCTAGTGCCAAGTGACCCGGATGCGTCTATTCGAAGCCCAAACAACTCGTACTTCCGCGTTCGAGTTTTGCGCTCTGATTGGCCACTGACCTACGCTATTACACCCCCCTTATCTACGCCGCAGAGCTAGTCTCTGTTTCACCTAACAGTATTGCTCCGTGATCATAGCCATTCATCTCTAAAGCTAACCACTATTTGTCATAGCCATTCATCTCTAAAGCTAACCACTATTTGTAAAAGCCACAACAACGATACCATATTTGTAATAATGTAAATCATTGTGTCGTTGTACATATTGTGTATATAACGTTAGTAGCTAAGTTAGCTAACGTAGCTTAGCTTGGTAGCCAGCATTCTCGAAACTCCTAACAATGCCCGATTTAAAATGGTTCTCTCCTCTTTGTATACCTTTGTCCTCACAAGTATTCTGCCAGGGAACTTATGGACACGACAATAGTAGTAGTTATAAGGTGTTTGAGCTTGTAACGTTAACGTTAGTTAGCTCATAGCTATCGTGGTAGCCCGTTAGCTTGGTAGCCAGCTTATTTTAGCTTGGTAGCCAGCATTCTCATTGTTGTGTCCATAAGTTCCCTGGCAGAATACTTGTGAGGACAAAGGTATACAAAGAGGAGAGAACCATTTTAAATCGGCCATTCATGCCGGCTAGCAAGCTACACGTCACGGCATGTTGATAAGCATGAACCGGTTGGGATTCGATGTTGATAAGCATGAACTGGTTGGGATTCGAATAGACGCAGCCCCACTCGGTGCATCAGTCACGAAACGGGCTACCACGATAGCTATGAGCTAACTAACGTTAACGTTACAAGCTCAAACTTAGCTACTAATGTTATATACACAATATGTACAACGACACAATGATTTACATTATTACAAATATGGTAACGTGGTTGTGGCTTTTACAAATAGTGGTTAGCTTTAGAGATGAATGGCTGTGACAAATAGTGCTTAGCTTTAGAGATGAATGGCTATGATCACGGAGCAATAGTGTTAGGTGAAACAGAGACTAGCTCCGCGGCGTAGATAAGGGGGGCGTAATAGCGTAGGTCAGTGGCCAATCAGAGCGCAAAACTCAAACACGGAAGTACAAGTTGTTTGGGCTTCGAATAGACGCGACCCGGATGCTTCTATTCTTATCCCAACCCATGTTTGCTTGTTTGCGATCTGATTGGCCACTGACGTTTCTGGTAATGTGACATGTGCAGCCAATCGCATGACGCAACCATTTCCGCCTCGACCAGCAGCAAACTACCTAACGCCTACGATCCACACTCTAACCTTAACCAACTTCGAAAGAGTGCCTAAGCTTAACCGGCGAAAGAACTTGCCGTCACACGATATCGCCCTGCTCTAAGACAAACTCTAACCTTAACCAACTTCGAAAGAGTGCCTAAGCTTAACCGGCGAAAGAACTTGCCGTCCCACGATTGGCGCGACCAGAAGCGTCAGTGGCCAATCAGAGCGCAAAACGCGAACGCGGAAGCAAACATGGGTTGGGATAAGAATTTAGGCGACCCGGATGCCTTGGGTGGTGTGAGTTTAGGGGGGTGAGTGTAACGGAGTACCGTGTGTCTATCCTACAGTCACGATGGACAGTGTTGTGAAGTGACTGTGGACGGCAGCGGTACTGCATGTAAACTCACTCCCCAGAGGCGTCCACACCCATTACTTAGAAGTGAATTCACCTCTTGGTATAGTGGTCTGTGATGCTGCCCGTCACGCGGGAGACTGGGGTTCAACTCCCACTCGGGGCATGTCCGAATCGATCTGTTACACTAGGACTGGTGTCCTATTTGATCAACCCTGTCTGTTGCTATTCCATAATTTCTTTTCTTTGTGGACAAAACCCGGGGCGTGCATTTTTCAGTGCATCTCTCATGCGAACGGAGGCAACCAGACCGAGTTGAAACCTTTCCGTCTTTCTTCAACCTCTCTCTCAATTGCTTCCACTCTGTTTTTGCATTTTACAAAATAGCTACGGTTAATTAAAAACCAAATGGGATCGAATCTAGCCATCACCAGTACCTCCGGCTTGGTCAGTCATCCCTACTAACACAATTGGCAGTGTTAACGGGCGGGAAGCCAGGTGGGGTATGTGTCCTGGTCGTAAACTGCAACTCCTACTGGTCGGTCGGGGCGCCTGTTCAGCAGGGAGGGGATCTGGGGGAAATAGCGTGAACATCCGCACGCGTTACGTTCCCCCAGTGAAACTCCTCGCTGTCAGGTGAAAAGAAGCGGCTGGCAACTCCACATGTATCGGAGGAGGCGTGTGGTAGTTCTACACCCTCCCCAGGCCGACAGTGGGCAATGTGCGCAACGACCAGGAAGGGAATTGGCATAACGACTAAATTGGGATAGGTGAAGAAAATACAGAAAAAAGCCCAAAAATAAAATAGAATAATAAAAAACACAAATGTCCACGAAGAAGTACCGCATAGCCTCAACTCCCTCCGTTGTGTTGCGTTGTTATGTCACGTTTGTTGTGTCACGTTGTTGTGTCACAAGTGGAATGTGAAATGCACGTGTGTACAGTAGGTGTATACTGGAAATACAACACGGGTACAACATACGCTACCATCCATATACTGGTCAGTGGAAATGAACCCTTAGTTATAACTAAGATTGAGCCAGTAAGGCTTTCATTTGGGGAAAAACACTTTGTTTGATGCAGTCTAGTGGTCAGAGAATGATTATTGTAGCTTAAAAAGGTGCTATAGACAACCTTGAGCCACTAGATGTTGCACTAGAGCACCAGCATGTCATTTATCCAATCAGGTGCATTCCATGTTGGGAAATGGGAAGTAGGGTAACCTCGTTCCCAGCTTTATCTCGAGAGATAAAGCCTGGTAAAGCACTACGGCCGAAAGTGTGAATCGGGTAGGAAGTACCGCCCCTGAAATCACGACAGGTGCTCGTGAAAATGCACTCCCCCCGAATCCTGTCGGCAAACAAGCTAGAACGTCCCGGTCATGTAGCAAATTCTTAAGGCAAAGCCGTTTGGCGTGGCTTAAACGAGGAATATTGTGCACTTCACACGTTTCTATAATTGTTTTGTTGAAAATGTCCGCTGATAACTCCATTGTCTTGTTTTCGAGATGTACGAGCGTCTGCTTGTTGTTTGTTTCACTGGGGACTATAAACAGAACTGGGGGTGCCCGGAAACCGGAAAGCCTGTAGCCGGTATTTCTGTATTTCCGATTCACACTTTAGGAGGCATAGCTTTACCAGCCTAGAAGTAGGGAGGGCATACGCGTGATTACGAAACCTAGCCGCATTTCTCGGAGACGCTCTCTGATTGGCACTGACTGACGCTCTCTGATTGGCCACTGACACGTTTGCCCAATCCGTGACGAGCTGTGTCTTTGCCCATTTCCACGTCAAACAGCCTGCAAACTACCTGCCGTTCTATCGCCATGCTCTAAGACAAACTCTAACCTTAACCAACTTCGAAGAGTGCCTAAGCTTAACCAGTGTAGAAACAGCCAATCAGAGAGCGTCTCCGAGAAATGCGGCTAGGTTTCGTAATCACGCAGGGCATATATTCATTTTGCACCCGTCCTTTTTTTTATTATGATGAATTAATGAATCAATAATGTTTTGGGGAGAAAAGCATACTTTTATTGTACAGATAAAAGTATATTCCGCACCTTTCTAAAAGATGTATGTATTATAAAAAATAAAGAAAAAGATTAAAAATGTATAGTGTGTGTGCGTGTGTGTGTGCGTGTGTGTGTGTGTGTGTGTGTGTGTGTGTGTGTGTGTGTGTGTGTGTGTGTGTGTGTGTGTGTGTGTGTGTGTGTGTGTGTGTGTGGGTGTGTGTGTGTGTGTGTGTGTGTGTGTGTGTGAGAGACCAACCTGCAGCTTCCTCTTAAATGACTCCATTTGGTTCTTTAACTCACAAACCATCTCTGGAGTCTTCCCTGGTTCCGTTAGCACCCTCCTCTCATGATGCTGCAAACTGGGCCGACGAGGAGGACATTTAGGACTTTCTCGTTTCTAACAACGTTCAGACCAATCTCGCTTTAAATATGTAAATAAAGTACTAAACATGTAACATGTGTACGTAATTACAAGTACGTACATACTACATAGTGTATATTATTTATTACATATTCAAAAGGTAAACCTTCCCCTGCTGGAATCGAACCCTAACCTTAACCCTAACTTTATGTCTTAACTAGGGATGTCCGATATTATCGGCCTACCAATATTATCGGCCGATATTGGCATTAAAATGTAATATCGGAAATTATCGGTTTTCAAAAAAGAAAAAAAAATTGTTCTTTTACATTTATTTAACCTTTATTTACCCAGGCAAGCAAGAACAAATTTTTTATTTTTTTTTATCCACTTTTTCTCCCATTTTCTATATCTTCTCCCATCCCAATTTCGTATCATCCAATTCAACCCTCCCCTGTCACGAACGCTGTTTCTTGCCTCCCACAAGCCGGCTGCAATGTGGACTAAGTCATACATAGCACAAGTTCCCTCCGGTACTTGAGGTAACAGCAGTCGCATCTTTTCACTTGCGCAGCTCGATCTCTCAGTGGCGAGGAGTAACGCGTGGGAGGCTCACGCTGCCCCTGACACTTCCTGATTCTACTGCGCAGGCGCACCAACCGACCTGTAGGAGTCGCTGTCCACAACGCCCGATCCCCACCCATCAGTTTCCCACCCCCTAATACGGCCAATGTGTATTAGTACGGACGGCCAGCTAAACTGAAAGCAATGTGGAGTGCTGGGCTCGAACAGGCAAGCCCAGCGTCTCCGTCATTCGTGGCGAGCGCCTTGCCCACTATGCCACGTAGCCGCCCTAAATTCTTATTTTATTTATTGTGAAAAGTATGCATAATGTTGTGTTTTTGGGGGGGGAAACCCTGCATATCGATATCGGTATCGGAAATTAAGAGTTGGACAATATCGGTATATCGGATATCGGTAAAAAAGCCAATATCGAACATCCCTACCGCAAATGTTAAAACTAACCTTAACTCTAACTATAACCATAGTTAGATAGTGGTGAGAGAATTCGCCCGCGACTGCAATGATTGTTGGTTCAACTACTGGTTGCGGCATTTGTTTTGGACTTTTGCAGATGCAATACATATTAAATTTGACTATAACATAACATACATTATGTACCCTCTCATGTGGTTGTACTTTATTTACGTTTTCTGATGAGACTGTGTTGCAGTGTTTCAAGACATACAAGCTGTGATGCTCATACCTGTTCTCTATCATGTCCAACTTGACTGGCACGGCCGAACCACCACCTGTACAAAAGCACAAAAGTCAAGGTTTTCATAGTGGAGGTTTGTGGTGTAAGTTGGTCCTGTAATGGAGATGTTATTGTAACTATGGTTATAAAGAATATCATAGTGAATTTCACCTCTGTCCAGAACAGAGGGGGGAAAGAGTACTGAAGTATATATCACTCAAGTGGAAGTACTTTTACTTCAGTGACATTTTACTTGAGTTGGGGTAAGAGTACAAAGTTAGAGAGTATCACGCTAAAAAGTATTTGTTGTGTCCCAACAGAAATATTAAAGACGCCTTTATTGAAAGTAAAATGACGAGCTAGAGGGCTAAATAGCTAGAGGGCTAAAGAGCTAGAGTGCTAACGAGCTAGAGGTCTAACGAGCTAGAGGTCCAACAAGCTAGAGGTATAACGAGCTAGAGGGCTAACAAGCTAGAGGTCCAACAAGATAGAGGTATAACAAGCTAGAGGTATAACGAGCTAGAGGGCTAACAAGCTAGAGGTATAACGAGCTAGAGGGCTAACAAGCTAGAGGTATAACGAGCTAGAGGGCTAACAAGCTAGAGGTATAACGAGCTAGAGTGCTAACAAGCTAGAGGTATAACAAGCTAGAGGTCTAACGAGCTAGAGGTCTAATGAGCTAGAGTGCTAACAAGCTAGAGGGCTAACGAGCTAGAGGTCTAATGAGCTAGAGTGCTAACAAGCTAGAGGTATAACGAGCTAGAGGGCTAACGAGCTAGAGGTATAACAAGCTAGAGGGCTAACAAGCTAGAGGTCTAACGAGCTAGAGGGCTAACGAGCTAGAGGTATAACAAGCTAGAGGGATAACGAGCTAGAGGGCTAACGAGCTAGAGGTCTAATGAGCTAGAGTGCTAACAAGCTAGAGGTCTAACGAGCTAGAGTGCTAACAAGCTAGAGGTCTAACAAGCTAGAGGTCTAACGAGCTAGAGGGCTAACATGCTAGAGGGATAACAAACTAGAGGTCTAACGAGCTAGAGGGCTAACAAACTAGAGGGATAACAAGCTAGAGTGCTAACAAGCTAGAGGTCTAACAAGCTAGAGGTCTAACGAGCTAGAGGGCTAACATGCTAGAGGGATAACAAACTAGAGGTCTAACGAGCTAGAGGGCTAACAAACTAGAGGGATAACAAGCTAGAGGTCTAACGAGCTAGAGGTCTAACATTTACATTTACATTTAGTAATTTAGCTGAGACTTTTATCCAAAGCAACTTGCATGATGGCTTTATGAAGATGTCTTTCTCATCATCTGGCCTGTGCATCTCTGCATGCACCTGTAGGGCCTGATAGTCCAATAAACCTATGAGCCAATCAGCACCCACTAATCAGGGGCAGTGACCAATGCTGCATTCTATTCAAAGTCAGAGGTCAGAAACTCCCAGTTAGAAAATCTGGAATTACAACCTCAGTGTGTTCTGGTGCCTAGCTCAGTCAGAGAGAAACCATAGGTATGTAAAATACTGTTTATCTAAGGGAGAAAAAGCTGGTGTTTGTATGGCTAGTTTCTGAATATAGACCTGGGATGATAGTTCTGAGACTTGCTTGGTTCTCAACACATTTTTGCGTATGGTCTTTTTTGCCTAAAGTAGAGGGTTTATATGGTTCCACTTATTCAATTGGTCTGACATTTGAGAGGAACAGAGTTGAGCACAATTTAATGAGATCTGCATTTTTACATTTGAGGACAATGAGAAAAAAAGCCATGGGTACAACAAGACTGTGTACGGAATGCAAAAAGAATACAAAAATATACCCATAAGCCTTGCCATTTGAAGATCTCGAACGAAAGCTTCGGAGTTGATTGGATTACGTTACGAAACCAAAAAGAATAGTCTTGGAATAATAATAATAATTGGAATTATATACTCATAATTACCTGTTTTTAAACGCCATAGTTTTAAATGTTTTGTACGTTTTATTATATTTTTCTCATTATATTCTGTAATTATATTATATTTCTTATGGGTGCCTATCGGCCAACTTAGGCCAATATCAACCGATCGATGGGTTGCGAATGCGATTGAAGATAACACTAGTTCTCTGACTCACTTTGAAGGTCTGACGCTTCCACCTCCAGCCTGTAACACGAGTGGACGTCATTGACCTCGAGCAGAGGGGAGATGTTGACCACGTCTCCCTTCGTGTCGTACATCTTCAGGACGTCTTGGGGCCGTGCCTCCGCCGCTGCTCGGAACAGATCTGTGGGGGAAAATTTTTGGGAAAGTTGTGAGATGTTTGAGGAAACATCCCAAAGCGTAGAAATTGATTATACAGCCAGTAGTTCTACACCTTTTTGGTGCGTGGCCCTAAAAAGTTCATGACCCCCCCCACCACCACCAACATGAAATTAATCCATATGCTTGCAGGATATTACAGTAACCTCACCAGCTGTGCCCAGAGATGGTGTCTCCCTGTGTCTCCTCTATTCTTCTCTCCTGTGTCTCCTCTACTCGGTCTCCCTCTCAGCCGTCCTACTGTCTCAATAAAGAACTTTATTTATATCTATAGTGTTTATATTATGTGATTGGAGTGTTTATATCTATAGTGTTTATATCTATGATTGGAGTGTTCTATATCTATAATTGGAGTGTTTTATATCTATAGTATTTATATCTATAATTGGAGTGTTTTATATCAGTGTTTATTATATCTATGATTGGAGCACCCTCACTGCCTAGTTGTTTCATTAGTACACTTTGGGGCTGTGTAAAGGTCAAGTGTCATTGCTGTCACAAAGTGTCAAGACCACACTGAACAAAGCCCTCCAGGCTAAATAGCCGTCAAAACCACATGTAGGGTATCCTTCATTTGCTAGCGGTTGCCATGGTATACAAGTGCATTGCTTGGCGCTCTGTGCATGACGCCAACACTCCTAGGGTTAGGGGGGTTTGATTCCCACTGCTTCATGTGCATGATGCCAACACTGCCAGGGTTAGGGGTTTGATTCCCACTGCTTGGTTCTCTGAGCATGACGCTAACACTCCTAGGGTTAGGGGTTGGATTCCCATTGCACTGGGGCCATACTGAACTAACGTATGCAGTCATTCCCATTCTGCAGCTCTTTTGGTAATACTAGTATCGGAAAAGTGCTGTAGAAATGTAACCATTCAATCCACATTGTGGCTTTAATTTACAAAGTCTGGAAAACAGCATTTGTCCCTGGTGTAATGTGTGATCAATATCGGATTATTTCAGTTTATAGTAAGAAAATGCTTCATTGATTACAGTACAGTAGTTAATGTCAACGTATTAAAATAAACACGTTGATGTGATTGCCAGTGATCAAATGACAGTATGATGGCAATTCCAGCTGATCAATACAGATATCAAATTAAATGTAAAAAAAAAGAAGAAGAAAAATATAAACAAAACTAAAACAACAAAGGCATTCTTACCTTTTACATCTGCAAATGAACAATCTGGTCGAAACTCTGCTTTCTCTAGTCTCCCATTAACCATGAAATGAATGATTGTTGTCGCCATCGCGCCATCGAGTGAAATTGGACATGAAAATAGCCTCCAAACCACAACGTGTGGCTTGCTATTGAAAATGTAAACCAACGGGCCACCTGTAAGTGACAGTGAAACCGCCCCAATGCTCCCCTGTCTCCATAGACTGCACCAGCAGATGTCGCTAGTGTGCGACGCTAATTCGGACGTCTACGGCGCATGGAGTGGGCCATTTCACCAAGCTTTATTATGGCTAAGCAATAAGGTGAACATGTTTATATTTTATTCTTCTGAATGAGTTTTGATCAGCTAGCAAATGCCATAACCGTTTGGAATGCCATATATAGTCATTGTGTTAATGCATGGGCAATACACAGTGGAAATAAGTCCATATAAGTACAAGCGAACTGAACCGTTAGCCAGTTCACGTTAGTAAAAGCGGCAGAACTTGACTTTTTTTCTCCGAACCTCCTCGCAGCCAACTGTCGCTGAGTGTCCTGTTCGTGTGTTAGTTAGGCTCAAGTAGCGCTTTGGAAACCAATGTATCAGCTAGCAGCGGGTAAGCATTATGTATCAGCTTGCTAGCGGGCTAGTTTGTGAACTGTACTTTTCTGAAGTTACTGGGACCTGCTAGCGTTTACTAGCTGCTGGTTCGAGCTTAGCGTTAGCTGCTGGTTCGAGCTTTAGCTCACTAGCTACTACTAGCTTGATTGTGTTTGTAGCATGTGATGCTAGCAGGCTAGTGGCGGTATGTTAAAGCTAGACGTTGGAGCCAAACAAGCCATGTTCTGTAACAACACAGTTTGACCGGCTGTGACAGTTACCTGAAGTCAACTAGCTATTTATACTATCTTATTATGATCTATTCTAGCACACTCTCAGGAGCGAAACAGAAAAACATTTCATGCAAAGTGTTCTGTATTTCTGTATGACAAATAATAAAGAAACTTGAACCTTGAGCTAGCCTGCTAGCAAGCACACACAACTCAGCAAAGTCACTGAGGGTGGTTATTCTTCTGCCATATAATATAATAACTCTAGTTATTATGGTAGGTTGACGTTATGAAA